>NC_089788.1:17204338-17254338 GCF_040412425.1 Macrobrachium rosenbergii | reverse complement strand
AGATTTATATTATATGGGAGTGTTACAGTCTTTCCTCCCTTAAAAGATTCCTTATTCGTCTTGGAATAAACACTGTTTTTAGCTTTCTGCGAAGGTCTGTCAGTTAAAAACTTTGAGTATTTTAACCTAATTCCTAAGTCATAAATTTTACAAAATTCTGTCTAGGAATTCCAGACTGCATATCCTCTGTGTCCTTGAAAATATGGTACAGTAAACTGAGTTTTACACTGACATGGTGATTCGAATAATAGAGGATACAGGGACAGACGTTGGTAGGTTTCCTGTAAACATCAAACACAAAGCTTCTATCCCTCTTACGTACTAAAACATAAGAAAACGGTAATATAGAACTATTTTCTTATTCAACGGTGAATTTTATAGAAAATAATGACTTATTTAACCTTTTTAAAAAGCTGTTCCAATTCTCGGATACGAGCCAAACACAGCATATGTAACCAGCATATCGAAAACCAATGAACCCCTTTAGGCTAAACAGCAAGCAATATTTTTACTTCAAAAAATTCCATGTATAGGTTGCTAAGCCCTGGAGACAGAGGAGTGCTCATAGCCATTCCAAACTTTTGAAGGTAATAATTTCCGTTAGAAACAAGCTTACAATGCTCAACACACATATGTTGTTAATTCTAAAATTTTGTCAGAAGCTAAAGGTAAAATATGCTTAGTTAAATCGTCAACTGGGGCACTGGAACCCGAACCTACCATATAGTTTATAAGAAACTGCCAACGGGTGCTCTGAATGGTACGAGACATGGTTAGAAAATACGTCTTTGTACGCCAGAAGATCGGATGCAACTGCTCAATGTTACTGACGTGCTTAATACAACAACAACAACAAAAACAATAATATATAATAATAATAAAATGTAAGCTAAGCCTTCAACTTAATAAAATTAAGTAATTTCTATTTCCTTAATAAGTTAATTGCCCTAAGGCTCTACGCTATTTAAAAAAAAAACATACTTCCTAAATAAGCGATTTGTTTCTTTTGGGTGTCAAATTACCGGGTATTAAAGAAACCGGGTTTCAATTTACTGGGAGTCAAAATACCAGGAGAGGGAAATTACATGGATCAAGGTTCTGGGAGTCAAAATACCTAGATCCACACACACACACACACACACACATATATATATATATATATATATATATATATATATATATATATATATATATATATATATATATATATATATATATATAAATTATGTGTGTGTATACACACACATGTGTATGTGTGTGTATGTGTGCAATGTATACCAACAATTCCCTCAATAGCCAGTTGGCGCAAAACACAAGATAACAGTCGTTGTCAAGTGATTAAAAACCTACACAACATCTACAATGAGCCCTTCAGCAGTGCATCGACCAAAATGAGCACAGTGTCATCTCTCAAATTCCTAATTATTACAAACTCTTAGTTACTTATCGTTCCCTATTCTTTCCTCATGGCTAAACCACCTACAAACACTAACCCTTTTTCCACCAATTCCAACTTTTCAACCTTATCTTTATCCGTTTTTCTTGGCTTTTCAATCCTTCTCACTCTTCATAAACTACGGACACAATTGTTTCGATAGTTTTTACCGTGTTTCTGACCTGGAATCGACATCAAACCTCACTTCCATAAAGGAGTGTTGACCTAGCAATCCCTTCAAGCGTCTATATTTTTCCTTTCATGGACTTTTTCCACAGATCCTGATGCTTTCCTTCTCTCACGTATTATGTATAAGCAAAACTTTCAATTTTCAGAACTTTAAATCTCTTAATATCCCAACTTACGGTAATCCTTTAGTTTTGATGTGAAAAATAGATCGCAAGTGTAAATTGGGGCGAGCTGGCTATTAGGTCTGGGTGATGGGCCTGTCACTCATCCTGCTAGAGAGAGGATATTTATAGGAAGGCGCTTGAGAGAGAGAGAGAGAGAGAGAGAGAGGGTGGGTGTGGTTGCCCTACCAGAAAATTAGACGAAATGATAAAAATCCTTTTCTTAAGGACCATGACAGCATAAGTTTGTGTTGCATTTAAAAGAAAATACCATTAAATTTTGTTTACTTTACTAATGGTTCTCAGATAAAAAAAAAATGAATGAAATTTTGGTGCGTCTAGGTTCTCGTCTATCTCAGTCTATTTTCACTCTGAGTAAACACCCTCTTTCTTTTCCTGCTGTAATAAAATATTCACATTTGGCACAGTTTCATGAAGGTAATTATATAGGCAACATTTTCATGAAGGTAAATATATAGGCAATATTCTTAAGTATAATCACTAGGCAAATTGATTTTTATACGCACTGTAAATACACAAAAATTACCTCCCTTGCAATGCAAATAAAACCTTAACTACTGACCAGAAAGGAGAGGAAAGGAGAGAAGGTTCATTTGCAATATCATCTTTACGTAGAAAAAATAAACTCATTCTCCTCTTCTCTCTTTACAGTAGGTTCCAGCCACCCTTGAGGCCGAGAGAAGTATTGTTGTGAATGGGCACCTTTTCTCTACAAAGACAAGAGTTTCGGAAAGGTCGCTCTATCTGATCAGCACTTGTGTTTAAGTCCACCTTCGTTAAGGAGAACTCCGTTGCCTTTCCGTTGAAAGGGTTTTGATGCAACTCACTTTTGGAGATATGACACATGATGAACATTTCGTGTCTCGTGTCATCAAAGGAGATACCTATTGAAACTGCTGATTGTTGATATATAAGTCAGTTGACAACTAATTAACGCAAATTAGCCTCAGTCAATTCTACACCTTCCACAGAATATATACAGTATATTTAGTAATGAAAATAACGATGATTACAGAAGAGAGATTTGGTTTGATTGTATTCCCAGATATTATACAAGATAAGATATTTGTGCAAAGATACATCAAAATAAAAAGCAAAAGCAAGTAATAGAAGGAAAACTCCAAAGAGGAACAGAGTGAAGACGAGAGTAACACTAAGAATAGTGAACAAAATGTAAAAATCGCTAAAAGGATCAAATCACTTGGGGGAATTAAAACCCCGAAAGCTGAAAGTGGATCATAAAAGAAAACTACCACAGAAAGAAACCCAAACGAAGAAACAAAGAATAATATTAACGAGAGGAAGCAATACAAAGCGAAAACGGAAGATGAACAGAAAGTAACAAAGAGAGGTGATAATTTAGTAATTACTTTAAATGAAAAGCTGAACGATCAGCTAATGAGGCAAATGATTACTGAGACAAATATTAACGAATATGAACACGATTATGTAGTTAATAGATTTTATATTGCATCATAAATTACTCAAAGGAAAACTTGAAGATTTGGACAAAGTGGTGTTAGCTGTTTACTAAAGAAGATAAAAAGGGAACATTAATTAGAACATTAATTAAAGCTGTAATGTCGATAATACTGAACAAATGGGAAATTTATCCACTTTACGTGTTCGGAAAACAACATATCATTCGGCTTTGGAAATTTTTATTGTGAAAAAATCCTCTCGTCTCTTTAAAAAATTCTTTCGTCTCTTCAATAAATTTCCTAAATACTAACGTCTATCTTCATCCCAAGCGCCATCCCTAAGCTAAGGGGTCGGTTGCCCTGATGTGTCTTCTCCAACCATTTCTATCGAAAGCTTCTTCCCCTTCGAGACTCTTGTTGTTCAAATCCTTCTTCACTTTCTCACGCCATCTAATCATCTGCCTCCCTTTCAATCTTCTCCCCCAACAGGTCCCACCCAGGCCCCCTTCACAACTTTCTCCTCACTCATCCTTACCATACGTCAGTGCCATCTCAATCTTGACTCATTTATCATATCAATAATCTTTACCTTCTCTGAATTTCTAATTTCTTCATTTTCCAGGCATTTTCTCTCGCAGCAAGAATATACTAAATATAAGCGTTATCACACTACTGATGAGCCTTCTGCGAAGGTCGTTGAGGCATATAGTGCTTCTTTGGAAGTTTTCTGCACATTGGGTTGGTCCACAATTCAGTAGTTGAAGTATGAATGTGGCAATGATCATTGCGCTTCTTTTGAACACAACTCATTGGTTAGGAGAAACAGTGCTGCAAAAATACATACATACTACACACATATATATATATATATATATATTATATATATGTACAGTATAGGTAGAATCTACTGGTCACTTTTACCAGATACATATGTAATTGTAATAGCCACAATGCCCTCTTAACTTCTCGAATTCTTCGTGCTTTTTTGGATATGCTTGTCACTACAAAGCCGTAAATATCCAAGTGCAAGAAATTGAAGTGGCTTGGATGTCCGGTCGCGGGAAACGAACCCGTGTCACCATAATCACAAGGAGGTCGCGTTGCCGACCTTAGAAGTTAAGAGGGCATTGTGGCTATTACAATTACATATATGTATATATAATATATATATATATATATATATATATATATATATATACTGTATATATACAGTATATATGTATATATATATATATATATATATATATATATATATATATATATATATATATATATATATATATATATATATATATATATATGAAGTTTTGTCACGAATTTTTGCATTTGTATATTTTCAAATATTAAGCCACAAGTATCACTTAATATCGATTTCATTATATATATATATATATATATATATATATATATATATATATATATATATATATATATATATATATATATATATATATATATATATATATATATATATATATATATATGTGTGTGTGTGTGTGTGTGTGTATACTACATGTATTATATACATATATATATCTAATAAATATATATATATATATATATATATATATATATAGATATATATATATATATATATATATATATATATATATATATATATATATATATATATATATATATATATATATATATATATATATATATATATATATATATATATAGTACATTATAATGCGAAAGATGAATATCTGGAGAACCAAAATCAAAGCGTGAGAAAAAATTCAATGTTAGCGCCTTGCAATTTAATAGGATTACTTTTAAAATATCCTTTCCTTCAACACACTCTATATATTACCAATACAAAAGACTTTTTGCTTTCTTAACTTTTTGATATCATAGATACATTGATAAAACTGCAGACATTTTTTATGCCTTCTATTTCAATTAATACAATTCTTCCACCTTTTTAGTCGGCATATGTAATGGTTCCTCCATCCTTTGAAAGAAGCTTTAGGACAAAAGTGAAATCGCTCGTTGTTTATAAATATCGTACTGCAAGAAAAAAATTATTCCATTCAAACTGCACATAAACGTCGAACTTTAAAGATAAAAATTAATTTGTTTTTATACATTTTAATTCAATAGAGCTGCGTATTATGGTAAAAATTCAAAACGAATACATTCAAACAACAGAAACCGCTACCAAAAAAGGGATACCTCTATGCCTAAACTTCTCTTATTACTCATAAATCTTTGGTTAATCACAGAGATTCGTAGTGTATATTTGGTATAAGTTCTCAAATTTCATGATATCAATTCCAATTGCACGGAAGACAAGGCCCTTGGCTCATTTTGCAGCTTGCGTAATAATTTGCAATGAAAGCTGCCATCCTTACTGATGTTGTCGTTGCTATCTATGCAAATATCGCTTTCATGGAGTGGTAATATTACTATATTATACTGACAGGTGAATAAAGGTGCCTGGCCCCACAAGGGAAAAATCAAGACGTCATATCAAACTTCTGTTTTCTCAAATTTCACATTTTTCACGACTAAATAAAACTTAACTTCCAAATTACTGATCTCTGTATTTTATTAATAAATCAGAAAAGCATTATTTTACTGAGAGAGAGTTTGTTGCTATTACAATAATTAACGAGAAAGGTCTAAATAGTTATTACTTTCAATAGTCAGAAATTTTGATCCATATAGTTAATGCTGACGAACGCTGGAGGGGTAGGACTAGTTGCTGTTCCTTGATGTTAAGCAAAGAGTCAGATTACAACTCTTGATAACAGTAGCAACAGGAACACAACAGCAACAACAATAATAATAATAATAATAATAATAATAATAATAATAATAATAATAATAATAATAATAATAATATGAGCAACGATCTAAAAAAAAAAAAATAAAATCGGCGATAATCTTCTTATCTGCTAATAGTTATAAGTTGAAAAAGATGAGGAATACGTCGCTTTATCCTTTCAGATGAAGAGAGAAAAGCCACCTCGAGTCAAAATCTGCTTTGCAGCGATCCTCCAACTTCACCTCCTAAATCCCGCCCTGTTTCTTCACGAACCTCGGAACCGTAATTCTGGAATCCTGGGCTGCTTTATTGCGGTGCGGAATTGAGAGGACGATAAATACGGAGTTTCAATCAGCCCTCGAAGAGTAGGGTTTACTTTGCACTCCAGACGGGGTTAACGAAGGCCTTAATAGCTTAGACGGTTTTACAGGATATTATCATATAGTCCCTTTACTTAGCTTCTTCAGGAATGACATGTCATGATTTTAAGTCGATGAAGAAGGATTTTTTGGTTACTGAGTTTGTATTAATCAACAATAGTTATTTGATTATGCATAAATTAGCAATGAAATCAAAGGATGTATGTGGAATGACTTTGTTCATTTTTATGAATTAATCTTGAGTGAAAACTTCAGACTGTTTCATTTGCTATATCTTTATTATGATCTTAAAAATACTAAATCATGACGAATGGGGCACACATCAAGGGTCACGAAATATTCGCTCTTAATTTAATGCTTACATTCAGAACGACGAGATTCAAAACAAAACCATGTTTACAGCCTAAAGAATGAGAGCTGTGTTATGACTTTTACCCTTCTGAGAGTGAGTCAATTTGGGCCTGAAGTTTATCTGGAAGTGCATCTAACATGTTTTGGAAATATGTACTGGACAATTTAATCCTACGTTCTTGATAGATAGAAATAATAGATAGATAGACAGACAGATAGATAGAGATAGAAAGATAGATAGATAGATCATTGTCATAACAATCAAATAAACTATATCAGTTTGAAAGGTGTATTCACACTTCAATAAAAGTCATGTCTAAATTGTAACATATTGTTAAAAAAAAACAAATATAAAACAATATAAACAAGAATGAAGTGTGCGAAGTTAGATCTACCCTTATCGAAGATTTAAAATTTTACAAGTCTTGAGACATCTGTCTCAAGGGAGGAAGATTCACACTACTGTTGGGTAATACAAAAACCTCGTCCAGATTGCCTCGTCTCACATCTCACATAGTCTGTAAAATTCACAGCCCCACACTGTATGTACCAAGGCATGTTTGCTGCTCCTCTGCTCAAGAACCCTATCTGCATGCATTATGTGCTCTACGGAGAAGAACGTTACGTTTCTGTGTGCGTAAGATAGTGTCTTGAAAAAATAGCTGGATCACAAGTCGTGTGCATAGATACGAACATATTTATTTATTCATTATCATCAAATGAGTGAATATTTATTTCACGGTACTCATGTAATCTTAATTGTATTCATCAGTTATTGCGTAATGCCCTAATGCTCTTGGCACTGATCAGATCTAAAGAGAGAACCTACAACACCCTGTGAACTACTGTTACTTTCCTGCTACTAGTATGTTGGTAGTAGAATATATGACACTGAACACTTTGCTTATGTGAAGCATTCACCTTGTTTTTTTTTAGCTACCGTATATGTCTGACATTTACTTATTGCTAACGGGACTATGATTGTAAATGGTACGGCCCTCAACACAAGATGCGTATAAAATTCTCTCACTGAACAACTAAATTTGCCAAGTACTGCGTTAGAACTACTAACATTTTAAAAATAAAAGATATGGCCATGAAAGGTTATGTACTCAATATTTTCCAGTTTTTTCCACTTTTGCACTCCAACAAACGAAATGAAAATATTTTTATCAGGGCAAAAAGCTGTCTGCTTTGGTTAGAACCCTGATCAACATTTATAAATGAAAATGAAAAATGAACGCTCTTACACAACGCGATTTGTGTGTTGAACCTTCTTCCAATGTCTGACTTGAACCATTCAAGTTTAGTTTAACGACCTAGACCTACGACCTAGACCTTCCCACGGTCAACGGTAAGGCAGAGAATATTTTAATGGATTATTTTTCTTTTAGACACACAATCTTCTTGGTATTATTTATTATATTAGCAAAACGATTCTTACCGAGAATTTACGGTCTTTAAAAATAATAATAGCAGTGATAATAACTGAAATGACATAGTCTAAAATAGTGTTTTAGCCTAAAAACTTCGTCATTTGGTATTTATTTTTTTTACTTGCTGACAGAAAATTGGGATTCTACTGGCATATAGACGCCCACGCGCGAGCACCCCTACACACATAATATATACAGTGTATATATATATACATACATGTATATATATATTATATATATATACATATATATATATATATATATATATATATATATATATATATATATATATATATATATATATATATATATATATATATATATATATATATATATATCAATATATATGTAATATATATACATAATTTTAAGAACTCAATGTAGTCAGAGAGAGAGAGAGAGCGGAGGTGGTGGAGACTATCACAAGTTTCATTTTATCACTTGAATGCTGATAAGGCTGTAATGATGCCTGAGAACTTTTAAAGTCATTATTAGAGAGTTCGGACTAATTTAATTTATGGCGCGGGTTCAAACCCGCAGCCGACTATCAAAGAGGCAGACATATTATATATATATACATCCCGGGATTATATATATAATCAACGGATAGGTTTGCTTAAAAAGCAAATGGATGTTACAGACTAAATAGACACAAAACAAAGCCAGAGAGAGCACCTTGTAAAAAACATACTACTAGAGATAAATCAAACTTATTTAATTCATTTATATCCGTTTTTCTCTTCTCAGATCCTGGGAAGAAAGGGCGTTGTTGTTTCGGATTAATTTTCGTTTGAAACATTAATAGAAGGTTTGATTCTGTTTTGTTTTTATTACAGGGCAGTTTATTTAAACTGAACTTCAGATCTGTCTGTCTGTCAAAGCCAAATCAAATCTTCAACTCAATTGTCGGCCTGTTCCTTCGTCCGATGGACTTGAAATGCATGGTTGCTCAAGCACGTGACAATACAAGAAGAAGAATGCTGGTAAGGCTGTAATGATGTCTGAGTGACTTTAAAGTGACCCCTCCCAGTAGTCTGGATTTGTATGAAACTTTAGTTTTACCTTCTTTATCTGACAGGATATTTAAATTTTTTTGTTACAATCATAAATCGGTTACAATTTCTATCAAAACTAAAAAGTATAAAATTAAAATGTATATTTCTATAAAGCATTCCTTCCATGTTTATATATATACGCTTTTATTTTGTAGACATGATTAATTGTAAGAAAAGACCTGGTGTGTTTAAAAAAATTATTTCAAACTTTTTAATGCATTTTAATCCGGTTTTTTCTTTTTAAAAATTTTATTTTTCATTTTTATATCAACATCTGTTGCTGTTCGGATTAATTTTACATTTTAGAATCATTCTGGTCGTCAATATCATTTCTTTTTTATCTATCTTTATTTAAATTACAACGAGTAATCTGTATTTACCCACAACATAGGTGTACGAATGATTTTCGAGCTCATCGTTCGTCCCTTTAGAGTTTGTATGTTTATCATCAGAGACCGGTGACTTAAGACATTTTGAAATTGATCACTGGTTAGCTGTCATAACTGTGACGGTATGGGAACTACTTTTTTTTTTTTTAGTTGTTAATATCTCAGTGGTAAAAGGAAACTCTTGAATTTTTCTAGGCTATTTTGACTAAAGTAGAAATCTGTCTTTTAATAGCTTACCGGTTTTCAAACCTTTTTGATATCAACAGGACGACGGTAAAATTGTTGTTTTTTTTTACAATCAATATCAGTTAAAATGTCAAACTAAAATGGTATAAAATAGTCATTTTTACCAAGATGTCAAATCTACAGTTATGCGAAATGAAAGAATAAGTTGCAAAAATAGTTTTAACACAAAACGATACTTTACGAATTCGTGTAATTTTTCTTCAAAAATAAGCGTGATACTCAAACAAATTTCATCAGTTTGTTTGAGTGCCGGTAAAAGAAGAGGTTATATTTTTAATGCTGGTAGTAAAGGAAGATTACAACGTTGCGGAAGAGCCATGAAAACAAGATTTTGTAGACATTCTAATTAATCGTAACATAACTATAACAAATAATAACTAATCCACTTTAATTTCGATTTAAACGCGTGTTCACAAAATTTTACATATGTTAGTGTTCATTTTTATTTTGATTTCTGTTCATTTCTTTGATTTGATTATCATTAACTAAATTAAGTGTTATTGATCTTATTGATTTGAAGTTGTGTTAATGATTCATAGCTCATCGTAAATATTTCAAGATTCACCTAACAGGTATTGTAATAAATAAAGTGCATTTTAAAATTGTCAAAATTATCTTTCAAATGACACGTGATTCTTTTTTCGGTGAGAGCATTATGTATCAAATGACGGCTTTTGGTATCATATATTTCTTTATTCTGATAAATTATAAGTCTGTCTTTGTAACGCTCTTCTGTTGTTAAGACTGGTACTTTTACGACGGAAAAATAGTTGTCATATTTTATCAATATCATTACGGCCAGCATTACACGCTTCCTTGATCCCATAAAAGATTTTCCAAGGTCTGGCCGAGCGCCGTTTCAATTCCACACTGGGAAAAGATTGGAAAGAAAAGACGGAAATGAGCTTATATATTCCACCAATTCCTTTCATATTAGTGAAAGAGTCTACTGCACGTTCCATAGTATTCGTGGCAGTGGAATTGTAGCTTCAGCCGTTTTAATGGCTGCGACGAAGCCATTACCGAATTCAAATTGAATAAATGAATTTAGAAATTAGAACTTTCTCTGAACGAGAATCTGTCTAGACCTGGTTTCCTTTGAGTGAAACAAGAAATGAAGGCAACCGCAGTGTGGTGATCATATGACGCTGCAAAAGTTATGAGAAAAGAGTCAGTGTTTCACCTTCCTTTTAGTGAGTACAAAATACGGAAGAAATCTAAACAACAGAAATTCAATAAAGTTAGGGATGCAACTGCAATACGCGCAACATCATTCAGTGACATCCAAGTTACTTGAATGATTTCAAAATTTTTATAGACTCCATGCTGCGTAATTAGAGTAGAGTAGGCCTATCCTTAAATATGAGGAACTTATAAGAGAGGACAATCGAAGTTTAAAGCCACCAGAGAAATCAAGTACAATTTACATTCTGATAAAGATGATACATATATACTAAGTTTCAAATGTGTGTGGTATCTGCCGGTAAATACACGCAAAGAAACAAAGTACATTTATGCGTTTTGCTGGTATTCAAGACCTACTTATGGTTATTATTTGCAATAATAGCCAGCATTAATAAACTTGGAGACCTGCCTTCCACACTGTTGACCACAAAAATGCTGATTAGTTCAACCCTATAGAAAAGGGGAATTCTGAGGGACTCTGCCTGACCTCATAGCCTGACTGCAATTAGGGAGGCCTAGGCTCTGCTTGTTAAAGTCACCCACTATTTTATCGAAAAATAAAAAATTTTCAAACATCAGATGACGTCTTGCTTCATGACTAAATGGCAAACCTTTTGTGTTTTGATAGTTAAAATATCGGACTCTCATATGAGCGAAAATTTTTAAACGTCAGCTGATAAAGACGCCTATTTAACCATCTCCGAAACCAACTGCCTTATGGCCTGGGATAAACAAAACATACAGAACTTATATACTGTACAGGTGTGAAATAACAATAACTTGTCCTCTGAAAAGCGTCATCAGTAACGTTTTCCTCTGACCTATAAAATTAAAGCGGAGAAAATGAATTAAAAAACATTATAGGAAATTTGATACGGAATTGAGGAAATGGGGTTACTAGAATTTACTGAAAGTTAACGTTCGTTGCATTATTCAAGAAAAATACAGAAACTTCCGAGTAGGTCTTTTATTTGTGGTGTGTTGTTTTTTACTATAGCCAGTCTATCTTCAATGCATAATGGACTTTACTATTTATTTGCTTAGCAGGTTCTGTGTAACAATGATGTTCCTTCTTAAAGAGCTCATATGAAAACCTACAGTTAGACATAGTCAGATGAAAAATATAGCTCGGTAGATAGAGGTAAAAAAATAAAAATAACAATTATCAACGCAAAAAAATTGTCATTTATATCGTCCTTTCCACTTAAAACAAAAAGCTCCAAGTTATGAATTAGGACGAAGCAACATATTTAAATTCTATGTCCAGTCATGTTTCCACTCTAGGATCTCTAGACGGTACAAAGGCTTCCACTTTGTAATAAAAGTGACTAACATACTAAACACTGCATTCATGTCTCAAAATATGATGGGTTTAATGAAAGGTACCAAGTTCACACACACACACACACACACACACACACACACACTCATATATATATATATATATATATATATATATATATATATATATATATATAATTATATATATACACTGTATATGTGTGTATGTGTGTAGTCTTTATCTTTGCAGTACACATTCGCGAATTTCATTCATATTTTTCTTGTTCGCATCAGTTCGAATCACTATAGTTAGGCCATCTGGGGGACCCCTTCAAACTAACCCGCAAACCAAGCGAATGATACCGTTCTAGGTCAAGGCAGGATGACAGATTTTTATGCCGGTTATTAGTGTTGTATTAAGTAAGCTATACTTAATATAAATACAGCAACAATGCAGAGCTTTATGGCGGTTTAGCATTAGAATGACTCATTTTGTTATTTTCCAACGATGTCGTAATACCTCGATATACCAATAATAAAACAAGGATCCAGACTGAAGCCTAATTCCAGAACGTCACCCGGAAATCGCGTCCAAACTTCCCATTAATATCTGAAACTTGTTTTACCACATTAAATTTTTTTTTCTTTAGTCTATATTATCAAAGAGAGAGTAACTTGTTTTACCACATTAAATTTTTGTTTTCCTTAGTCTATATTATCAAAGAGAGAATCTGATGCTGACTCACTTTTGTCTAGTTCTTATCTCGCAACAGCAGTCAGTTCTCCCACATGTAACCAAAGAATGGTTGTTATATTATAGGTCTTGTTCGACTGGAAGTGGCGGCTATAACCAAACCTAAAGCGATCCTAAAACACTTTTCACCGTTCGCTCACGTGTACTGTACCAATGCCTGTAGTACCAATTAATTCGCCGTTAGCATGTATTCCTCTTTTGTTTTGTGAAATTCGAGCATAGCTGAATAATACTTTCTCTTCCACCCATGCACGGTAGTAAGAGTAAAGCACCACTTACATCGCTATGCTTTTACTTTCGTTTTGGGTTCTGATTCTGGACCACGGAACTGGGTTTTTCATCTGTTTCCCGATGAAATCGTGAAAAGGTTATTGTGGTAATTACAAGACGATAAGAGGTTTGTGGTTAACCAAAATTTATAGATAAACAGTCACACCTGAAAATGAAAATTCAACCGATATTACGAACGAAGAACGAAATTTACGTCCATCTAACGCAAAAGTGGTTCCATGTGATTATGCTTTTATTATCACTCACTATCTTAACACCAGTAACATTTTTTCTTTTTACCAGTCACATACATATGTCGTAGTGTAACATTACTGCAAAACTGAACCATTGGACAAGCTCTTACCATGGAGAACCAGGTAGTGACCTATCTTGTTCTTTTTGGGTCTCGTTGCTCAAAGGATTTGCCATCATCGAACTCAGGGTTTTATTCATCTGTTTCAGAAAAGTTAGATGAAATAAAGGATAAGTTTAAGAGATTATTTGAATGTTTTACAAATAGCCTGTTTTGTACTGTTTGAAAGCTATTCTAACTCATTGTTTAAAAATCAATCAAGTTTTGAAACCAGTCATAACTGAAAATGAAAAATTTTTCATTTTTTTTCCGACATTGAAAAATTAAGATCCAGAAATTGACTCTTTATCTTCTGACTATTTTCTTACAAAAGTGGTTAGATAAGTTTACTCTTTTATTATCATTTCACATTTATCTTAACATTCGTAACATTTTTTTTCATTTTGCCTAATGATATATGTCTCATTTAACTTTTAACATTACTGAAGCGTCCCTCTGTTTATCCTATTTACTGCGTATCTCTTACATATTAAACTTCCATTATGAATACTAAGTTTATAATTCTTGTTCTTTTGCCGTTCTTGTTACTGTCAAAAACAAATTTGTCATCAATTAATACCTCCAGGTAAAGTTTTATTCACACACGGTATTTTAGCAGAAAAGTTAGACACAGTTAACAGGACATAAAGGATATGTTTAGATTATATTTGAATGTTCTGAAAATAGCCTGTTCTTGTTACTGTTAATAAAAGACCTATTCTCCTCATGTATTATTCAAAAATCAGAGGTCAAACCAAGATTTTGAAACCTATTGCTGATTTTGAAACTTCAAAGAAGTTTAGCCAAAGATCGCCAGTTTTTAACCTTCAAGAATATTTGAAAAATTTTAACGTTCTTCCATAACATTCGGACACGAGGCATTCGAGATTTAAAACTGTGTTGTTATCCTAACCTAGGTATTTTTGGAATTACAAAAGCAACAACAAATTGACTTAATCAACGTATACTCTTCTAGTGGGGATTAAACAAAAGAATTTCAGTTCATTTAAAGATATAACCATTCACGAACCATTTGAACAAAGGCATCTTTTTAAATTTTGTCCAATGATCGCTGGAACTTTTCAATTGTTAACTTCACTAATAGAATAATAGACAAAGAAATTTATGCCTTCGTCGGACGTGTGGTCCCTCAATGCTATCCTATTCGTAATTTCTAAGTACAGTTAACATAGGTTAAATTTCTGTTTTCAAAACATTCGCCAAGAGATAGGTAGAAAGAAAAGGACTTAACCATTATTTTTATGTTGATATGGGAATCTTACACAGGGGAAAAAAAAACAAATCACTTCTATCTTTTTCAACGGAATATAATATGCTCCCAGCATGGGTCAAATCAATTTCTGTCTTGATCAGGCTGATACATTATCCCTAACACACGAACACGTAAATATTTATAAAAAAATATATATATATATATATATATATATATATATATATATATATATATATATATATATATATATATATATATATATATTTATACTCAATTGTATTCCACACAGGAAAATATACATTTTTTTTTTCTTAGGAATATTGAAATGCACTTGTACATTTAACTGAACTGCAAACGCATCTGTAATTAATGAAGGCACAATAAGGAAAGAAGTGAACCACAAACTCCGTGAATCAAAGAAGGCAGCAATTGTTTCCCGGAAGCTTTCGAGGTTTCGAAGAGAACACAAATTTAATTGCAATGAAATAAGCATCTCTTATTACGCAGGAATTGTTAAACATGATACCTTAACCAGGTGAAAAGTGGATACCTTCCAGGAAAAACAAAAAAAAAACATAAACTATATAAGAAAAAACGCGGGTTAAATGTAGTGAAAAGCAGAGATACGAGGGAGACGAGGTAAACGCTAGGATACCCGGACCAGAAAAGCCTACCATAACCACATTGATGCTAGCAGGCATTTGAAGCGGTTTGGTCACGTACAGGAGTGGTTGAAATAGAGGGGAATAAGGAGGAGATGAGGATGAAAGAATGCTGGCTAGATTGAGCAAAGGTCGGGTAGACATTTAAGAGCCTGAATATCCAGGAAGCGTGAGCAGATGTATGAAATGTCCGACGATTTATAAGTTTTCCGCACTTGCTTTTCAAGCTAATATCAGCAGTCAAAATAAAAGCTGGGGAACGCGTGAACATGAAAGTACAATTATAGACTGTAGAGTAACATACTGGAAATATGGTATAATATCGTGAGTTCTGAATAAAAACAGCTAGACAAATGTTACTTGCATTTTCCCAGTATCTACTTTTACTGGGGTCGAGGGCTGTCCAAGCAATTCGTATTCTACAGTAGAATTAGGACTAAAATCTCGTTATAAGATTCAGTAGTAACCAAAAGTTGGCAAGTCATACCAAAGTAAACCATATTCCCCAAGACACTGAATTACGTCTGAATGTTTTCCAAGTATCTTGCAAAATCACTTGAAATCATGGGAAAATAACTTGTACCTCTGGGAAAAGAAACATCTTTTTTGTCTAAGTGGAACGTTTATCAGACAATCGCTGATAAGAATCAAACACCGTAATTCACTAGGTAACAAAGAAAGAGCATTCTTCCTAACACTTTGGTATACAGATAATAAAAAATACAGGAGTGTCTGTAGCGTTCTGTACGAAAATTCCTCCTGAATATGCAGATTAAACATAAATTTCTTATTATACTTTTTAAGATTTCATTAAATCCTGATTTTTATACAGTATAATTTATCATCTATTTACAACCTAACTGCTACATGAGGTCTAGGTTCTTGTTTACTTTATAAAAAATGCTACAGCAGCTATCAGTAAGCTTGAAAACTTTAATATCACGCTGGCAACCTACCGGTCAATAGTACGTCCAATTTCTTACAGGTAAATTGACAGGGCAAGATAATGAAGATTTCATAATTACTGGCCTCGTGTTCAGTATTCTTTCCTCTGGTTTTAATTTCCTCAGAGTCATTCCAATTTCCTTGTTCGATTCCTAATTAATTTTTACTGCGGTAAATGTGATTTGGAATTTGGCTTATATTATCATATAAATCAAACGCTTTTTCATAAATACTGGTATTAAAGCAATATTATTTACTAAAATAATTTGCATTAATACGTCTTCATTTATATTTTGCTTAAAACATTAACATTATGTCTGTTGCAAATAATTAAAGCATGGATGGAAAATAATAACGAAAGATAAAAGACTTTGATGTAAAACATTTAGATGTTGGCTTAGATATTACAAACATGAATTCCCGTTTTCCAGCTGTGTTGTCGATTTAAAATGTAGTTAAATATCTTTCAATCCTGCGAGTCATTTTCATTATAAAAAAAGTACCTTATATTAAGTGGCATTTAGCACTCATCAATATATATGTCATTATACATAACACTGACGTCATCTTTTTCCGCTTTGCCAATCCACTGCCATCGAACACACGAAGTTACGCGACATAAAATGTTAAGATTTCCATAGTCTTTAATATGGAAAGAAATGGTAAGGTCCTGAGGACATTTTATAAAATAATCACATCTTTCCAACTCACAATTTCAGGACAACTGGCTTAGTTGCTAACTCTCATGTATGTATGAAAATGTCATAGATTTTAAAATTTCTTTGCTAGATATATCCAACAAATGGCCTTATGATTAATATCAGAAAAATTATATAAAATTATATATATATATATATATATATATATATATATATATATAATATATATATATATGATTATACACATACCATATATACATATATATATAATTATACACATACACATATATATATATATATATATATATATATATATATATATATATATATATATATATATATATATATATATATATATATATATATATATATATATATATATTATTATGGGCAGTATATTACACACACATATATGTATATATACATATATAATTATAAATATATATACTGTATATATGTACATATATACATATATAATTTATAATTATAGAAAATTTCCCTCTTTCCGGTCACTTTACCGTCAACTAATCCAAATAATATTCCTAAAGACTTCGTTTTTTTCTTCATTTTCAGGTTATGCAGACAATCCAGTCCACGATGAAGCTGATCTATACTTCAAGGTAAAAGCATTAAAATGCCAGCAAGCAAGTTCTCTTAATATATATTGGTATTGGTATAAGTTTTCTTAAAATATTTATCTAATTCAACGACGACCATTTGGAGATAAAAATATGACTGCTATTACATAGAATGTCTGCGACCACATAGTAACAGCTAATAACATGTCCAGTTTATGGTAGTGAATTTTACGTTTTTTAGGAAGATGTTCATCTGTCATAGATGATTTTCAATTGTCCCCTTTTGCCCGAGAATCTTTATTATTTCGCACATTTTGCTCACTTCCATACCTTGTGAGCCCAGAATGTCACTCCCACTGCAGAGGAGTGCCCTTCCGAAACTAACCTTGTTATGAAGATACCAGCAATACAGGCAACCAGAAAAGAGTAATGTAAGGGTAACTTATGGACAGAAAAACAATAAGAAACAAGGTGTGAACACCCGTCTCCCTCCCTACTCCCCACCCACTCCAAAAAGACAGAACGTCCACGAAGAAAACAAAATAATTCTGTACATGTACAGCATAGTCTACCTGTGACGCCTAAGGGAACTTAGATTTGAGGATTTTATTTTTAAGTAATTATCTGATCTCTGAACTCAGTACCTGTAGAATTTTGAAAATAAGTAAATTTTTTGCCTAATTCCAAGTGATCTAGCAATAAAAACAGAATTTTAGAAAGAGCGCGATTCTTCACTATAAACGTGATTATGAATCATCGACAAATTTAGAGCAAAGTTATTTAATTTTTTACAATGAACTATTTCTCATCTTCCACTAGGACTGGCAAAACCTGGGGAACGAATTCGAGAGAGCGGAGTGGCTGAAGAACCCTGATATGTCCCTTTACGACGTCCGTTCCAATGAGACAGGAGCCTTCAATGGTTCTGCCTTTGGCAACTGGAATCGATTCGGATACTCTCTGTGGAAAGTTGTTGGCAATAATGCCAGCGTTTCTGCGTATACAATTGAGAAGTTTAATGTGACATCAGATAACATTACTCTTATAGTCCCAACATACTACAACGTTCAATTAACCGGAGACAAGAAAATGGCCCAGTGGACGAAGAAGATAAACAGTAAGGTATTACTGATGAACGCTACTCTCATCACGCTGTCCAGTACCGACGGATCTGGAATGGGGCAACTGGAATTCAAATCCAGTGAAAGCGGTAAGTTTAGTGAGAACGAAACCCTGCATACCACACAAAAGGACAGTGGCGCATCCATCACTTGGCACGTCCAAAGGAATGGCGTTATCAACAGCTACGATAAATACACTAATTTCATTATCTTTGAGGAAGGGGAAAGTGAAAATGGGGACAGCACTGAGAAAGCAGTGCCTCCTTACAAGACCCCTTCTGTCTTAGACGGATTGTTAGAGGAGATATTCCAGCGGTCTGAGCTGCCTTCTAATTGGAGTGCCAAAGTTACGGGTTATATCATGGGTACAGAAAAAGTGAAAAGATTAAAAACATCAAGTGAAGCACATTATGACCTTCCATCTCAGTCGTTTGCTCTGTCAAGAAATTCCAGCGGCTATATTTGGAATAATGTTCATTCTCTCAGTATGGAAATGCCTGAAAATTTCAATAAGATTTTAGCAGATTTTCTTGAATTCTTATTCTGAATATACAGTTAAACACTTGATACAAATTTTTATTCCTGGTTTACCATCCCTTTACGAATATATTACTTTTATTTGTTGAAAAATGTTTCTTGTTTAGTTATCTAGATTTAACAAAATCTGAACCAGTTGCTGTGAAGTAAGTAGGTTTCATGTAAAGGAAATTGAATTGTTCCCTTGCACTACTTGTCTATGATGAGTTGTCATCCCATATACAAATACATTCAGTAAATTACTAGTAGTCCTTTTAACGCATAAACCTTTTTACATTGAATGGCAACGTCTCATATGACCTTTTATGGTATTATTTGTGAAGTATTTGCCCACTGGATAACTTAAATTAGCGACCGTCAGCAGATACGAAAATATAAGACACCTACTGTGAACATAATGGAAAGGACCTTCACCAATATATCACGAACCCTGGTGTGAGTTCAGCTACTCATTATTAAAGACGACGAGAGAAAATCATAAAGTCACTCCGTAACGCATTAACATAAACGCAAGTCGAACAAGGTACATATTTTCATTTCTGGAAGCTTCACCAGTCTCATACACCTACACCTACGAATCATCAGTAGTATGTCTACCACCTAATAACAAAGAGTCACTTGCATCTTGTATATACCTTTGTAATAACAGTTATAATCCCCTAAAATCCAGAAACAATTTTCATATCTCATTTTTTCAAGACTGTTCAGTAAAATCAAATAAAGTTCACTGTAACCCCATTTTAATGAATAGGGATATCATTTTTCGAGTTATTAGAATATGTAAAGTAATTTTAAATTTCGGAGAAAGTGCTTCCTATTGCTTGTATTTAATGTCACAAATGTTTGCATTTATACACACTGCATTAAATCTTCCAACTTTTAACCAATTTTTCATTTAAGAAAACAAAATTAAATAGGTACGGATCAGCATACCTCGAAAATCACTGGAAATGTTATTGATAATAGGAAAACATTAAACATGCGTTATCATTTATGTTTTATTTCATTTTCAAGTATATTTAAAACGTTCAGCTTTATAGATTATAGATTTCTTGCGAAACTTCATTTATCACAGTCCGAGTGGCTTCTGAGTAAACACGTTGACAGATCTATGTTGTTCACATGAGGCTGATATTAAATACATACTATACAGAAAGGCACATCTATGTATGAAGGTGTATGCATAGTATGTGTATATACCTAATTAGTATATATATAAATTATATACAAATATTAAAATATACAATATAAATATATATTAAAATATATATATATTATATATATGAATATATATATATATCTTATAAATCTATTCCCTTGGAAGGACTGGCCAAGAATGTGTTAGCAGTTCCGAGTTCCCCAAAATGTATTTGTATGGGGCTGCTAGTCTCATGCCCTTCTTTGTTTCCTAAACAATGTTTCATTAAGTCAAGTCGCTACCATTTCCTAATTTACTAGCTGATCATAAAAGTGTACAATGGGAATTTAATAGAGAGATTCCATCTACAATGACCTCACTTGTAACTGGACAAGTCTCATGACTGGCGTGTGTTGAGTGTGTGTAATATATATATATATATATATATATATTATATATATATATATATATATATATATATATATATATATATATTATATATATTATATATATATTATTAGAGTTAATAAATAATATAAGAGTTTAACTTATTCAATTTTGCAATATCAAGTAATCTAGTATTAAGTGTATTAGTTTTGAATTTTAATATGTAAGGACGTATTTTTAAGGCAGTTTATGGAAAGCTTTGTTTTGGTTTCGTTAGTTTGCGCCTAAAAGGAAGCTCGTTAAAGTGTTTGAACTATCGTATTAACGATTGTGGTCTTTTGTTTACATGTTTCTTGAAGAGTGGTGCGACTCCCGTGTGGTGACGATTGAGGACGGTGTTTTGTCTGAACTAGAGTTAATGGGCCGTATGGTTTGCTTCCTGAAACATCTGCAGTTGGCGTTTAGTGGATTACTCCTTGAAACCAGAAATTGTTTTTGAAGCTGAAACCTTCGCAGGTACAGTTCTGTCACCTGCGACGTCTTGTAAAATATCTAAAAAAGCAATTGTTGCAGCGTGTCTTTGTCAATTGCGACTTTGTGAATTGCTGAAAGCTAAAACCTTGGTGGATATCCTTGTCCAAGGAGTGCAAATGTGCCGTCCTTTTTCCCGGTACTCCCGGAGTTTTGAGCAGCTTTCTATGATAATTTCAGGACGCCCTTATAAGCTGCAGTTGAAGGAGCAATCTGGCTCGTGAGGTGGCGAGTAAGAACAGGGAGAAAAGCACCAGGTAGGAGTCTGTTTTTGTGTTGGCTGGGCAGCTCGCCACCAGCTTCCCCTCATCTGTGGTTACCTGTGTGTTCGTCCCTCTCCTGTTAGCTGAGTCCAGTTGTGTTGAGAACACGGCCTCCCATAAGTCTGTTACAGGTACATTCGTAAATAAAGCGATAAGTTTATTTTGGATCACGGCTTTTGTCTCTGAGTGAGGAGGTTTGAACTGTGTAATTATAATTGATATTTTACTATCTTTAAGTTTATATATATATATATATACGTTATATTGTTACGATAATTCTATATTTAGTATTAGGATGTGTGTGTTTAGATTGTAATTTGTAGGTAGGAATTGAAGTGGTCTTTTCGACCTTTTCCTTCTTTCCTCCATTATTAGATATAGGTATTTATTGGTATTAAGTTTGGGTCTGGACAACCCTGAAAACACATTATTTTTCATTTTTTTTTATTTTGCATCTCTTCTTTTATTATCATTTCTGTTTAGGGTTTAGCTCTTTAGCTGTTAGGTTATCCCACGGGATAAATTAAGGACTAGTGTGAGTCCAAGGTACTTGCAAAATTGACTTCCTTTTTGTTTTTTTTGCTTGTTAATAAATATTATTGAGTTTTCCTGAGTGTTTTCGTTTTCCATTGACCATTGTCTGAACATCAGTTACCTGTGTACATCACTGAGCATACCTAAAGTTTAATTAGAGTGCACAAAAGACCTGCACCAATGAAGGCCCAAACAGGGTCTTAAGATCCAAAACCGTGACAGGATAGATTGCTCAGGGTACTTGGTGGTTCTGGTCTGTGGAGCGACGTTTGGGTGATCTTTGTAATATTTATTATTTTGTAGTTTTGTGTAGTTTTCTCCCTGATTTCTTTGTTTTGTTAAGATGGAAGAGTTTTATTTGATCCAGCTGAATTTTTGGGGTCAGCTGACTGTATAAAGTATTTGTCTATTTTAAGTAAAAACATTTGGTATCTTGTGCCCAGTGGTTAGAGTATTTTGTTTACAAGAAATCTCTATATTAAGAAGGAATTATTGGTGGTGGTTAGGGATAGGATTTCTTATATAAGCGGAGCATTTGGTTAGTGGAGAGGAAAGTGATGGTGAAGGTAGTCTGTTTAGTGATGGTTCTGAGGAGGACAAGTTATAGTCTGTTTAGTGATGGTTCTGAGGACACAAAAGGACAAGTTGAGTATGAGAGCAGGTTTGACTTTGTTTGAGGATCCTCCTAAGTTACTGGTATTATTTATGAAGGTCCAGAAAGCCAATTTACCTAGGTCTAATGTATCTACTAATCCTTTTTGCCTCCCCCCAAATCCTGCTCCAGTTGAACCTCTCAAAACTGATCATATTTTGGGAGCGTCTGAGGAGGAGGTGGAATATAAATTAATTTGTAAAAGGATTGAGTTGAAGAAAATAGAGTTTGAGGAGAACGAGAGGATGAGGCGTCACGAGTTGGAGATGGCAAAAAATAAATGTGGAAATATTAAGCTGCAGGGGTCAAATATGGTCAGTTAAACAAGAGTACTTATAATGATAAATTTAATTTAGGTATGGCACTAAAATTGGTGCCTGTCTTTGAAAAAGAATGTCCCGGAAAGGCATTTGAACGTGTCGCCACCCGGTTGTCCTGGCCCACCGAGATGTGGACAGTGTTGATACAGTGTAGGTTGGTGGGTAAGGCAATAGTTTTTAATAAACAATGATTCAATCAGGGTGTACAATGCCTTGGAGGAAGGAATTGCTCTGGACTACCAAAAGGTTAAATCTTTAATTCTCAAATCTTATGACTTGGTCCCGAGGCCTACAGCTCAAGTTTCGAACTATCCTAAACACCCTTCTCAGACCTTTGTTGAGTTTGCTCGGGTCAAGGAAGAACAGTTCGATGACTGGCTGAAGAGCCGTCAGGTAGTTTCTTTCGCTGCATTGAGGGAATTGTTGCTCCTTGAAGAGTTCAAAAAGGCCTGTAGTAGGGAGTTGAGGGTCCACCTTGAGGAGGTCAAGTGAAATTGAGTAGTGCCGATCAGTTGGCGGATGAATATGTGTTAGTGCATCGTGCTGGAAATAGTAACTTTGGTTATAAAGTTTTGAATAATCCCTCTTCGCGGGTTAACAGTAATGGAAGGAGAGGAGAAATTTCTTGGAGTCTTCCTTCAATATTCCCAAAGTTGTGGATAACAATTCTTTTCCAGGTAATAGGAGTATTGGTGAGTCTCAGGAGGGCTTCCTTCTTCGGGTCTTTGTTAACAGAGGTAGGTGAATAATAATAACAATAATAATGATAATAGAGGCAAAACTATAGAGGAACCTGTTTCCAAGTGTGACAAACCTGGTCATTTCCAGAACCAGTGTAATGCCTTGATAGGAGGTATCTCCAGAGGAATGGACAAAAACCCAATTTCTTTAATTTCCAACAGGTCTAGTTCTAATGATAATAAGGCTGAGAAGACAGTAGTTGTTAGCAGTCAGTGTTGTTGATAGTAGCAGTAGTTCATCTCCTAGCAATAAGTTGTGACTTCAATTTGACAAGTATGTGTGGCCAGGTAAAATAATTCATGGATCTAAAACTATCAAGGTAAAGTTTTTGAGGGACACTGGTTCAGCTAGGTCTCTGGTATTGAGTGAGACCCCAAATGGTTTAAAAGTGTGTTCAGGTAATTACGTTGTTCTGGGAGGGTTTTTGAACACTGTTGTTTCTGAACCCGTTGGTGGATGTCAGGTTATCTTTTCCTGGAAACGATAGTGTTACCGAGTTGGTCGTTGTCGATAGTCTCCCCATCCCTGGTATTGATGGTATTTTGGGCAATGATATGCTCAATAGCAAGAAGGTCAGCAAGAATTATTTGAACTATATTGTCCATTCATGCCAGTCCTGTAGCTGTCACAACCCGTGCTGCAGCAAGAGCTGCGGATTTAATTAATGATGATGATGACTTGATGATTAGTAGATTAGAAGTAGATATAGAAAGGGATGGGTCAGTAGATAGTAGTAGTAATAATGATATTGTTAGTGTTTTGAAATCTGATTGGGACCGTTTAGCTTTTATTGAAGCCCAGAAAAGAGAGTTTGACTTTCATTTAGGTGATGTTGATGATTTGACCAACCTCTGGTTTTGCCTAATTAAAGATTTGTTATGCAGGATTAGTCGACCACCCACTGATGATCTGAGCAAGACGTCTCGGATTGAGCAAATCGTAGTCCCTTCTCAGTTCCGTGAATCAGTAATGAGTCTCCTTTCACGATAATTTCTTTTCAGGTCATTTTGTGTGTGGAAAAGTTTTTCGAATGTTGGCACAATATTTTTGGTGGCCTGGTTTGAAATCATCTGTGAAGCAATTCGTAAAGGAATGTGAGGTTTGTCAGGTTATGGGAAAACCTAATCAAGTTATTCCCAAAGCCCCTTTAAATCCTATTCCTGCCATAGGAGAACCGTTCTCGGAATTGGTGATAGATGTGGTTGGTCCCTTACCCAAAACTAAATCTGGTTATGTTTATTTATTAACAATTATGGATAGAGCCTCTAGGTTTCCTGAAGCTTTATTATGAGACGAATAACCTCTAAAATAGTTTTTTGAAAAATTAATGGATTTCTTTTCCAGGTATGGTCTCCTCGGGTTATTCAGACCGATTGTGGTACGAATTTCACGAGTAAGGTATTTAGGGGTAAATGTGCTGAACTGGCCATTCAGCACATTACCAGCGTACTCTTATCATCCGGAGAGTCAAGGAGTGGTGGAGAGGTTTCACCAGACACTCAAATCCATTCTGAAGAAACATTGTTATGAACATGGTAATGAATGGGATAAGGCACTCCCCATTTGCCCTCTTTGCTCTGAGGAATCATCCTAATGCCTCAACAGGTGTAGCTCCTTCGAGCTGGTATTCGGACATAAACATGTGGTCCATTAGAAATTTTTGTTCCAGAAGCTAGTGTCCGATCGAAGGGGAGATGTCAAAATTCCAGAGAGTTTGTGGAGGATTAGAAGAGGTTATTTAGTGCGTGGAAGTTTGCACGTGATAATTTGAGTTATTCCCAGATGGTAATGAAAACTAATTTTGACAGGCTTCAAAGCTCGTTTTCCTTTGAGCCCGGAGAACTGGTTTTGGTTTTGAGTATGGAACCGGACAATTTTCTTGAACCAAGGTATAAGGGTCCATGGAAGGTATTGAGGAAATTGTCTGAGGTCAATTACGAAATTGAATTCTATTCAGTATATACTCCAGGGTTCAAGCAGGAAGTGTAAAATTTTTCATATTAATAGGCTAAAACCATATCACTGTAAGAGTGTTGATCCTCTGGCAGTTGTTTATGAGCCAGGATCTGTGACTGAGGAACTTCCTCCTGAGGTTTCAGATGATTTAGTGTGTCATGTATCTTCAGATGCTCTTTTGCTAATGTACAAAATTTAGAAGTTTTGCAGGAAGGTCTGGAACACTTAGATGTTAATCAGAGACAGGATATACTTAATTTAATTTATTCCTTTCCAGATTTATTCCAGGATTCCCCTGGTATACTAATTTCCTACAGCATGATGTGGATGTAGGTAGTGCCCCGAAAGTTAAACAAAGTCCTTATCGGTTGAATCCAGTGAAAAGGGATATAGTCGATAAGGAGATTAAGTATATGTTGGAGCACGACCTCATTCAATCATCCGTTAGTCCTTGGAGCTCCCCTATAGTTCTAGTTAAAAGGCTGACGGTAAGTTCCGCATGTGTGTGGACTATCGGAAGGTTAATGCTCACACAAAGAATGACTCATTTCCTTTGTTCTCAAATATAGATGATTGCCTCGACCAGATAGGATCTGCCAAATTTATTACTAAGCTCGATTTGCTGAAGGGTTATTGGCAGGTTTGTTATCTGATCGAGCCCGTGAGATCTCTGCATTTGTTAAATTTTGGTTTATATGAATGAGGGTGATGCCATTGGATAAAAATGCAGCGTATGCCGATTTTTCAGAGGCTCTCCTGAATAGGGTCATTTGTGGTTTAGAAGGAACTGAAATTTATATTGATGATTTGCCACCAATATAGTAATGACTGGTGTTATTAACAATTTGGTAAGATTGACGTAAGGTATTTGAGGCCCTTAGGTCTGCTGGTTTGTTATTAATTTAGCCAAGTTGAATTTTCCAAGGCTAAGGTTTGTTAGAGAAAACTCACGAGGTTGGTTTGGGTCAGGTTCCAAACAAGCTAATCGAGGCTATTATTAATTTGAAGAGGCCAGGTAATATTAGAGAGGTGAGAAGAGTTCTTGGTTTGTTTTGGTTACTTGTTACAGGAGGTTCCTATGAAATTTCTCAGACCTTGCTCAGCCTCTTACTAAATTTTTAGAGAAGGGTCAAGTTTTGTTGGTCTAATCAATCCAAAGCTTTTAGGCCTAGCACTTAAAACAGTTCTAATTTCTAAACCTATTTTGACTTCCCCAGATTTTCAGAAACCTTATATAATATTCTCAAATTGATGCCAGTGACATTGGCATTGGTGGTGTCCTTTCCAAAGGGATGATGAAGGTGTTGGTACACCCTATATCTTATTTTAGCCAAAAGTTGAAACAGTTTGAAAATGGTAATCAACCATAGAGAAAGAAGCTCTTGAATTTGGTCCGTACCCTGATGCATTACAAACCTAGAAGACTAATTTTTCGATTTCTAGAGATCTGGACCGAATAATCCGCTTGTTTTCATTGAACGTATGAAAGGAGCCAATCAGAGGATCTTGTACGGCCCGTTGGGCTCTCTTGCTTCAGGAATTCAAGCTGGTTATTAAACATATAAAGGGGTCTGAAAAAAGATTCCTGACGCTCTCACGAATTTGAAATGTTTGCCTTCCCCTCCTCGTACGCTGACCTGCTATTTTGCTCCTGTGGGTTTGTATAAAAACAGTTTTTGGTATATTGTTAGTTGATATGTGTGCAACAGAATTTCTTTAGTTTAAAATTTGTAAGTTTGTTTTCTTGAGTTTTGTGACTCGTTTTAATGGTTGTTCTGGTTGAACGTTTATGTTTAGATGCATTGTGTGAAGGTTGATCCGATCTGTTTTTAAACTTTCTTGTTGTCGCACATAGCTTGATAGGTCATGGCTCACGGGCTGTAGCACAACACAGCCTTTTTAGGTATCTTCAGGCTGGTGTATGAGTGGTGACCTGAGACTGTGTTAAGGTTAATCTATTAAGGTTTTGGTCTTTATTTTCGTTTGACTAATATTTATGTTTTCAGAATAATTTAACATTTGCCAGGTCACGGGCTCACGAGTCTGATAGACTAACAAGCATGGCATTTTTTAGATTTTTAATAATACAGGCTGGTCAATGAGTGGTGACTTTGTTTTGAGAGCACTATTTACTGGTGGTACGCATTATTATATTGTTGTTCTTTTATTTTAGGTTTAGTCAGTTATTTATCTCACAAGCCTTTGCATTATCCTCTTTTTTAAGTTTAGTGTATAAATCTAGTTTTATTTTAGGCCATTAACTTTAGTCCTGTTCTGTTGTTTATTTAGGTCTGTTGTATAATGAATTTGTTTATTTTTTTTCAGGGTCTGTGTTCTTGTTTCCTAGTTTAACTTTAGTGTTTATTTCCAGTTTCACGATATTATTTAAAAAAAAAAATTTTGTAAATTTTTTTTTTTTCTCCGTGGGAGGAAGGTATTAGAGTTAACGTAAATATAAGAGTTTCACTTATTCAATTTTGCAATATCAAGTAATCTAGTATTAAGTGTATTAGTTTTAAGGAATTAATATGTAAGGACGTATTTTTAAGGCAGTTTATGGAAAGCTTTGTTTTGGTTTGTTAGTTTGCGCCTCCTCCCCGCTGTTAAAGTGTTTGAACTATCGTATTAACGATTGTGGTCTTTTGTTTACCTTTTCTCGAGAGTGGTGCGACTCCCGTGTGGTGACGATTGAGGACGGTGTTTTGTCTGAACGGTTCCAACATAAGGGATCATGCTTTGCTTCCAAACATCTGCAGTTGGCGTTTAGTGGATTACAAACTTGAAACCAGAAATTGTTTTTAAAAAACTGCCCTTCACAGGTACAGTTCTGTCACCTCGACGTCTTTATCTCTCGTAGCTGTCGCAGCTGTTTTTTGTCACCTCTGACTTTGTCATGCTGCCACCTTGGTTGGATATCCTTATCCAGGAGTTTTTAACGTCGCTTTTTCCCGGTATTTATATTGTGGAGTTTTGAGCAGCTTTGTCATGATAATTTTATTGGACGGTATTATTAGCTGCAGTTGAAGGAGCAATCTGCCTGCTGAGGTGGCAAGTAGGGAGAAAAGCACCAGGTAGGAGTCTGTTTTTGTGTTGGCCGGGCAAGCTCGCCACCAGCTTCCCCCCTCATCTATATTACCTGTGTTTTCGTCCCCTCTCCTGTTAGCTGAGTCCAGTTGTGTTGAGAACACGGCCTATATATATAGGCGATAAGTTTATTTTGGATCACGTAATTTTCGTCTCTGAGTGAGGAGGTTTGAACTGTGTAATTATAATTCTATTTTACTATCTTTAAGTTTATATATATATATATATACGTATATTGTTACGATAATTCTATATTTAGTATTAGTCGGTGTGTGTTTAGATTGTAATTTGTAGGTAGGAATTTAAGTTTTATATATCTTTTAAGACCTTTTCCTTCTTTCCTCCATTATTAGATATAGGTATTTATTGGTATTAAGTTTGGGTCTGCAACCTCTGAAAAACACATTATTTTTTCAGTTTTTTTTTTTATTTGTGCATCTCTTCTTTTATTATCATTTCTGTTAGGGTTTAGCAAATCTTTAGCTGTTAGGTTATCCCAATGGGATAAATTAAGGACTAGTGTGAGTCCTAGGTACTTGACAAAAATTGACTGGTGTTGGTGTTTTTTTGTTGTTAATAAATATTATTGAGTTTTCCTGAGTGTTTTATTTTCCATTGACCATTGTCTGCCATTACCTGTGTACATCACTGAGCATACCTAAAGTTTAATTAGATATATATATAAAAGATATATATATATGTATGCCCAAACAGGGTCTTAAGATATATATATATATATATATATATATATATATATATATATATATATACTATATATATATATATACACATATTAGTGTTTATATGCCTACATTTTTACAGAAATATTTAATTTGCGGTTGTTAAGAGTTCATTTCGAATAGATATTTCACTGTTAACATAAATAACCTACTAACCTCTCCTACAATCATAATTTTTTTACCATCAGATTATGCAAAAAAATAATTTATTGCTTTAAAAATAATTATGACAGAAAAACCTAAATAACTGTGCACAGCTTTTCATATACTACTATGGGTAAATATCTATAAATGGCAAATGTTTTTGTATTTTAAAATCTCTCAATATTGCTGTTTAGTCTTTTTGCAGTTCGTCCTATATTTAGCTTTTGTTTTTTCATCGAAATGGTACGGCAAGTTATACTTGCGTCTACTTCCACAAAAATCTGTCTGTATGTAAGCATTCGAGTGGTATAAAAGAATGATTCAATGATTTAATGCTATCAGAGGTCATTCTCTCCACATGATGATACAAATAGGTCGAAAGGCCAGATTGTAAGTCAGTAATCTCTCGATAATACCACAGATTGGCGAAACAGCTGCCGCGACAAAAACCAATAAATGGAAGAAGGAAGTCTACGTATTTTTCACCAGAAATTGACGCATCGAGAATCGGAAAAACTCAGACGGTATGAAGATACCTGCAAGAAACTTATTGAGGCCACTAAAACAATTGCTTTGACGAATATATATATATATATATATATATATATATATATATATATATATATATATATATATATATATATATATATATATATATATATATATTTATGACTCACGTCGGGATCGAACCCAGGTATCTCAGGTGGAAATAGGGCGTTACCCACTATATAATCTAAATATATGGAACCTGAGAGCAACTGCATATAATTACCTGGGCATATAACTGCTTGCATACCATAGTTTTCCCACATCCCGACTCAGCAATGACCCAATGACAACATTTCATATCGAATTATCCCTTCTAGTGAATATATATATATATATATATATATATATGTGTGGAATATAAATATATTTATGATACGATAGTCATAAATTTATTTATATATCCACATATTTATATATATATGATGATATAATATATATATATATATATATATATATATATATATATATATATATATATATATATATATATATATATATATGATCAATTGGTCACTTTTTGCTAGATATGTAACCATGATCTCGTTCCTGAGGCTCCAGTTCGATTCCTGCCACGAACGTTAGAATTCCTTTATATTCTTCCATTTTGTTCTTAGGGTTTGTAGTGCCAATCGTATCGAAAAGGTGAGAGGAATTCGAGAAGTCAAGAGGGCATTGTGTTATTCAAAGTTATTCAATTACATATTTATGAGTATATATATATATATATATATATATATATATATATATATATATATATATATATATATATATATATATATATATATATATATATATATGTGTGTGTGTGTGTGTGTGTGTGTGTGTGTGTGTGTATGTGTGTGTGTGTGTATAAATTACTATTTACTCTTTTGATAAACATTCAAGAGAATTTAAATTAAAGTACCAATCGACACTATCATTTAATTCTGTTCTTCAATAAGTAGGAATAAATTTTCCACGGCCTAGATGGTCAATGACACGTGCTCATTATTTTGTGAAATTATATAACTGAAACATAACTCATAGCTTCAAGAAACCTTTTACTCCTCTTTAGTTACTTAAAACAACAAATGTTACGACAGTCACTGAAGCTGCTAATAGAATTCTAGCCCTGCGGAAGAAGAAAAGGTCCGGAAATGTCTGACAAGCTCGACAACATTGGAAACAGGATGACAGCATTTCCAGGAGAGAGAGACAAATGAAATTATGGTTGAGACATCACATCTCTCTCTCTCTCTCTCTCTCTCTCTCTCTCTCTCTCTCTCTCTCTCTCTCTCTCTCTCTCTCTCTCGGCTAGTAAACAATATGAAGTGAGAGAGAACATCATAACGCATAATGTGGATAAAATATCGGATAAGATACATGACTAAGAGAGAGTATGAAATATCAGTCCCAGAGATTCCATCTTTGCAGCAGCAATTATTTTCTCTTTTATAAAATCAAACCGGATGAAAAAAATGGTGTTGTAAGTTGAAGGGAAATTGTGTTTGCAGATAATCTGCAGACACAGAGTAGGCGGATGATAAGGAAAAACATAAAGAGTTCTAGAACCGCAATAAGGGTCCACAAAAAAAAGGTTGGATGGAAGACACTCAAGAAGTGGGAAGGTAAACGGTACCTTGTATGGGAAATATTTGGACCTAGAGTGACAATGATGATTACATTGTTATTAAACCATCACTACTCAATTATTATTCCACAGGAATACTTCTACTGCATACATAAATGCCCGAATGCCGGAGAATAAGAATAATGATAATAAAAGGAATAAAAGCAAACGAAGTTACTGAGAGAATATTCTTAAGAATTTGCGGCCTTTAAATCCTGTTTATTTTTTCTTCAAAATTATGAAATATGGAATTCCGATAATCTTCTATTAAAGGCAGCACACCTGCACTACTTCAGTTCGGAAGAAAAACAAGATATTTTGTTCCTTTTCACCAAGACTATTAATCATTCCCATTTGCCTTCTTGCACTGATCTTTGTAAGCAAAGTTTCTCATATATGTTTTCCTCTACTTAATTTTCACATGCCTTATTAATCAATTATCTATTCAATGAATTATTGGCTTTCATATGTCAAAGTTAGTTTAGATCCTGTAAAGACAAAAGAGTATCACTACTCTTCGGTTAAAGACACTTTTTTTTACTATTCTCTCTCTCTCTCTCTCTCTCTCTCTCTCTCTCTCTCTCTCTCTCTCTCTCTCTCTCTCTCTCACCGCGGGAGAAAACAGAAATTGTATGTTGCCTGATTATAGGAAGAATGACCATTCAAGAGTATAATAGTTATTCCACGCTGAAATAAAGTAATGATTGTTTCCGCCCATCAAGGAATGCTCTCACATACAGTGCGCTCAAAAGGGCTCATTACTCAGTTAAACGACAGTGCTGGAACAGTTTGGTGTTACTAGTTGATATATGAAACGGCATCTACATTTATAAATATAAGAAATAGCTATGGTAACAATATTATAAAAAAGTCACAATGAAAATAATAATATAAGCATATAAAAGGGAAACCAAACTAAACCTTAAAAGGATATGACTTTTGAATTTTTACCACATACTAATAACAATAATGAACAAATGGAGATCATTTAATTCCGTTACACAAGAAATAACACCTTTTAAAGCAGTTCATTTAGTGATATTCCTAGAAAACTTTGATTCGTTTTACAACAGAACAGAGAGAGAGAGAGAGAGAGAGAGAGAGAGAGAGAGAGAGAGAGAATGACACCGGAGGTGAGATAAACCTTATTTCCTATTATTATGGTCCTCTGTGTTTCCAAATTTAGTCTAATTTCAAATGTCTGAAGTTATTCCTTTGTTCTTCTATTATTTCCCCTGGATGTTCTGAATTAGTGCTTGGGAAAAAAAAAAGGCGTATGTTCAATAGGACTAGTAAATGCAAATCAAATGGTATGACCAGACAATTATTTTTTACTACTTCCTTTCTATATCCATGTATAATCAACTTACTAGAGACCTTTTTAAATCAAAGATATAAAAAATATAATGAAACAGATATCACGAATTTATGAATTTTAAACGAAAGGGAGGTAATATACCATAAACTCAAGAATCTACCTTCCAAATTTCAAACATTTAAAACAGTTACCAATGCAGATGGCAACATTAGACTAATCAGTGCACCCCTAAACTAATATGATGGACATAATTATCCGGAAGGGGGAATAAAGAGCAAGCCATAAGGACTACGTGCAATGATATCAGGAATACCTGAGCGAAGAGTGAAAAAACAACCCCATATCCTCTCTCGAAGAGAAAATAATTGTCAGAAAAGCAAACTCACAAGGGTGTGAAACGGGAAAAAACCTGGATGACACAAGAGAAGGTAAAATCCTAATGAGACTGATCGGAAGTTCATTACTTTCATAAGGCTTCATATCGACAGACTCCCAGCGCCCCGCGACGCCAGGAAATCAAAATAAAAACTGGGGCCATCGAACACTCATTCCCCTCTGGTAATTTACCTGTGATGGGAATCTTAATGAGAATCAGAACTTCTGATCGTAATGGGATTCTCTATAGGTAAGGGGAGAAATTTTCTATTCTAATTTTATATAGGGGTTTGTGTTGAATCTCCCATAAAACACTATCTCTCTCTCTCTCTCTCTCTCACACACACACACACACACACACGTTTCTAAGAAAGAGGAGAATATAGGAAATATACCATCGGAGATAATATATATATGTTTATATATATATACATATATATACATATATATATATATGGTTTATAAATATTTAAACATATTACTGTAGTATATATATATATATATATATATATATATATATATATATATATATATATATATATATATATTATAACATATATATATATATATATATATATATATATATATATATATATATATATATATATTATATATATATATATATATATATATATTATATTTTAATGGTAAAGAAGTAATAATGAACTAGTATTTGACTAGAAAAATATATATTTAAATAAGAAGTAAATCAACAAATCAAATTCTAGTTGGAAATTAAGTTGAATTCTCTTCTGATTAGACTGTTTGTAGTTCCTCTTAACATCCGGTTACATATTTAAACGTTAAAAACCAACACTTTCTAGTTTTTTATGAGGTAAAATAACCAATCTTAGAGACATAAATTCAGCGAAAGTAAAAACTCGGATAAAGGAAGTGGTGCCTATGAAGCGAATAACGTCATCGTATTTTACTACAAATGTCTAGTTCGAATGATATAGTAATGAATGATAATTTCTTACTCTTTGTAAATATAAGAGAAAAGTTTAATTTCACGCTGCAATAAATCAAGTATCTCAACGTATCAACTAAAGACAGTGCAATAATATGATAATATTAATATTTCCTCTTTCAATGTTAACAATGAATTATGTCAAAAAATGGGAAATGAATTAAAGCTCTTTCAAATGTTCACGGAACAACCTAAAACATAAAATTTCCAAAGGAGGAGGAGGAGGGTCCGTAATTTCAAGCTTAATTCAGATTGATACGGATCAGTAATTCAAATGAGAACCAGTTAGATCCGAGACGAGGTAGAATGAATTCTACTCCTTTCAGGGTTTTCTCACCGTTTACATTTCCAGGGACTTTTTGACATAGCCAAGGAATGATGGAGAACAGCATTTTTTTTTTTTTTGTGCAATAATCCTGGCGCGTCTATATCTATCATCATTTCCAAATTATATAAGAGCATTTGAGTGTGCTTCAACAGAACAGACAAGCAGGCCTTCTTCCGACCTTCTAAATTAGGATTAGACTCCACTTAAAACATTAGCTTGAGTAATATACGATGTACATTCGTGGAAAGTAATTTCAAGCATGAGACTACTTTTTAACCAACTTTGAAACAAATATTTCAACTAAGTTTGGACCAAGTGTTCTTAACGAAGTTTGAGCCAAGTGTTTAGGCCATACTCCTTTTCAGTGTGTGTGTTTTGTAGAGGGGTACCAAATTTGTTGAGTTTCCAGAAGCATTAAAAGTGAACTCTTGCATTATTTCAAACCACACAGTACTTGACGACAAAAGATATTTGCTGCACTACGGATATCTTTCAGGCATTTCTTACATCCTGTGAAAAAAAAATATGTTCAATATATGTTATTATATATAGGTATAAAATAACATTTATATATAATCAATATATATATATATATATATATATATATATATATATATATATATATATATATATATATATATATATATATATATATATATATATATATATATATATATATATATATATATATATATATATATATATATATATATATATATATATAATATATATATATATATATATATACCATATCTCAAAGAGCTTGTCAATAATTCATCTACATTTATTACCGAGTGCAATTACACAAAATTTTACACTGTAATTGTACCCAGTAATGAATTCTTTGTATAAGAGCTTCCTTAAGTAGAGGAACTTTAAAGCTTGGACTTAATACTGACGTATCCTAAATATCAATCTGTACTGTGACGAGGAAATACAGCGATGATACTCATTCCACGTCATTAGTAATAATGCTTTTCATAATTTAAAAACTCTGTCTGCTTAAAACTAAAGATGAATCTGTAAATCTCATCTTACTGAATACACACTGCTTTATACAAGTTCGTTTACTTGGCAAGATTACCATCATCAGCATTCATATCTTTACAAAATGGACTCCTATATCCTAGCCAACAGTTGGATTTTAATTAAAAAAATAAATAAGCGGATAAAAATAAATACAGCAAATAAGTTCTTGAGGTTCCCGCAGATTAATTCCAGGAAACAGTGTTGATATTTGTAGTAAAAACTCAGAAATTCTTGTTTCATTCTCAATACGCTCAGATTAGGGAAAACAGCCGGTATTCAGTTCTTGAAACTGACCTATCCAAATTTTGGCTCGCCTTGAATATTTAGTTAAAGTTTGAATATGACTAAAAATGACATTTGCTAGAAAGATTCAGGTCCAGGAGTTATTGTATTTAGTAACTTAATTATTCGGTCCTCACAGGGACATATGACTTTTAACAATTGCTCTTTTCCTTTATCAAAAAGGTTTCCAGTGTAGCTATTAGATTTGATCGTACCTAATATTAAAAAAATCCGTCAATAAATTTCTAATCACAATCCTTGTTTTGTCTTTTTTGGCTGATTCTCTGTAACATATATATCTTAATTTTTAGTTGAAATATTAGATTGTACTGTATTAAAAAAAATGAGAAGATTCTCCAGATAGCGCGCTTGTTGCAGAGCATTTTAGGTAGAATATATCAGCCGGGAATTTCTGAGATCAAGATGACTAGGAAATTCTCTGTGAAATCTCACCAGTTATTAACGTTTAATAAAATTACATTTAAGAGTTCAGAATTTGGTTGGCAGGACAGTTAAGATGTGACTGTTGTCATACATGAATTTTCCAGAAGTGAACTCTCATCTATCTTAATTCATCGGCGAACGGGCCCATTTCAAGTTTATTTAAAAGGGTTTCTTGCAAAGGCACCTTTAACACATCTTGACATGCGATACCGTCCTACTAAATTTTCAAATGAAAATAAATTATTCAGATACCATGAACATTAGTCAAAACAGGAAAAGTACAATTTGCTATTTTCTAAACAAAATGCAAAGGAGCTCTTCCTTTTCTAATCCGATTTATAAATAACACCCAGCACAGTTTTTTTTTACTTTAATTAGTATTCAATCTGTAATGTGATAAGTGACAAATTTACCACAGAAAGAATATCGAACAAAATAAAAAAAATTAAATATCATTTATCAATCTTTTGGTTATTGTATACAATTAAGTTTCTTGACTCAATATTATACAAATCAATAATTGGTTAAGGTTTTTCAGTAACTTTACATAAGAAACCTTTATCATTCAATAAGAACAATAAAATTATTAACGGAATGCTAAGAACTGCATATGCATTTTGACAGTCTAATATACAATTTCTTGGGATTATTTGAAGTACATAAAAAGGGTCTTGTCTCACTATCACCTTCCTATTGATAATATATATTATATATAATTATATATATATATATATATATATATATATATATATATATATATATATATATATATATATATATATATATATATATATATATATATATATATAATTATAATCAATAATATTTCTTATATGGAAGAAAAATATTGTACGTATATTATATAGTATCAGAATAGGTCATGTTATATACATATCCAAATGTGTTAGAAATAGAAGTTGGTAGGCATCGTGTTATATATATTATATCTAGTTGCCATATATACACACAGAAACAGACAAACACATATATATATATATATATATATATATATATATATATATATATATATATATATATATATATATATATATATATATAGTTACGTAAATGGGTCTTGGCTGATCATTTATTGTTCAATTTACGTAATTTTCAGGTGGCCCCTGCAAACCAAGAATATCAGGTAACCTGTCGTTACCCACTGGGCGCCAAGAGTTAACCTCAAAGACAGTCGTTAATTGCCAAAGGTCGCCAGTTAAGGGTAATTAACCTTAACAAAGAATATTCAGGAATAAAGACTTTATGATGAACGTCACCAACTGCGGACGCATACAAAGAATCTCTACTCGTTAAGATGGTTTTAAGTACAACGCAACAGTTCCTCCAAACAGTGACCGAGACACAAGAAAAGCATCGAGACTTAAAATGATTTGCTTACCCTAAATCCTAGGTATTTTACTGGAATAACGGGGTTGAAGCTAACAATATAATAATTTGCTTAATCTCAGACTTCGTACAACGATTACCTTCAATGGTGGCTGGAGAATGAAACAAAGAAAGAGTTGGAAATACAGAAAAGAGGTTAAAAGAATGGACAAGTTTCAACAGCACACAGACTCTACCTTAGGGAATAAGCGTTGGCGCATCAACACACAACGGACGTGCTGGAAGTTCGTGTGTGTTTCTTGCTCCACCATTCACTAATAAAATAATAGACAAAGGCGGTGTTAGAGCCACCTTCCAGACGTCTGCTCTGTCGCAACTGCGGAATTACGTTTCTCTCTCCGTTCATTGCTGACCAGGCCAGGGTCAACTAGGCCTGCAAGTCATGCCTTAGGCGTCTACGCTCTGTTAAAAACATTCGCCAAGAGAGACAGGTAGAAAGGAAAAAGGGACTTTAGCACCACCTATTCTTAAAGTTGAATATGGAAATTTCTCCTATGGAGTGAAATGCCTAAATGTTACCTATCCCGTTCTCCAACGGACGTTACTCAGTTTGAACTGAATGATTTTGTCTAGGCTGATATGATTTACAATCAAATGTTATGAGGGCGAACAACAGTAATATTTATAAAAGCTCCCCCTTAGAGGGCCTTCACTCCCTTTTCTCGCGAAGGTCTGTACACTTCTTTTAGCTGTTCGCCTCATTAGGTTACTCTTCTTCCCCTGAGCAGATTAGTCCTGGTTAGCCTACCTAGCTACAGAACTACCTAACCCTAGATAGGATATGAGCTATAATCACTACTTTTACCTAATTCTAATAGTACTGAGAAGGTGCTCACGGTTATTTATAGGCTACCCCTACAATCATGATGTGTTTTAGACCAGCCTAGTGGTACATTCTATGGTATTTCCTAGCCTAACCTATCCTAACCTGACCGTTAGCACCAACATAAGAGTGAATGTTCTAACTAAATTACAAAGTGGTTTATGTTTAATACAATTTAATTACTAGTTCATTCATGAGGGTTGCCTCATATGATAAATGTTGTCTCACTGAGGTCTTAGGCCATGTCGGGACAGTTGAGCATTGTGGCTCGTTTCACAATAGTTAAGATTATTGAAATTAGTTATGCTACTTACGTGATTACTGCGGCTCGGTGGTAAGTGGAAGGAACAAGGCTACTAAATTGATGTACCATACTTTGAGTCAGGCTATTCTGTTACAAGAAAAGAGATCACACTGGCTACCTCCTCTCAGGGGCCAGGATCACTGAAGATGGTATTGGGCACTGTGCCGAGAGGGCAAAAGTGCCTGGATGAGCTCATGGCTTGGCAACTACTGGGCTCTCTTCCGCCCCTTCTTCTTCTTAGACGGGTTCCTCCAAGGCCTATCAGTAGCAGGCCTAGGAGGTGATGAGGGCACCGACTCTGGGGACAGGCCAGAAGGGCTAGCGTGAAGTCAGGATGCAACTTCAAAATTCACTACAGGAGGGCTCCCTACTCCGGCTGCTGTCCAACCGGAGCTGAGCGCGATCTCGACTTCTGCGTCCGAGGAGGGCAGTTCCTGGTCTTCCAAAGATGGGGTACCATTTCGATCCTCCAGGGGTTCAACCCTGGAGTCAGATTTGCAAAGAAGAAGTTTCGGGTGCTGGAGGCTCTCCAGTCACGATGATCAACTGCATGGGGAATCCTAAATCTCCCGGAGGAGGATTTATTTCATGATTTAGACCCGTGCATTGTGGGGCCTTTCAATTGGTAGCTCAACGTCCGTGGCGGATAGTCTGGCACTGCTCAGTGCTCGCAGCGGCACTGGCAGCATTGAGGTCAGGCATGCCTGACAAGGGGTCCGGAGGTGCAATACCTCTGGACGACTTGGGTTTGGCTGCGGCAGAGATTCCTGCCCCAGCAGGCAGATCTCTCAGGTCTCCGAGTTTTGTTGGGGCGTCCGCTGGGCGTTGCTTGCTTGGGCAGCCCTCCCAATTTGTGGAGTGGTCTGTCCGCTTGCACGTCCGGCAGCCATACTGCTCCTCCTAAATCTCTCTTCGTGGAGAGGGAGGACCTCTTGGTGGGCCAGCCCTTCGCGATTGGAGAGGGCTAGGCCTGAAATAGTTTGGGTTGTGCCCCTTCCGCGGACCACTTCGGTGGTCGGAAGGTGGGGGTTTGTCTTTATCGGGAGTTACAACTGGGGCCTCTGGAGGAGGTAACGTGGCTGCGAAGTGGCGTTGGTAATGGGCTTCGCAGAGAAGATCCATTGAGCCAACAAGAAGGCCACTCTGGGCCGAGATTCCACCCACCATGCCGTGGCGGTGGGGTAGCGTACAGCCCGACAAGACCCACCGTGACCTGGAGTTGGACCGTTGGAACGGTAATGGTGTGGCTTCTATCCACTTCATTTCCCACCGGGTTTTTCGTCAACCATGGCACCAGCTGGCACTTGGGCCCTGGCGATCAGGCTAATGTCTATCGCAGTGTCTACTGTGACCGGAAGGGTCACGGGCAGGCTAGTGCTCTGAAGAGGGGCCACCGAGATGAACTGGGTTTCCAGTCTCGGGGTAAAGGATCCAGTGCGGACCATTGCCGCAGAGAATGAAGTGCTGATTAGGTTGACAAATTTGGTGGTGGGGACATGATGTGGACAGGCCGGAGATCCAGCATTGTAGTGGCTAGCAGCAGCACTTGTTAGAAATTTTTTGATTTTTTACAATTGAAGCTACAAATGTCGCAATCGGGCCTCTTGGATGGGCTCGGTGGCCTGCAGTAACTGTTGGAGGAGAGGGCTGAGCGGATGAATAAGGATAGCGGAGTTCTGGCTGGTAGGGTTAGGCTGCTTATCAGTGCCGAGTTTGTATCGGCACTCAGTTCAGCGTGGCCCCCTTCTTGCAATACATGCACATGGTCTTGTCGTAGGCAGTCCATCTTGCACAAGGGGCGAGTGGAGTTCGAGAGGTAGGCCTGGGGACAGTTCTTCTGTGAGGTGCTATGCGACTGATTGAATTGTTTCCCACCGTGAATCAGCCATCGACAAGCTTCCATAAGTGTGGAGGGCTGTTTATCGTTAAGATATACAGCAAGGGCCCAGGCACACATTGGAAAAGGTCTTAGCATGGTCCGAGTGAAAAGATCCTCAAACATCGTGCAGGCCCAGGAGTCGAACCAGCCATTCAGGACTGGGTTTTGTGACACGCCCAGTCCGTCCAAGACCAGCCGACTTTTTGGCAAGACCTCGGAACCGCTGTTTCCATTTTTTCTGGGGGTTATTTCGTATTCCAGGCCTTTGTAATGACTCCACGAAGCTCCGCCATGTTGCCTCTCTGGCTCTTCTCCAGTGACAGAGTGCTCTTGGCTTTTCCTCCATATGTTTTATTAACTCTCTCCGTCTCTGTGGTGCTGTCTCCTATCAAATGAGCCTCAATCTCCTCCAGCCATGCTTCTGGCTTGTCCTCAGTCCACTTGGGGACAAGGGAATTGATGCTCGAAATTGGAGCGTTTGATGCAGCAGGTGTAGGACTGGAGGCTTGCTGTCTAGCCATAGCTTCGGCATTCTCCATTTTCGCTCTTTCCAGCTCGAGCTCTTTCTCTTTGAAGGCTAGCTCACTTTCCTTGCAGGCTAACTCATGCTGTCTTCTTCTTTCTTCTCTTTCCTCTTCTAGTTGCCTCTGCTCGGCTTCATACGCCCTCCGTTCAAGTCTTTCTTCCTTCTCCCGCTTGGCCAAGTAGTCCACTTGCTCCTTGACCCAGGTGGTAAGTTCTGAGCCAGTGAGACCTGCCGCCGTCCTCAGCCCCAGGATGGTTTTATAATGCTCTGCTGCCATGGTTCTGGTGGGGAAGGGAGTCTAACCGGGTCGACAGGCGTACTTGGGCAGCGAGGAAGTGTCTCTTCAGTGACGTGGCACCCTTTCGAAAGGTGGCACTGTGAGTTGGGTTTAGCAGCCGTGTACAGGTCACACTGGTGGCACTCAGTATCCCTAGGCACTGGTGCAGGTTAGGTTCCAGAAGAACTTTCTCTTCTGTGTTCCCTTTTTGTTTTGGTTTTATTTATTTTCTTATATGCTTGCTTGGTGGCACTATGGTGCCAATGTGTTCCTAGGACCCTCGAAACTGGAGTCCAACTAGGCTATATAGGAGGAAAGGCACTCTACACCCCTGCAGAGTGTAACAATTGAGGAGAGAAAAAGGGAAGGTAAAAAGAGAGAGAGAGAGAGAGAGAAGTAAGCTATTCAAGTGATGACAGTGCAGCAAATTATTGGCACTGTGGAATAAAGTGAATTTGGGTTTTTTTTCTGATCCTCGTGAGTGGCTGGTCCCAGTACCCAGTGCTAACCCCTTTTCAGAGGGTGCCAAAACTACTGTTTGCTTGGGTATGGATAGCAGGCCTCACTCGTGACCAACAGTTTATCACTGTATTGTAATTACTCTTAACTTGTCCTCATCTATTGTGGGACTGAGGTGTTTCTTTTATTTGGTTTACTGTATTTTAATTAATTGTCCTACCGTCGGCCGTTCTTTCTTTGAAGAGGGTCACGTACACTCAGTTAGGTTATGAATGCTTACTTGAATGAGAGAGAGAGACCTGTGCAAGAGAGAGAGAGCCCAGAGAGAGAGAGAGAGAATGGAGAGAGATTTTCAATCAGCTAATTTCTTGCTGGTTGAGAACATGTAAACAAAGATTTTATAAATGCACAATGGCATGGATCTTAATAAAATTCAGATACGTCGTCTTGGCTTCCTTAGGGATTGCTTTATTATCGTAATTTTCCTGGGAGCCGATGCGACGTCACAAGACTTTTAGCGTAAAATTTTAAATTCTTTTTATATGATTTTTACAGCAGGTATTTGTATAGGAACTTGTTATTGTATTAACCCTAACTAAGACCTATCTTTCCTGACTAAATTATCTTTTGGTTTTGTCTACCGAAGTCTGTCTAGCTAAGATATTTATCACTTGGTATAACTTGCTACGAAAAAAAAAAAAAAAATAGTTCTCAAGAAGTGGCTGGAAGGCAGAATCTGGTCACAACAGAGGATGACAATAACATGGGTCTTAAAATGGTGGCTGGTTGGGACGGTCAGTCGTTTCCCAAAACCCAGTGTCAGCGAGTCCAGTTAACCCAAAACAGATTTCAAACAACTTTTGGGTGTCAATGGAAAACATCAAATGGCGGGTACTCTAGTTTAAACAATTTCAAAACAACCGCGTGGCGGGTATTTTCTTTATAGCACAAATTCAAAACAACGAACGAAACAAATGCAGGTATCCAGATTACTCTAATTATACCAAGAATGCATAGTGTTTTACGTTAAGGATGGAAAACGAAATTACCAAACAACGTTGTGTCTTTTGTTATTGTATTCTCGCAGTGAAACATCCTCAGCAAACAATGGAATAGATTTGCGTGATTCGGAACGGACCAAATTTACTTTACTGAAAATGTATTTTATGGTACAATTACTACTTCCGTTCGTTCGCTACTTCACTGACACAGTTTTTTGAATGATTCCCGCTATATGCAAACAATAACGATCGGAATTGACGACGCGATTACTACATTACTTTGTGTACATGAAATGGGCTCCGCTTTTTCGGCCTCAGGATTCGTTACTTGGACGACTCGACTCAAATGCTCCGAACGCGGTAAAATGCCCTTTCTCACAACGTTATAAATTATGACTCGCTCTGTTTTCAATACCCTTCCTACCTACGCTAATTCTCACTACACCTGTTATTATAACTATTCTCTTTACTGCTTATTATTATGCCTGGTTCCTTGTTTGGAAGAGTGAAATGGAATTCAATATTTGACTTTTATCTTTGGAATTAATGTAATTTAATTTCCTTTTCTCCAGATTCTTTCTCTAAAATTTACTTAGATTCTACACAAGGTCGCCAATGTTACGTGTGGGTCTTGGCTGATCATTTATTGTTCAATTTACGTAATTTTCACGGCCCTGCAAACCAAGAATACACGTAACATGTCACTTGAAGCCAAGAGTTAACCTCAAAGACAGTCGTTAATTAGCCAAAGGTCGCCAGTTAAGGGTAATTAACCTTAACAAAGAATATTCAAGAAATAAAGACTTTATGATGAACGTCACCAACTGCGGATGCATACAAAGAATCTCTACTCGTTAAGATGGTTTTAAGTACAATGCAACAGTTTCTCCAAACAGTGACCGAGACAAGAAAAGCATCGAGACTTAAAATGATTTGCTTACCCTAAATCCTAGGTATTTTACTGGAATAACAGGGTTGAAGCTAACAATATAATAATTTGGCTTAATCTTAGACTTCGTACAAGTGATTACCTTCAATGGTGGCTGGAGAATGAAACAAAGAAAGAGTTGGAAATACAGAAAAGAGGTTAAAAGAATGGACGAAGAATTGGCACGCATTACAACGGACGTGCTGAAGTTCGTGTGTGTTTTTGCTCCACCATTCACTAATAAAATAATAGACAAAGGCGGTGTTAGAGCCAACTTCCAGACGTCTGCTCTCGTCGGCGGCTCGTTTTCTCTCATACGGACCAGGCCTAGGTCAACTAATAACAGTCATTAGGCGTCTACGCTCTGTTAAAACATTCGCCAAGAGAGACAGGTAGAAAGGAAAAAGGGACTTTAGCACCACCGTTTCTTAAAGTTGAATATGGAAATTTCTCCTATGGGGTGAAATGCCTAAATGTTACCTATCCCGTTCTCCAACGGACGTTAAGTTTGAACTGAAGATGCTCTAGGCTGATATGATTTACAATCAAATGTTACGAGGGCGTAATATTAAAAGTATATTTATAAAATATATATATATATATATATATATATATATATATATATATATATATATATATATATATATATATATATATATATATATTAGTAATAGCTGCAATGACTGCCCTCTTAACGTCTCGATTTCTTCATAATTCTTGGATATGGAAGAAAATGAAGAAATTCTGACGTACGTAGCAAGATTCGAAACTGCATCCAGAGTATCAGAACGAGGTCACGATACCGACAACCTTATCCAAATGTGTTAAGAAATCGAGAAGTTAAAAGGCATTGTAGTTATTACAAATACATACGTATGTGATAAAAGTTATCACACACATACATACATATATTTATACATATATGTATATATATATATATATATATATATATATATATATATATATATATATATATATATATATATATATATATATATATATATATATATATATATATATATATATATATATATATATATATATATATATATATATATATCCATGTGTGTGTGGGTGTGTGTACAGTATGTGCGTATGTCTGTATGTATGTTTGCATGAGCGTATGTGTGTGTGTGCATCGTACTGTTTGACACATGCAGTTTGTCACTGCAATTTGCTCAGTAGGACGTGATTTTTTTTTTGTATTAAAACACGTTTTGCTTTGACGCTTTCATACGTTTGGTGAGAACGGAATAGAAATGACGGCGGGTGATCCACAGTTCGTATTCACACGACGGGTGATGGATTCATTCACGTAACCCTCACGAATCTATTCAGAACCTCGATCGTGTTAAGCGCTGAACTGGAAACCTAAAGAGCATGCAATTTTCAGTACAAAAAGGACAAATAATTTTCATGAATGAACTGCAGACAAAAGTGATCTAGTTTTGCCTTTCAAATTCACTAATTAATTATCTCGGTACCGAAACCGAAAACCATTGGTCTGAATCCCGACAGAGGCAGCTGCACTTATACGATTTTCTTTAGGCGAGGTTATTCCCACAGTAAAGTTAACTCTCACTATTCCGGAATATTTGCTGTTTAACTGTTGTTTGTAAAAAGAGAGTCACATGGTAGGTGACAAAACCTTCTCTCTCTCTCTCTCTCTCTCTCTCTCTCTATCTCTATATATATATATATATATATATATATATATATATATATATATATATATATATATATATATATATATATATATATATATATATATATATATATATATATATATATATATATATATATATATATATAGTTTAATAGATACTGAGCTGATTAACATACTAGAGGCAGAGACAGAGAGAGGATTAGACTTATTTTTACACTAAGAACCAAATTTTTACTAGCAACGGGACCTACAGCTTATTGTGGAATCCGAAACACATTATATATAATAAATTTCTATACCAGAAACAAATATATATATATATATATGAACCCGCTCACCCAGTGAGGAATTATATATATATATATATATATATATATATATATATATATATATATATATATATATATATATATATATATATATATATATATATATATATATATATATTATATCACAAAATCTCAGGTGGGCGTTACCCACTATATGGGTATGTTCAATTAACTGCTTGCATACCAATTTTCAGCAATCAACAGGTAGTTATTTACTTTAAAATTCAACACACAACTGGAACAGAAATAAATTTCTGACTTGTCGGGACCCGGGAGGATGGAATGTTAAGATTGGCAGCTAAAGAAGTTGGAACCCTGAATACTGCCTAGGCAAATTACTGCTTGCAGTTAGCATTTTGCAACCATTCCAATAAGGTAATAAAGAGAGACCTGGGTTCGATCCCGACGTGAGTCAGAAATTTATTTCTGTTAATATGTGATTGTGCATTAAATATGATTTCTATCACTCATTGTGGGTTATAGTAGTCGATATATATGGGTCTACATTTCAAGATAAAATGGAGTTTTTTGGTAAAAGTTTTTGGAATATGTGGTTGTCTTCCCAAATATCTAAATATAATTTAACTTTAAAATGGAAATTTATCATTTATATATATATATATATATATATATATATATATATATATATATATATATATATATATATATATATATATATATATATATATATTATACAAAATCTGGCTACATGGGTATGTTCCATTATAATACAATTTTTATTCAACAAGTAGTTATTTGATTGTCGTGGTTTGGTTACAACCCGGGAGGAGGATGTTAAGAGGCTGGCAGCTTTATCCTGAATACTGCCAGAAATCAGGCCTGTTAGCAATCCCAGTAAAGAATTAATATGTGAGAAACATATCCACTGCATTATGGGATATAGTAGTCGATATGGGCTTCATTTCAAGATTAAATGAACTTTTTTGGGGTATGTGGTTGTCTAACCAAACATCTCAAAATAATTTAACTTTAAAATGGAAATTTTACCATTTAATACAGAAAAATAAAAGGAAAAATTTAACTTTATAACACAAATCTGACATTTAATACAGAAAAATCTTTGTATGACGATACACATGTCTATTTTATATTGCTTGCATAAACATATGGCTAAAAATGTTTAACATCAGAAAGAAGACGTCAATAATTTTTGTGTAGAATTCTTTGTGTGTCTGCAATAAAAAAGAAAAAATACGGTAACTGATGCACTGCATGCGTATCTCAAAAAGCGAACGTGAATAGAATATGTAAAAAAAAAAAAAAAAAAAAACGTTTGATACCTAACGTTTTGGAATGGGCTTTCTGCCGGTGTCCTCAATAAAAAACCCATCTGTTCACTAGTTGATGGTCATTTGAAGCAAGAGGGCCAGGCGCCGAAGCAGAGGAACTGGGTACATTGTCGCATCCTTCACAATAACCGATATCGGGAACTAAGGACATCGCTTGCCGATGTGACCCCATCTGGCGTCAGAAAATCTGCGGGTGCTCAGCAGACACAGCATCTCTAGCAGGTTCAGATTTCATTCTGTGTTACAGGTGAGGGAAGAATGCATAATAATTCTTTGATTATGTTGTGATTATTAACAGCAAGTGAAGTTTGATTTCCAAGTGATTTCCTGTCAAGTTGTTCACGTATTCTAAGAATTACGTACACGTATACATTCAAGTACACACACACACACACACACACACACACACACACACATATATATATATATATATATATATATATATATATATATATATATATATATATATATATATATATATATATATATGAAAACATTTTGAAAGATTTTGGATGACAGACGTTTGCCTACTAACGCCAGGCACAACTGCCATCTGTTTTGAGAATAAGTGAGATTTCAAGAACGACAGAAAGACCAGGTGTATAAACCTGAGTGGTCTGGTGTAATCAATTACCAAAGAAATACAAAAACCCTATAATTGTCATTTACATGAAACAATAACAGAAAAAAAATGGAAAACAAATAAACAGGTGATACAAGACCAAGAGTGCGAAGATGAAAGTAAAGTTTATTTTCAAGATTAGTGTATGAAAAGGAAGCATTTTAATATCAGTTCGGTCGTCTCTGTTGTCTGGTCAGAGTCCAGAGATCTATATCAGGCCTCTTTTCCCCTGCAACGCTTACCACCAGCACGGCCACCCTTTGCAAGGGTCCCTAACCGGCACTAAGCCGGCTTCATCCAACCCAATCCCATCATCGGTTCAGAGCTGCATGAGATTTCAATGGGCATTGGTTTCACAATGAATGGCTTATCTAGGCAGGGAGCACTGTAGAATGCCACAGAGGAACAAATGCTAAACTTGGGTTGGAGAAAGGGCTTTTAGTAATTAGAACATAATGCAAGAAACTAAATGAGTGGAACGAAAAATCACCGGGTAAATAGACGCGATCTGATGCAACGTACATGATGTATGCATATGTAAAGCTTACTGGAAAAGAGGTAAGGGAATAAGTAAAAAAATACGGGAAAAGAAAAGAAATGAAACACAACCTAATAATATACAGTGTTGGAGAATACCTAGAAGAAAATACAGAAGACGAGGCACAAGAAGGTTATTTAAAGAATATCTTGAGTGCCAGTGATAAAAACCATAGCCACCAGCAAGACGAGAAATCCAGATAATGGTTGTAGGACTAATGTAAACGAACAAGGACAAAGACTCGGTTCACGACTAACACCTGTTAAAATGGAAAGCGAAAGGAAATACTGGGTAGTGATGGGAAAGCAAAAATTCTCAAGGTTGTTCAATAGGTAAGAGACAAAAGTATCTTTATAGCACCAGACTTAACCCAAAAATGAAAAGGACAATACCAAAAAGGAGAATAAGGGAATCAGATGGTATACATAAAAGGTAATCCATTCAAAAAATTCATTTTTTCAGGTGGTTAGAACACAATAAGCTGTAGGTCCCATGGTTCTTAGCTACGTAAAAATAAATCTAAAATTTTGATTACAAACAAGCTGTTAATATATATATATATATAAACTAATATATACTATATATATAAAAGAATATATATATTAGAATATATATATATAATATAGCAAAATTTTTATTACAAACAATTATAGTATATATATATATATATATATATATATATATATATATATATATATATATATATATATATATATATATATATATATATATAATGTTTGTTGGTATGTTTATACCGATGTGTGTGATTCTCCCTGCAAGGAATATCTTTTTCCTCAATTCTTGTTACTCTTTTAAACGAAGTTGCAGACTGAATAGAATACCTAAATGTGGAAGGAGATCACCACTTGAACATCTTGACAGCGCTGGCAGTAAAAGGCAATAAACGAGACGAATTCCTTACATAATATAATTTCACATTCCTGTTTGACGTCATTCATAACAATGCAAAAAATACACTTTATGTTAAACCCACCAACTTTCACCGAATATAAACAAAGTCGAAAAAAGTAATTTTTGTGACTTTACATTTCTTTTAATGTTCATGATGTAAACGACTTCCTATATTTTATTTAGGTCGAAAGAA
>NC_089788.1:17181319-17203838 GCF_040412425.1 Macrobrachium rosenbergii | reverse complement strand
CTGAAAGCTGAACGTTTTAAAAGGGGACTTGAAAATGAAATAGAACGCGTAAATGATAACGCATGTTAACTATTTTGCTAGTATTTAATAACATTTCCAGTGATATTCGAGGTATGCTTGTCCATACCTATTTCATTTCGTTTTCTTAGTGAAAAATTGGTCATATAAAAGTTGGAAGATTTATTACAGTATGTATAAATGCAAACATTTGTGACATTAAGTACAAGCAATAGGAATAACTTTCTCCGAAATTAAAAATTACTTTATATAAGTTAATAACTCGAAAAATGAAATCCCTGTTCATTAAAATGACGTTACAGTGAACTTTATTTGATTTTATATAACAGTCTTGAGAAAAAGATATGAAAATTGTTCCTGGGTTTTAGGGGATTATAACTGTTAGTACAAAGGTATATACAAGATGCGAGTGATTCTTTGTCAGTAGGGGGTCGACTTACTACTGATGATTCGTAGGGGTAGGGGTATGAGACTGCTGAAGCTTTCAAAAGTGAAAATATGTACCCTGTTCAACTTATGTTAATGTTAATGCGTTGCGGGAGCGATTCTATGATTTTTCTCGTCGTCTTTAATAATGAGTAGCTGAACTCGCACCTAGGTTCGTGATATATTGGTAAAGGTCCTTCATTATTAAGGTGTCTTATATTTTTTCTTGTCGGTCGCTAATTTGTTATGGTCGCTAATAATACCATAAAAGGTTATCCAGATGGGCAATGCGTTAAAAGGACTACTAGTAATTTACTGGAATGTGTATTTTGTATATGGGATTACAAACTCATCATAGACAAGTAGTGCAAGGAACAATTCAGCTTTTACGTGAAACCTACCTACTTCACCGCAACTGGTTGAGATTTGTTAACCTAGATAACTAAATAAGAAACATTTTCAACAAATAAAAGTTATATATTCGTAAAGGATGGTAAACCAGGAATAAAAATTTGCATCAAGCGCATAACTGTATATTCACAATAAGAATTCAAGAAAATTCATAAAATCTTATTGAAATTTTCGGGCATTTCCATACTGAGAGAATGAACATTATTCCAAATATAGCCACTGGAATTCCTTGACAGAGCAAACGATTGAGACGGAAGGTCATAATGTGCTTCACTTGATGTTTTTAATCTTTTCACTTTATCTGTACCCGTGATATAACCCGTAACTTTGGCACTCCAATTAGAAGGTAGTTCAGACCAGTGCAATATCTCCTCCAACAATCCATCTAAGACAGAAGGGGTCTTGTAAGAAGGCACTGCTTTCTCTGTGCCGTGCACATTTTCACTTTCCCCTTCCTCAAAGATAATGAAAGTAGTGTATTTATCGTAGCTGTTGATAACGCCATTCCTTTGGACGTGCCAAGTGATGGATCCGCCACTGTTCTTTTGTGCGGTATGCAGGGTTTCGTTCTCACTAAACTTACCGCTTTCACTGGATTTGAATTCCAGTTGACCCATTCCAGATCCGTCGGTACTGGACAGCGTGATGAGAGTAGCGTTCATCAGTAATACCTTACTGTTTATCTTCTTCGTCCACTGAGCCATTTTCTTGTCTCCGGTCAATTGAACGTTGTAGTATGTTGGGACTATAAGAGTAATGTTATCTGATGTCACATTAAACTTCTCAATTGTATACACAGAAACGCTGGCATTATTGCCAACAACTTTCCACAGAGAGTATCCGAATCGATTCCAGTTGCCAAAGGCAGAACCATTAAAGGCTCCTGTCTCATTCGAACGGACGTCGTAAAGGGACATATCAGGGTTCTTCAGCCACTCCGCTCTCTCGAATTCGTTCCCCAGGTTTTGCAGGTCCTAGTGGAAGATGAGAAATACATCACTGTAAAAAATTAAATAACTTGGATCTAAGTTTGTCGATGTTTCATAATCACGTTTATAATGAAGAATCGCGCTTTTTCTAAAATTCTATGTTTTTATTGCTACATCACCTGAAATTAGGGAAAAAATGGACTTATTTTCAAAATTCTACAAGTATTGAGTTCAGAGATCGGGTATAAATACTTTCAAATAAAATCTTCAATCAGTTTCCCTTTAGGCGTCACAGGTGAACTATATCTGCATGTGGGAATTATTTTGTTTCTTCAAGTGGACGTTCTACTCTTTTTGGAGTGGAGTGGGGGTGAGGAGGAGACGGATGTTCAGACCTTGTTTCTTATTATTTTTCTGCCCATAAGTTACCCGCACTTTCTCTTTCTGGTTGCCTGTATTGCTGGTATCTTCCTGCAAGGTTAGTTTCGGAAGGCACCTCCTCTGCAGTGGGAGTGACATTCTGGGCTCACAAGGTATGGAAGTGGAGTAAAATGTACTGCGAAACCATCAGATTCTGGGCAAAGGGGACAGTGCCAGAAAATCATCTATGACAGATGAACATGATGTTCCTAAAAACGTAAATTCACTAACATAAACCCAGACCTGTGAATAAGCTCTTACTGCTCATGGTCACTTGAACAAGAAATTCCATGTAATAACAGTCATATTTTATATCTCAAATGGTCGTCGTTGAATTAGATAAATATTTTAAGAAAATTCATACTAATACCAAATATATATTAAGAGAACTTGCTTGCTGGCATTTTAATGCTTCTACCTTAAAGTTGGACTGGATTGTCTGCATAACCTGAGAAATGAAGAAAACGAAGTCTTTAGAATATTACTGGATTAGTTGACGGTAAAGTGACCGGAAAGAGGGAAATTTTTCTATAATTATATATGTATATATACATATATATGTGTGTGTAATATACGCTATATACAATATTATATATATATATATATATATATATATATATATATATATATATATATATATATATATATATATATATATATATATATATATATATATATATATATTATATATATATATATATATATATATATATATATATATATATATATATATATATATATATATATATATATATATATATAATGTGTGTGTGTATATATATAATTATATATATATATATATATATATATATATATATATATATATATATATATATATATATATATATATAATTTTATATAATTTTATGTCTGATATTAATCATAAGGACATTTTATTGGATATATCTATAAAAGAAATGTTAAAATCTATGACATTTTTCATACATGAGGGCTAGTAACCCGTACCAGTTGTCCTTTGTATTGTGAGTTGGGAAGATGTGATTATTTTCTAAAATGTCCAGGACCTTACCATTTCTTTTCATATTAAAGACTTTGAAATCTCAACATTTACGTTTGGGTAACTTTGCAGTGTCTGATGGCAGTGGATTGGCAAAGAAAAGATGACGTCAGTGTTATTTATATACCTTATGTATTGATGAATGCTAAATGCGTCTTAATGTCAGGTATTTTTTTTGAGTAATGAAAATGACTCGCAGGGGATTGAAAGATATTTCATTACATTTTAAATCGACAAAAGCAGCGTTGGAAAACGGGATTCGTGTTTGTACATATCTGAGCCAACGTCTAAATGTTTTAAATCAGGTCTTTTTATCTTTCTTTATTATTTTACATCCACGCTTTGATTATTTGCAACAGACATAATGTTAATGTTTTATAAAACATAAATGAAGACGTATTAATGCAAATTATTTTAGTAACAATATTGCTTTTTTTAATAGCAGCATTTATGAAAAAGCGTTTGATTTATATGATAATAAGCCAGATTCCAAATCATTTAATGCAGTAAAAATTAATTGGGAATGAATCATGAAATGGAATGGATTCTTTGAGGAATATAGAATCAGTGAAAGAAACAGAACACGAGGCCAGTAATTGCGAAATCTCATTATAATTGCCTCATCAATTTACTCCTCTAAGGAATAGGACGTACTGTTGACCGGTAGGTTGCCGTACATGATATTAAAGTCTTCAAGCTTGTTGATAGTTGTTGTAGCATTATATATAAAATTAATAAGAACCTAGACCTCATATAAATAATTAGGTTGCAAATAGGTGATAAATTATACTGTATAAAAATCAGGGTTTAATGAAATCTTAAAAGTACTATAGGAAATTATGTTTAATCTGCATATTCAGGAGGAATCTTTTGCACAGAACCACAGACATTCCTGTATTATTATCTGTATGCCTAAGTGTTAGGAAGAATACTTTTCTTTGTTAAACAGTGAACTGCGGCGTTTGATTCTTATCAGCGACTGTCTGATAAACGTTCCATCAGACAAAAAGATGTTTTTCTCAGTTCCGTATCGAGAGATAAATGCTCTATCAATTTATTCATATAATTTTATAGGTCACTTTTCCTCACTTTAGATAAGTTAGTGGACACACAATAAATCGGAAAACGTTAAGAATATCTCAAGATGACGCTTTTCAGAGGAGACAAGTTACTGAAAGGTTATTTTACACCTGTCTATAAGTTCTGTATAATTTTGTTTATCCTAGGCCATAAGGCAGTTGGTTTCGGAGATGGTTAAATAGGCGTCTTTATCAGCTGACGTTTAAAAATTTTCGCTCATATGAGAGTCCGATATTTTAACTATCAAAACACAAAAGGTTTGCAGCTCTGAGCATTACTAGCCACTCTTGTGGCACCATAAGTGGCCGCGCAAAGTGGTGGCCAGAGCACACTAGCCACTTTTAGAGCTACAGTTGTGACGACATGTGGCGACCACATGTGGTATGTTTTACCCGGCCACATGTGGTCGCTACACCGATATCACTACATCACAGTTTCAGCATGACTTGAGGAAGAGGCACTGTCACAGCTTTTATACTTTCAGTGACGTCGCCGCCGCCGTCGTCGGAGAGCGCTATGGATGCACCTAATTACCGCTTTGAGATTGACCCACAGACAGTTTTACATGATAATGAGTGACTTAAGAGCAGATGATGATAAATTTTTTTACTACTTTAGGATGACCCAGGAAAGTTTCAACGAACTCTTGGCCATAATTGGCCCCCACATTCGCAAAGACAGTACACACCTAAGGAAGAGCATTCCAGCTGAGGAGAGACTTGCCATAACATTAAGGTATGTAAATAATACAATTATTTTTAGTGAGTTTATTAAACTGTATTTCAATGAAACTGTACTGCAATACAAAGCTATATTTCCTTTCCTATATCGCTAAGATTATGAATGCTTCCAATGATAACATTTGTGTTGTCACTTCAGTGCTTTGTTCACAAATTACTCATGACTGAATCATCCGACCATGGGGATACCGCTTGTGTTTCAGATAGTTGTGCAGGTGATGGTGTACAGGGTAGTACGGGTTGGCTTTGAGGTACTGTTGATTGTGCATGCATGATGCTAGGAGCGAAATTGTGTGATGTATGACTCGCATGTGAATAGGACTTGGGACTGTTTGTTGATATGATGTAAAATACAGATGATTTGGATGTTGTTTATACCTCTTGATCACATTCATGATTTCAAGCTTAGCATCGAACTCTGACACTCTCAGGAATACTTGAAGTCAGGCACCAGACCAAGAAGAAATCTGTATCATGATCGTGAGGGGCGGTTGCTTTCTTAGCTAAAGCTTCCAGAATAATCTTTTCATCCGAATGTACAGTTGATTTCTTCCTTTTTACATTAGAAGTGGAAGGTGCAGCAGGCTCTCCTGGGTTTTCTCGTTCATCTCCCTGCACTGTAGTATCCTCGACACTTTCAGCTGCATGTGGTTTTGTTGCGCAAATTTCTTGAAGAAAAGACAGCTGTTTGAAGTACAAATATTCCTTCCTCCCACTTCCTGCGCCAGATCCTGATTTTTCTTTCTTCGACAATGTCAATTCTCTTCTATAGGAGTCCCTCAAACTCTTCCATTTCCGTTGTAGATCTGTAGCTGTAAGAAGATGTAAAGATTAGTTATAAAGTTATTAGTCTACACACTAGCTTCATCTAAAATAACTACATGAATAAAATTTCAATGATAGCACAACGTTTTCTCATGTATTATTATTTGTCGGGTTAAATTAAAGTCGCGTCAAAATCTGAGTAAAATGAGTTTCATTTTATAATATGTACATCCTCTCCTATAAGTATAGACACATACGTAAGTAAATGCATTTAATTTAGCAATAATATACTGATTTTTAAATGTTCTTTTCAGGTTCTTAGCAACAGGGTGTTCTCTTTTTGAACTACATTACACTTTCCGGTGTGGGAGTTCCACCGCTAGAGGGATCGTGCAAGAAGTGTGCAAGGCGATATGGGAGTATCTACACGACCTATGTTTCCCAGAATTAACAAAGGAAGAATGGCTGAAAATTGAAGAAGGCTTTCGTTGTGAAGCACAGTTTCGAACTGCATAGGCGCCATCGATGGCAAGCATGTGAGGCTCATTAAACCAACGGGCAGTGGTTCTAATAACTTTTGTTACAAGAAGTATTTTCAATGGTGTTGTTAGCTGTATGTGACGCAAACTACAGGTGTACTTTTTATAGATGTCGGTTCTTATGGTAAAGCATCAGACTCCTCAATCTACAAAAACAGTAACCTCTACCAAAAATGCAGCAAAATACACTGAACATTCCTAGCGATAAACCAGTGTCAACGAATGGGGACCCACTTCCCCTTCGTTTTCGTTGGCGACGAAGCTTTTGGCCTCTACTCATGCTACGCCCTTATGGGGAAAAAATCTCCAACACAAAAAATTTTTTAATTATCGCTTATCAAGAGCGAGGCGATGCATCAAAGTGCTTTTGGCATTCTCACAAATAAATGGCGCATATTTCATAGACCACTGGATTTACATGTTGAGAATGCCGAAAACATTATCAGGGCATGTTGCACTTTACACAACTTTGTAAGAGAAAGGGATGGTGTACAGTTTGAAAACACACTGAATGTTGTAGGTCTGACTGATGGTGATGGTGCAATACAAGCAGGATGCCCTCGATCCGCTATAATAATAGAGAAAAGTTCTCGGACTACTTTTCTAGCATAGGATCAGTGTCGTGGCAGGATAGAATGATTGGGAACAGAGTGTAGGGCAAGTCAATGTGTGACATAGTAAAGGATGTAATGTTACAAACTTTTTCTAAATTATTTCTTGTGTCACTTATGTATTAGATATACATTATTATACATTATTATACAGCTATGTATGAAATACTAGACTTACAATATCAAATATTGTGAATATAAATATATGAAATGTAATACTTACTTGCTTTGTTTTTTTCTTGGCAATCCAACTCATTGAAGTTGGGTAAGAATATAGAGCACAATTCCTCCCATGCCTTTGCTTTCAAAATTTTGTTGCTGTATTCCTTGAGGCGCACGTCCCAAATCGCTGGCCTATCTTGTATTTCAATAGTAAATCGGTCTGTGTCAAAGCCGAATGAAGCCACGGCAGATACAGCCGGACTACAAGTTTGTCAAGTCACACTCTGCAAACAATAACAAATGGTATTTCAAATAATGCCAAATGGGAAACAAATTTTAAATACGATTACAATGACAGAATAACGCCAGTGATATCTTACTTAGCAGTGATTAAATTTATTTGATTAAATGATTAAATTATAAACAAAACAGTTAAAAAAACATGCGAAAAACTGTGTCCGTTAATATTTCATTGAATTTATCATTTCATTTGTATTGTATTTTTTATAACTTACATTTATTAACTTATCGTTGAAAACGGGAAGGTTATGTATTAGGTACAGTTTGTCTGTTTATAAATAAATATTGACCTTTCACACTGAAAAAGAATGCTAGTACAATTTATTGGGGTTTAATAACTTTACCTTGTTTGAACAGCAGGACAACACACACCTCACCTCTACGAAGTTTCCTGCATCACTGATTAGCAGCCACATGTGGTCGCCAGAGGTCGCTAGTGTGCTCTCAGCCAGCCACAAAACGCCGCCACAAAATGCGCTGTTTGTGGCGGGGACGAGCGACCGCTTGCACAGTCGCGAGCCACAGACACAAGTGTGATCGGCAAAGCTTGAAAACAATGGAAACCTATGGGAGAAAATATCCCCGCCACAAAACGCAGCCACTTGTGGCTCTACAAAGTCGCCAGTGTGTTTAGTAAGTCATGAAGCAAGACGTCATCTGATGTTTGAAATTTTTTTATTTTTCGATAAAAATAGTGGGTGACTTTAACAAGCAGAGCCTAGACCTCCTTAATTGCAGTCAGGTTATGAGGTCAGGCAGAGTCCCTCAGAATTCCCCTTTTCTATAGGGTTGAACTAATCAGCATTTTTGTGATCAACAGTGTGGAAGGCAGGTCTCCAAGTTTATTAATCCTGGCTATTATTGCAAATAATAACCATAAGCAGGTCTTGAATACCAGCAAAACGCATAAATGTACTTTGTTTCTTTGCGTGTATTTACCGGCAGATACTACACACATTTGAAACTTAGAATATATGTATCATCTTTATCAGAATGTAAATTGTACTTGATTTCTCTGGTGACTTTAAAGTTCGATTGTCCTCTCTTATAAGTTCCTCATATTTAAGGATAGGCCCTACTCTACTCTAATTACGCAGCATGGAGTCTATAAAAATTTTGAAATCATTCATAACTTAGATGTCACTGAATGATGTTGCGCATATTGCAGTTGCATCCCTAACTTTATTGAATCTCTGTTGTTTAGATTTCTTCCGTTTTTTGGACTCACTAAAAGGAAGGTGAAACACTGACTCTTTTCTCATAACCTTTTCAGCGTCATATGTTCACCACACTAAGGTTGCCTTCATTTCTTATTTCACTCAAAGGAAACCAGGTCTAGACAGATTCTCGTTCAGAGAAAGTTCTAATTTCTTAATTCATTTATTCAATTTGAATTCGGTAACGGCTTCGCCGCAGCCAGCCTCAAGAACAACCTTTTATACGTAATAAAAGAAGCGCCATTAAAATGGCTGAATCTACAATTCCACTGCCAAGAATACTATGGAACGTGCAGTAGACTCTTTCACTAATATGGAAGGAGTTCGTGGAATATATAAGTTCATTTCCGTCTTTTCTTTCCAATCTTTTCCCAGTGTAGAATTGAAACGGCGCTCGGCCAGACCTTGGAAAATCTTTTATGGGATCAAGGAAGCGTGTAATGTTGGCCGTAATGATATGCCTGCTCCTTCTTTCGTGTGCTAAAAGCACCCGTAGTCTTAACAACAGAAGAGCAGTAATACCTCAGACTTATAATGTATCAGAATAAAGAATATATGATACCAAAAGCCGTCATTTGATACATAATGCTCTCTCACCGATTGTTGAATCACGTGTGTTTGAAAGATAATTTTGACTTTTATTTGCACTTTATTTATGCACACATACCGGTTGGTTAATCCGAAATATTTACGGAAAATATGCGTAATATTAACACAACTTCAAATCAATAAGATCAATAACACTTAACAGTTAATGCAGTCAAATCATCAGAATGAACAGAAATCAAAATACAAAATATAACTTACTAACATATGTGCAATATTGTGAACACGCGTTCCAAATCGACTTAAAGTGGATTAGTTATTATAGTTATTATTGTTATGTTACGATTAATTAGAATACAGGCCGTCTTGTTTTCATGGCTCTTCCGCAACGTTGTAATCTTCCTTTACTACCAGCATTACAGTATAACCTCTTTAATACCGGCACTCAAACAAACTGATGAAATTTGTTTGAGTATCACAGTGCATTGAAGACACCAAATTACACGAGATTCGCGAAGTATCGTTTTGGGTTAAAACTATACAACTTACTCTTTCGAGTTCGCAGCAACTGTAGATATGACATCTTGGTAAAAATGACTAGTTGACGCCATTCAGTTCATTTTAACTGATATTGATAAAATATGACAACAATTTTTCCGTCGTACGTTTGTACCATATCATTCACTCAAGCTAAGCTATTAAAAGACAGATTTCTACTTTACACACAATAGCCTAGAAAATTTCACTTCCTTTTACCACTAGGGTTGGGCTTTAACAACTAAAAAAAAAGGTTCCCATACCGCCAGTTATGACAGCTAACCAGTGCAATTTCAAAATGTCTTAAGTATTACGGTGTCTATGATAGGGTCTTAAAGCGACGAACGATGAGCTCACGAATCATTCGTACACCTATGCGTGTGGGTAAATAAGATTACTCGTTGTTAATTTAACTAGAAGATAGATAAATTAAAGAAATGATAGTTGACGACCAGAATGATTCGTAAAATGTAAAATGCACTAACAGCAACTATGTATATAAAAATGAAAAATAAAATTTTTAAAACAGTTTTATTAAAATGCACTAAAAAGTACAAAATATTTTTTTAAACACACCAGGATTTTCTTACAATTAATCATGTCTTCAAAAATAAAAGCGTGGGGGCCAAATATGGAAGGAATGCTTTAAGAAATATATATCTTTATTTTATACTTTTTAGTTTTGACAGAAATTGTAACCGATTTATGATTGTAACAAAACAAAACAAAAATTGAACGTGATATCATGTCGGCCAAAGAAGGTTTGAAAAATCCGAAGAGTTTCATAAAAATCCAGAGATACTGGGAGAGGTCACTGTAGGGTCACTAGAGGTCACTGCTGACCTACTGATCATGTAAGGTTGTATTGTCACGGGGATTGAGCAACCATGCAAAATTTCAAGTCCATCCGACGAAGGAACAGGTCGAAAATTGAGTTACAAGATTTGACCCAGACAGACAGACAGACAGACAGAAGCGGAAGTCAGTTTAAATAAAGCATGTAATAAAAACAAAAATAGAATCAAGCCTTCTGTTAATGTTCAAACGAAAATTAATCCGAACCAACAGATGTTGACCCTACTCTTAACTAGGACCTGCTTAAGAAAGAGAAAACCGGATATAAATGAATTAAGTTTGGTTTATCTCAGGTAGTCGTCATGAAATTACACAGGTCTCTCTCTCTCTCTCTCTCTCTCTCTCTCTCTCTCTCTCTCTCTCTCTCTCTCTCTCTATATATATATATATATATATATATATATATATATATATATATATATATATATATATATATATATATATGTATATATACATATTATATATACAGTATATATATATATATATATATATATATATATATATATACATATATATATATATACGTATGTATGTATGTATATACATATATAAATATTTATATTAAGATAATAAATTAGAAGTGTTAGAACTCTCTAATAATGGCCGCTTTAAAGTTCTCAGACATCATTACAGCCTTATCAGCATTCAAGTGATGAAATGAAACTTGTGATAGTCTCCACCACCTCCCGCTCTCTCTCTCGACTCTGATACATTGAGTTCCTTAAAATTATGTATGTATATATATATATATATATATATATATATATATATATATATATATATATATATATATATATATATATTTATATATATATATATATATATATATATATATATTTATATATATATATATATATATATATATATATATATATATATATATATATATATATATATATATATTTATATATATATATATATATATTTATATATATATATATATATATATATATATATATATATATATATATATATATATATATATATCTATATATATACTGCATATATGTGTGTGGGGTGTTCATGCGTGACATCTATATGCTAGTAGAATCCCATTTTTATCAGCAAGTAAAAACAATAAATACTACATGAAGTTTGTAGGCTAAAACACTATTTCAGACTATGTCATTTCAGTTATTATCACTGCTATTAGTATTTATAAAGTTCGTAAATTCTCAGTAAGAATCGTTTTGCTAATATACAATTAATAATATCAAGATGATTGTGTTTCAAAAAAAAAAAATAATCCGTTAAAATAAACCTTATCGTTGACCGTGGGAAGGTCCAGGCCGTTAAACTAAACTTGAATGATTCAAGTCAGTTATTGGAAGAAAAGGTTCAACACACACAAATCGCGCTGTGGAGGAACGTTCATTTTTCATTTTCATTTATACAGTAAATGTGGATCAAGGTTCTAACCAAAGCAGACAGCTTTTTGCGCTGATAAAAATATTTTCATTCCGTTTGTTGGAGTGTAAAAGTGGAAAAAGCTGGAAAATATTGGGTACATAACGTTTCATGGCCATAGTAGTAGTTCTAACGTAGTATACTTGGCAAATGTACTTGTTCAGTGTGAGAATTGTATACGCATCCTGCATTCAAGGCCGTACCATTTACAATCAAAGTCCTGTTAGCAATAAGTAAATGACAGACATATGCGGTAGCTAAAAAAACAAAGGTGAATGCTTCACATAAGCAAAGTGTTCAGTGTCTATATTTTACTATCAACATACTAGTAGCAGGAAAGTAACTGTAGTTCACACGGTGTTGTAGGTTCTCTCTTTAGATCTGATCAGTGCTTAAGAACATTTGGGCATTACACAATAACTGGTGAACACAATTAAAATTACATGAGTATCGGGAAATAAATATTCATTCAAGTGATGATAATGAATAAATAAACATGTCCGTATCTGTGCACAGGACTTGTGAGCCAGCTATTTTTTCAAGACAATATCTTACGCATACAGAAACATAACGTTCTTCTCAATACAGCACATAATGCATGCAGATAGGATTCTTGGGCAGAGGAGCAGTAAACATGCCGGGGGTATACATACAGTGTGGGGCTGTGAATTTTACAGACTATGTGGGATGTGAGACGAGGCAATCTGGACGGGGTTTTTGTATTACCCAACAGTAGTGTGAATCTTCCTCCCTTGAGACAGATGTCTCAAGACTTGTAAAATTTTATATCTTCGGTGAGGGTAGATCTAACTTCTCACACTTCATTCTTCTTTATATTGTTTTATATTTGTTCTGTTTTTTAACGATATGTTACAATTTAGAAATGACTGTTGTTGAAGTGTGAATAAACCTTGCAAACTGATATAGTTTGTTTGATTTTTATGAGAATGCTCTGTCTATCTATCTATCTATCTATCTGTCTATTTGTCTATCTATCTATCTATCTATCTGTCTATTTGTCTATCTATCTATCTAGCTATTTGTCTATTTATCAAGAACGTAGGGTTAAATTGCCCAGGACATATTTGCAAAATATGCCAGATAAACTTCAGGCCCAAATTGACTCACTCTCAGAAGGGTAAAAGTCATAACACAGCTCACTCTCTTTGGGCTGTAAACATGTTTTGTTTTGAATCTGGTCGTCCTGAATGTAAGCATTAAATTAAAGCGAATATTTCGTGACCCTTTGATGTGTGCCCCATTCGTCATGATTTAGTATTTTTAAGATCATTAATAAGAGATATAGCAAATGAAAATGAAGTTCTTTCAAGTAATTCTATTGAACAGACAGTACATTTTTATACATCCCCTAATTTCGTTGCTAATTTATGCATAATCAAATAACTATTGTTGATTAATACAAACTCAGTGACCAAAAAATCCCTCTTCATCGACTTAAAATCATAACATCTCATTCCTGAAGAGGCTAAGTAAAGGGACTATATAATAATATCCAGTAAAACCGTCTAAGCTATTAAGGCCTCCGTTAACCCCGTCTGGAGTGCAAAGTAAACTCTTCTCTTCGAGGGCTGATTGAAACCCCGTATTAATCGTCCTCTCAATTCCGCACCCAGCATTCCAGAATTACGGTTCCGAAGTTCGTGATGAAACAGGGCGGGATTTAGGAGGTGAAGCTGGAGGGTCGCTGTCAAGCAGATTTTGACTCGAGGTGGCTTTTCTCTCTTCATCTGAAAGGATAAAACGACGTATTCCTCATCTTTTTCAACTTATAACTATTAGCAGATAAGATTATCGCCGATTTTATCTTTTTTTTTTTCTTAGTATCGTTGCTCATATTATTATTATTATTATTATTATTATTATTATTATTATTATTATTATTATTAACGTTGTTGCTGTTGTGTTCCTGTTGTTACTGTTATCAAGAGTTATAATCTGACTCTTTGCTTAACATCAAGGAACAGCAACTAGTCCCACCCTCCAGCGTTCGTTAGCAGTAACTATATGTGGATCAAAATTTCTGACCATTGAAAGTAATAACTATTTAGTCATTTCTCGTTAATTATCGTAACAGCAACAAACTCTCTCTCTCAGTAAAGTAATGCTTTTCTCATTTATAATAAAATACAGAGATCAGTGATATGGAAGTTAAATTTTATTTAGTCGTGAAAATGTGAAATTTGAGAAGACCAGAAGTCTGATATAACGTCTTGATTTTTCCCTTGTGGAGCCAGGCACCTTTATTCACCTGTCAATATCAGTATGAGTAATATTACTGCTCCATGAAAATTATATTTGCATAGTTAGTAACGACAGCATCAGTAAGGATGGCAGTTTTCATTGCAAATTATTACGCAAGCTGCAACATGACCCAAGGGACCTGTCTGCCGTGCAATTGGAATTGATATCGCGAATTTTGAGAACTTATACCAAATATACACTACGAATCTCTTTGTGATTAACCAAAGATTTAGGAGTAATAAGAGAAGTTTAGGCGTAAACGTATCCCTTTTTTGGTAGTGGTTTCTGTTGTTTAAATGTACTGGTTTTGAATTTTTACCACAATACGCAGCACTGTTGAATTAAAATATATAAAGACCAAATTCATTTTTATCTTTAAAATTCGATGTTTATTGTGCAGTTTGAATGGAATCAATTTTTTCTTGCAATACGATATTTGTAAACAACGAGCGATTTCACTTTTTTCCTAAAGCTTCTTTCAAAGGATGTAGGACCATTACATCTGCCGACTAAAAACGTGGAAGAATTTTAATAATGGAAATGGAAGGCATAAAAAATTTCTGCAGTTTTATCAATGTATCTATGATATCAAAAAAGTAAGAAAGCAAAAGTCTTTTGTATTGGTAATATATAGTGTGTAGAAGGAAAGGATATTTTAAAAAGTAATCCTATTAAATTGCAAGGCGCTAACATTGAAATTTTTTCCCACGCATTGATTTGGTTCTCCAGATATTCAACTTTCGCATTATAGTGTACTATATATATATATATATATATATATATATATATATATATATATATATATATATATATATATATATATATATATATATATATATGAATGTCTTTTCCTGTAATACTACAGTGTAATATGAATATAAGAAGGCCCATAAAACACTATTTAAACGTTGAAACCATATATTTCGGGCACTTGCTTCTGTGCCCCTGTTCACTGGTAGAATATGGACAGGTGGACAGTTACAATGGTATATATACAAAAACATAAAGGTGTGGCCTTAGGCCTGATGTTATGGAGGTGGCGTTTCTTAAGAAGGAGGAGAATGACCAAATTCCCCTAGTGGTTTTTGGCCTCATTACCTCCCGTTTGGTGATGGATCGGCGGTCGCGTTTCTTGGTCATCTTCTTCAGGAGGGGTTTGAGGATTAAGGTGTCGATGTCGTCCGATTTCCAATGTCCTCCTGACAGGTTCATATTGTTGGTTTGATTGATGATAGCAGATTCCAGCATCTTTCTTTTGTACGGACAGCCTCTTGAAAACCAACTCCACCCCACTCAGTTAATGACATGCCCTGTATTTCTGATATGTAGGAAAATTCCCGAACTCTCCGAAGCATAACGTACTGATCTTTTGTGCTCTGTTATTCTTTGAGAGCGATCTACCTGTCTCGCCTACGTAGATGTCATGACAATTGCTACACGGTATCTTGTAAACTCCGGCTTCTTCCTTTCGTTATTTAAGTATACGTTAATGAGCGAACTCCCGATGGATTTGTGATAATGGAAAATGAAAGGATTGTTAGACCTGAGTTGTCCGTTGGCCTTTTGGATGTTTTCATTGTACAGAAGCTTTATTTTGTTGTTGAAATCTATTTGTCTGTTGTGAGTGGGACCTCTATAGTATATTTTATGAACCTGTCAGGAGGACATTGGAAATCGGACGACATCGACACCTTAATCCTCAAACCCCTCCTGAAGAAGATGACCCAAGAAACGCCGATCGCCAGATCCATCGCCAAATGGGGAGCTAATGAGGCCAAAAACCACTAGGGAATTTGATCATTCTCCTCCTCTTAAGAAACGCCACCTCCATAACATCAGAGGCCCTAAGGCCACACCTTTATGTTTTTCTATATATACACCATTGTAACTTTCCACCTGTCCATATTCTACAGAGTGAACAGGGCCACAGAAGAAAGTGCCTGAAATATATGGTTTCAACGTTTAAATAGTGTTTTATGGGGTCTTTATATATATATATATATATATATATATATATATATATATATATATATATATATATATAGATAGATAGATAGATAGATATAGATAGATATATATATATATATATATATATATATATATATATATATATATATATATATATATATATATATATTTGTATATATTTATTAGATATAGATATATGTATATAATACATGTAGTATACACACATATTATATATATATATATATATATATATATATATATATATATATATATATGTGTGTGTGTGTGTGTGTGTATAATGAAATCGATATTAAGTGATACTTGTGGCTTAATATTTGAAAATATACAAATGCAAAAAGTTCATGACAAAACTTCATATATATATATATATATATATATATATATATATATATATATATATATATATATATATGTATATATATATACTTATATGTAATTGTATAACCACAATGCCCTCTTAACTTCTAAGGTCGGCAACTTGACCCCCTTGTGATTATGGTGACACGGGTTCATTTCCCGCGACCGGACATCCAAGCCACTTCAATTTCTTGCACTTGGATATTTACGGCTTTGTAGTGACAAGCATATCCATAAACCACGAAGAATTCGAGAAGTTAAGAGGGCATTGTGGCTATTACAATTACATATGTATCTGGTAAAAGTGATCAGTAGATTCTACCTATACTGTACATATATATAATATATATATGTGTGTGTAGTAGTATGTATTTTCGCAGCACTGTTTCTCCTAACCAATGAGTTGTGTTCGAGAAAAGAAGCGCAATGATCATTGCCACATTCATACTTCAACTACTGAATCGTGGACCAACCCAATGAGCAGAAAACTTCCAAAGAAGCACTATATGCCTCAACGACCTTCGCAAAAGGCTCATCAGTAGTGTGATAGACGCTTGTATTTAGTATATTCTTGCTGCGAGAGAAAATGCCTGGAAAATGAAGAAATTAGAAATTCAGAGAAGGTAAAGATTATTGATATGATAAATAAGCCAAGATTGAGATGGCACTGACGTATGGTAAGGATGAGTGAGGAGAAAGTTGTGAAGGGGCTGGGTGGACCTTTCTGGGGGAGAAGATTGAAAGGGAGGCAGATGATTAGATGGCGGAGAAAGTGAAGAAGGATTTGAACAACAGAGTCTCGAAGGGGAAGAAGCTTTGACAGAAATGGTTGAGAAGACACATCAGGGCAACCGACCCCTTAGCTTAGGGATGGCGCTTGGGATGAAGATAGACGTTAGTATTTAGGAAATTTATTGAAGAGACGAGAGAATTTTTTCACAATAAAAATTTCCAAAGCCGAATGATATGTTATTTTCCGAACACGTAAAGTGGATGAAATTTCTCATTTGTTCAGTATTATCGACATTACAGCTTTAATTAATGTTCTAATTAATGTTCCCCTTTTATCTTCTTTAGTAAACAGCTAACACCACTTTGTCCAAATCTTCAAGTTTTCCTTTGAGTGATTTATGATACAATATACAATCTATTAACTACATAATCGTGTTCATATTCGTTAATATTTCTCCCTGTAATCATTTGCCTCATTAGTTGATCGTTCAGCTTTTCATTTAAAGTAATGACTAAATTTCACCTCTCTTTGTTACTTTCTGTTCATCTTTCGTTCTCGCTTTGTATTGCTTCCTCTCGTTAATATTACTTTGTTTCTTCATTTGGGTTTCTTTCTGTGTTAGTTTTCTTTTATGATCCACTTTCAGCTTTCGGGGTTTTAATTCCCGCAAGTAATCTGATCCTTTTAGCGATTTTTACATTTTTTCAATATTTCGTAGTGTTACTCTCGTCTTCACTCTGTTCCTCTTTGCAGTTTTCCTTCTATTACTTGCTTTTGCTTTTTATTTCGATGTATCTTTGCACAAATATCTTATCTGGTATAATATCTTGGGATACAAACAAACCAAATCTCTCTTCTGTAATCATCGTTATTTTCATTACTCGATATAGTCTATGGTAGGTGTAGCACTGACTGAGGTTAATGTGCGTTAATTAGTTGTCAGCTGACTTATATATAAACAATCAGCAATTTCAATAACTATATCCTTTGATGACACGAGACACGAAATGATCATCATGTGTCAAAGCCCTGAAAAATGAGTCGTATCAAAACCTTTCGACAAAAGGCAAAGGAGTTCTCTTCAAGGAAGGTAGACATAAACACAGGTACTGTCTAGAGCGACCTTTCCGATACTCTTGTCTTTGTGGAGAAAAGGTGCCCATTCACAACAATACTTCTCGCGGCCTGAAGGGTGGCTGGAACCTACAGTAGTGTACTGTGGCCAAGATAGAAGAGGAAAATGAGTTTATTTTTTGTACTTAAAGATGATGTTGCAAATAAACCTCCTCTCCTTTCTGGTCAATAGTTAAGGTTTTATTTGCATTGCAAAGAATGTAGTCTTTGTGTATTTATAGTGCGTATAAAAACCAATTTGCCTAGAGTGATTATACTTACTTAAGAATATTGCCTATATACTGAATTTATCTTCATGAAACTGTGCCAGATGTGGATAATTTATAACAGTAGGAAAAGAAAGACGGTGTTTGATCAGAGTGAATATAAACTGAGATCTATGAGAACCTAGAAACACCAAAATTTCATTCATTTTTTATTTTAGAACCATTATTAAAGTAAACAAAATTTAATGGTATTTTCTTTTAAATGCAACACAAACTTATGCTGTCATGGTCCTTAAAAAAAGGATTTTTATCATTTTGTCTAATTTTCTGGTAGGGCAACCACCACCACCACCTCTCTCTCTCTCTCTCTCTCTCTCTCTCTCTCTCTCTCTCTCTCTCTCTGAAGCACCTTCCTATAAATATCTTCTCTAGTAGGATGAGTGACAGGCCCATCACCCATATCTAATAGCCTTCTCATCTCAATTTACACTTGCCATCTATTTTTCACATCAAAACTAAAGGATTACCGTAAGTTAGTGTCTGTAGGTGGTTTAGCCATGAGGAAAGAATGGAGAACGATAGGTAACTAAGGATTTGTAATAATTAGGAATTTGAGAGACTTGACACTGTGCTCATTTTGGTCGACGCACTGCTGAAGGGTTCATTGTAGATATATGAACAGGCGGGAAGTTGCTTAAGGATTTTAAACACTTGACAACGACTGTTGTCTTGTGATTGCACCAGCTGGCTATTGAGGGAATTGTTGGTATACATTGCACATATATATATATATATATATATATATATATATATATATATATATATATATATATATATATATATATATATATATATATATATATATTATATATATATATATATATATATATATATATATTTATACAGTATACAAATAAATATATATATATATATATATATATATATATATATATATATATATATATATATATATATATATTTTATATATATATATATATATACTGTATATATATATATATATATATATATATATATATATATATATATACATATATATATATATATATATATATATATATATATACATATATATATATATATATATATATATATATATATATTGTGTGTGTGTGGATCTAGGTATTTTGACTCCCAGAACTCTGATCCATGTAATTTCACTCCCGGCATTTTGGCTCCCGGTAAATTGAAATCCGGCTTCTTTAACACCCGGTAATTTGGCACTCAAAAGAAACACATAGCTTATTCAGGAAGTATGTTTTTTTAAACAGCTTAGAGCCTTAGGGCAATTACCTTATTAAGGAAATGGAAACTGCTTAATTTTATTGTTTAGTAAGTTGAAGGCTTAGTTTACATATTATTTATTTATTTATTTATTTATTTATTTATTTATTTATTTATTTATTTTTCGTATTAAGCACGTCAGTAACATTGAGCAGTTGCATCCGATCTCCTGGCGTATAGACATTTTTATAACCATGTCTCTTACCTTTCAGAGCACCCGTTGGCAGTGTTTCATATAAACTATATGGTAGGTTCGGGTTCCAATGTCCCAGTTGACGTTTAACAAAGCATATTTCAACTTTAGCTTTTGGCTGCATTTTAGAATTGACAACTTTGTGTTGAAGATCGTAAGCTTGTTTCTAACGGAAATTATTACCTTCAAAAGTTTGGAATGGCTATGAGCACTCCTCTGTCCCCAGTACTTAGCAACCTATATCTGGAATTTTTTGAAGTAAAAATATTGCCTGCTATTCAGCCTAAAGGGGTTCATTGGTTTCGATATGTTGATGACATATGCTGTGTTTGGCCCATATCCGAGAATTTGAACAGATTTTTAGAAAAGTTAAATAAGTTAGTACTTTCTATAAAATTCACCGCCGAAGAAGAAAATAATTTTATATTACAGTTTTCAAATGTTTTAGCACACAAGAAGGATAGAAGCTTTGTGTTTGATGTTTACAGGAAGCCTACCAACGACTGTTCCTATATCCACTATCATTCGAATCACCATGTCAGTGTAAAACTCAGCTTATTGCATCATAGTTTAAAGGGCATTAAGGATATGCAGTCCGGAATTCTTAAAGAGAATTTTGTAAAAATTTATGACGTATGAATTAGGTTAAAATACCCAAAGTCTTTAATTAACAAACCTTTGCAGAAAGCTGAAAACATTGTTTTTTTTTCAATACTCCAATATGGAAAGTTTTAAAGATCATGTTTTCAAGAATTCAGGAAAAGTTCAAAATTGTCATAGTTCGTAACTCCCCAAAACAATTCCGCGGTTGCATTTACACGATTCCTTGTGTTCGATGTCATAATAAATATCTAGGTCAAACTGTTAAAGAACTGGATTACCGTATTAGTTCGAACAGGTCAACTGACAAGTGGTTTATTTGTATTTATGAATGATTTTAACCACTGCATAGACTGGAAAAACTAATCTGTGATGACTTTCTTGTAATACTTTTGTTAAAATAAACATCACTGGATCTGCTTTTATTAAGCATTTTAATAATCATCTTATGAATCTTAGTTCCGTGTTTTTAAATTGGATAGTTACCTTTTTATAAAATTGTGGGGTAGTACAATGTCACGTTTTAGCGATTGCTTGTTTTACTAACTGCAGTTTGAGTGTTCAAGGGTTTGTAAAGTATTCATGCTTATTAATTGGTAATGATATTAATCTGTATTTTTAAACTACTCTTTATGAAGTATTGCGGTTCTGCTTGTTGATGAATTTGATCTTATTTTTTATGAAGTTTCCTTTTTATGTTTATAAAAGTGCTTGGGACGTGTTCTTTCATTTTCATCTTCCCTGTGGTGATCTACATTATATATATATATATATATATATATATATATATATATATATATATATATATATATATATATATATATATATATATATATAATTTATCTATATATATGAAAATAGATGTATGTGTGTGTATGTTCCACGTACAGTATGAAACGCTTGAGCAATTTCAACCAAACTTGGTATACATATGACTTACCATCTGGGAAAGAACACTGTGGGGGTAAGACATCACTGTCACCAAATGGAGGGTGTGGGAAGGAGTTGAAATGTAAAACTTCAGCCCCGATAGGAAGGGGGTTTGGGAAAGGGGTGACATGTAAAATTAACCAAAAACGACAGATATTAGTGTCTAATCAACAGTTTTCGAGGTCGCTGAGAAGAATAGTGACACTCCCTATGCCCTTTAAGTCCAAGTTCATCCCCAATAGGGAGGGGGGTGAAAAGGGGTGGGATGGGGGTGACATGTAAAAACAACCGAAACGACAGATATTAGTGTCTAATCCTTAGTTTTCGGGTCACTGAGGTGAATAGTGACACTCTCATGCCCTTTAACTTAGTCCAAGTTCAGCCCTGATAGGAAGGGGGAGTGAGAAAGGGTGAAAAATAAAATGTAAAAAAGACAGATATTAATGTTTAATCAATAGTTTTTGAGGTCGCTGAGATGAATAGTGATGCTCCCGGTGCCCTTTAAGTCCAAGGTCAGCCCTGATAGAAATGGGGGGTGAGATGGGGTAAAATATAAAATCTCAAAAATGCTGGGCAATGTAACTATAACTGAAGCAACTATCTTAACAGGAAAGAGAGAGAGAGAGAGAGAGAGAGAGAGAGAGAGAGAGAGAGAGAGAGAGAGTTTTGGGAGGAGAGGAAGTGAAAGAGAGAGTAGAGGGGTTTTGGGAGGAGAGAGGAGAGAGAGAGAGAGAGAGAGAGAGAGAGAGAGAGTAATCCCTGGGCCAGGTTGGTCAGCTAGCATGTATATATATATATATATATATATATATATATATATATATATATATAT
>NC_089788.1:17126319-17178819 GCF_040412425.1 Macrobrachium rosenbergii | reverse complement strand
GGAAGTTTTGATAACTTCAGGATTGTCCAGAATTTTTTTTTTTTATGGAAGAAGTTCTTTCATCTTCAGGCGTTTTCCAAGCTTTACAAATCCATTGACTCGTGGAAACTGGTTGGAGGAATTATATGATTTTATACATACTTTTTTTTAGTTTTAGTCTCTCTTAGTCTCTCTCTTTTCTATAAGAGCGTCTTTTTATCCACTAGTATTAGGAGTACAAAACAACTAGATTTTGTTTCCGTTATTATTATTATTATTATTATTATTATTATTATTATTATTATTATTATTGCTTGTTATAGTAGTAAACTTTATTTTTTTCTTAAATCACGCTGGAGTTAATACTCGAATAAAATTCACATCAATTAGTTTCTAACTGCCTTAATAATAAACAACAACTACTTTTAATTTCTAAATCCACTGATGACATGAGACGCAAAACGATCCTCATGTACCAATCCCCCAAAATGTACCCATCTTCCTGAAGAAGTCCCTTCAAAAACCCCTTCTCCAAAGGGAGAAGGAGTTATCTTTAAAGTGACCATAAAAACAAGTACCGGTCAAAGCGACCTTTGGAAGCTCTTGCCTTTGTGGAGAAAGTTGCGCTTTAACGACAGTTTTCCTCCCGGCCTCGAGGGTGGCTCGAACTTAATGGTTTGTGGTCAGAGGAAAGGAAAAAAAAGGGTTCTGTTTTTTCCAAGTGAAGATGATAAATATGCCTCTCTCCTTTTAGATCAATAGTTATGGTTTCATAAACATTGCGGGAAACTCGGTCTTTCTTGTATAACTTATCATGATGTAATTTGAACGTTTATTGTTGTCGTGATAGGTTTTTATTTTCGTTTCCTTTTATTATAAAATATGCTGTAAATCTAACAGTATTGAATAAGTTAGAACACACATCTAGCCGTTCTGTAAAATATATTCAGAACCAGGAAACAAATGGTAATAATAAAGGCTTGTTATCATCACAGTGATAATAGACGGAAATATAAGGATAAAGATGAAATTTATCAACAAATTAGTTTCAAGACAAAGCTATCATTATTTTTTTTTACTTAGGTTTATAATGTTAGTAAGGAAAACCCGCGATCTCTAATACTAAAATAAAATTTCTCTTAAGCATAATTTTCTTATCAGATTTTCCAAACTAAGAAAAAATGGCTTCATCTGCTTCTCTTAACAATTTTCCATTTCACTATAAAGCATCTAAAGTATTGGGAGAATACTTGCGGAGTTTGCTTGTGATGCCTGGAACTTTATCTTTAGCTGAGGCCGTATCTTTTGTTTAATAGACCACATGCGCACGCAAATGCCTCGGCTAAGTAGCGCAGCACTCGGCTCATAAATGCTACATCCGTGGATCAGTTCTAGCCTACTATCAACTATTCCACCCACCTGTTTATGGTACCAACAACTACTGAGGTCGAAAAAAAGAAGACATGACTAACAACCTCGTCCCTGAAGACTTGCTGAGAAACCAAAAGGCAATGCCTTTTGGCATCACTTCTTAAATGGAAAAAGTGTATGATGAAAGTAATACAGTATATATATATATATATATATATATATATATATATATATATATATATATATATATATATATATATATATATATATACACACACAAATACAGAATGACAAAGATGTAATTTAATATTTGAGAAACGCTAAGTAACAAAATGGATGAAAGTATTTTGAGGAGATTGGCCATGCGAAAAGTGTTAAGAGTGGTTAGTTTGTGAAAACTCCTCATACTTAGTAAGGTTTGAGACAAATGAGGAAAATGAGAATCTGTTTCCAAGTCAAAGTGCAAGAAGTTTAAGTATAGAAGTATTTAAGAAGTACAACGTATTTTTAAGATAGAGGTGAGTGGCCCAGTGTGACATGCACAATTGATGAACCTGTTCTGTATATATATAAGAAGCAAGCCATGTTTTGGAGGTTTCCTGCACAGGGGTTCATCCTTCATTCAGAAGGTAAACTGTGAATGTGGCATGATGTATCCTATATATCTTAAGGAACATATTATCAGGGGAAGGAATGTTTTCACTCAGTATTCTTTCTTATTCTTCTCTGGATAAATGAAAGATGTGCGCGTGTGAGTGTGAGTGTGTGTGTGTGTGTGTGTGTGTGTGTGTGAGAGAGAGAGAGAGAGAGAGAGAGAGAGAGAGAGAGAGAGAGAGAGAGTTACTTAAGCCGACTCGTGAACAAATGGCCCACCTGTCACCACTCATCTCTTCTACCCTATGGGATGAGTCTCCATTGTCCCTGAGGTGGAAACACTTCCAAGGTAATGGTGTGACTGGGAAATATAAAGGCTAGAATATTTGGAGAAAAGCGGTGAGAGCCATTTCTCGGCCTCAAGTCATAACGGGAAAATTATTTCAGATTTTTTAATGTTTCATTGGTAATAAAAATAGATACTGATAGCCCATACACGCACACACAATATACATAAACATACAAACACACACACACACGCGCATGTATATATATATATATATATATATATATATATATATATATATATATATATATAATATGTATATATGTATGTATATATATAATATGTATATATGTATATGTATATGTATATGTATATATATATATATATATATATATATATATATATATATATATATATATATATATATATATATACTGTATATATATATTAACTTTATCACTTACACAATTGTTCTGTGCATTAATACAATTACTAACAGAACCTTATTGAATCTGGATGGTATCCGAGTTATTTTTTTCAAATAAATGACAAGCTTTCCAGGGCTAACATTCCTCAATGTCAAGTACGGATACTTGACAATGAGGACTGTTAGTCCTGGAAAACTTGTAATTTTTTTAATAAATAACTCCGCTAGATACCATCCAGTTTCAATGAGGTCCTGTTAGTAATACATACATACATACATACATACATACATACATACATACATACATATATATATATATATATATATATATATATATATATATATATATATATATATATATATATATATATATATGACTATTTATCACATCACTGTGATTCATATACAATCAGAAAGCTACAAACGTCCTTTAATATCCAATTCACTCTACCTCGGAAGTAATATATTTTCATATATGTTACCGAAGGGAATTTTAATTGATAATAAGTCCACCGTCCCGTGGGGTCGAACCAGCGACGGACGAGGAATCAGGACTACAGTGACACACTAACCATTCGGCCACAAGAGGGTATAAGTGAATACCATCTCCCATCAACCCACCCGTCGAACTCAGGTGTTTTGCGTTTGGAGACGATATCCACCCACCTCTGCCATGTTGACCGTGTAGTGCGTTTGTCGCACGTAGCCATATTATGACTATTTATCACATCACCGTGATTCATATACAATCAGAAAGCTACAAACGTCCTTTAATATCCAATTCACTCTACCTCCCGGAAGTAATATATTTTCATATATGTTACCGAAGGGGAATTTTTAATTGATAATAAGTCCACCGTCCGTGGGGTCGAACCAGCGACGGACGAGGAATCAGGACTACAGTGACACACTAACCATTCGGCCACAAGAGGGTATAAGTGAATACCATCTCCCATCAACCCACCCGTCGAACTCAGGTGTTTTGCGTTTTGGAGACGATATCCACCCACCTCTGCCATGTTGACCGTGTAGTGCGTTTGTCGCACGTAGCCATATTATGACTATTTATCACATCACCGTGATTCATATACAATCAGAAAGCTACAAACGTCCTTTAATATCCAATTCACTCTACCTCGGAAGTAATATATTTTCATATATGTTACCGAAGGGGAATTTTTAATTGATAATAAGTCCACCGTCCCGTGGGGTCGAACCAGCGACGGACGAGGAATCAGGACTACAGTGACACACTAACCATTCGGCCACAAGAGAGGTATAAGTGAATACCATCTCCCATCAACCCACCCGTCGAACTCAGGTGTTTTGCGTTTGGAGACGATATCCACCCACCTCTGCCATGTTGACCGTGTAGTGCGTTTGTCGCACGTAGCCATATTATGACTATTTATCACATCACCGTGATTCATATACAATCAGAAAGCTACAAACGTCCTTTAATATCCAATTCACTCTACCTCGGAAGTAATATATTTTCATACATGTTACCGAAGGAATTTTTAATTGATAATAAGTCCACCGTCCCGTGGGGTCGAACCAGCGATGGACGAGGAATCAGGACTACAGTGACACACTAACCATTCGGCCACAAGAGAGGGTATAAGTGAATACCATCTCCCATCAACCCACCCGTCGAACTCAGGTGTTTTGCGTTTGGAGACGATATCCACCCACCTCTGCCATGTTGACCGTGTAGTGCGTTTGTCGCACGTAGCCATATTATGACTATTTATCACATCACCGTGATTCATATACAATCAGAAAGCTACAAACGTCCTTTAATATCAATTCACTCTACCTCGGAAGTAATATATTTTCATATATGTTACCGAAGGGGAATTTTTAATTGATAATAAGTCCACCGTCCCGTGAGGTCGAACCAGCGACGGACGAGGAATCAGGACTACAGTGACAGACTAACCATTCGGCCACAAGAGAGGGTATAAGTGAATACCATCTCCCATCAACCCACCCGTCGAACTCAGGTGTTTTGCGTTTGGAGACGATATCCACCCACCTCTGCCATGTTGACCGTGTAGTGCGTTTGCGATGTGCGTAGCCATATTATGACTATTTATCACATCACCGTGATTCATATACAATCAGAAAGCTACAAACGTCCTTAATATCAATTCACTCTACCTCGGAAGTAATATATTTTCATATATGTTACCGAAGGGGAATTTTAATTGATAATAAGTCCACCGTCCCGTGGGTCGAACCAGCGACGGACGAGGAATCAGGACTACAGTGACACTAACCATTCGGCCACAAGAGAGGTATAAGTGAATACCATCTCCCATCAACCCACCCGTCGAACTCAGGTGTTTTGCGTTTGGAGGCGATATCCACCCACCTCTGCCATGTTGACCGTGTGAGTGCGTTTGTCACTTGCGTAGCCATATTATGACTATTTATCACATCACCGTGATTCATATACAATCAAAAGCTACAAACGTCGCTAATATCCAATTCACTCTAATGCAAGTAATATATTTTTCATACATGTTACCGAAGAAGGATTTTTAATTGATAATAAGTCCACCGTCCGTGAGGTCGAACCAGCGACGGACGAGGAATCAGGACTACAGTGACACACTAACCATTCGGCCACAGAGAGGGTATAAGTGAATACCATCTCCCATCAACCCACCCGTCGAACTCAGGTGTTTTGCGTTTGGAGACGATATCCACCCACCTCTGCCATGTTGACCGTGGATGCGTTTATTACGTAGCCATATTATGACTATTTATCACATCACCGTGATTCATATACAATCAAAGCTACAAACGTCCTTTAATATCAATTCACTCTACCTCAGGAGTAATATATTTTCATATGTTACCGAAGGGGAATTTTTAATTGATAATAAGTCCACCGTCCCGTGGGGTCGAACCAGCGACGGACTACACGGTCAACATGGCAGAGGTGGGTGGATATCGTCTCAAAACGCATAAAACACCTGAGTTCGACGGGTGGGTTGATGGGAGATGGTATTCACTTATACCTCTCTTGTGGCCGAATGGTTAGTGTGTCACTGTAGTCCTGATTCCTCGTCCGTCGCTGGTTCGACCCCACGGGACGGTGGACTTATTATCAATTAAAAATTCCCCTTCGGTAACATATATGAAAATATATTACTTCGAGGTAGAGTGAATTGGATATTAAAGGACGTTTGTAGCTTTCTGATTGTATATGAATCACGGTGATGTGATAAATAGTCATAATATGGCTACGCGTGACAAACGCACTACACGGTCAACATGGCAGAGGTGGGTGGATATCGTCTCCAAACGCAAAACACCTGAGTTCGACAGGTGGCGGTTGATGGGAGATGGTATTCACTTATACCTCTTGTGGCCGAATGGTTAGTGTGTCACTGTAGTCCTGATTCTCGTCCGTCGCTGGTTCGATCCTTCACGGGACGGTGGACTTATTATCAATTAAAATTCCCCTTCGGTAACATATATGAAAATATATTACTTCCGAGGTAGAGTGAATTGATATTAAAGGACGTTTGTAGCTTTCTGATTGTATATGAATCACGGTGATGTGATAAATAGTCATAATATGGTTACGTATGACAAAACGCACTACACGGTCAACATGGCAGAGGTGGGTGGATATCGCCCAAACGCAAAAACACCTGAGTTCGACGGTGGGTTGATGGGAGATGGTATTCACTTATACCTCTTGTGGCCGAATGGTTAGTGTGTCACTGTAGTCCTGATTCCTCGTCCGTCGCTGGTTCGATCCCACGGGACGGTGGACTTATTATCAATTAAAATTCCCTTCGCAACATATATGAAAATATATTACTTCCGAGGTAGAGTGAATTGATATTAAAGGACGTTTGTAGCTTTTGATTGTATATGAATCACGGTGATGTGATAAATAGTCATATTATGGCTACGTGCGACAAACGCACTACACGGTCAACATGGCAGAGGTGGTGGATATCGCCTCCAAACGCAAACACCTGAGTTCGACGGGTGGTTGATGGGAGATGGTATTCACTTATACCTCTCTTGTGGCCGAATGGTTAGTGTGTCACTGTAGTCCTGATTCCTCGTCCATCGCTGGTTCGATCCCACGGACGGTGGACTTATTATCAATTAAAAATTTCTTCGTAACATATATGAAAATATATTACTTCCGAGGTAGAGTGAATTGATATTAAAGGACGTTTGTAGCTTTCTGATTGTATATGAATCACGGTGATGTGATAAATAGTCATAATATGGCTACGTGCGACAAACGCACTACACACGGTCAACATGGCAGAGGTGGTGGATATCGTCTCCAAACGCAAAACACCTGAGTTCGACGGGTGGGTTGATGGGAGATGGTATTCACTTATACCTCTCTTGTGGCCGAATGTTTAGTGTGTCACTGTAGTCCTGATTCCTCGTCCGTCGCTGGTTCGACCCCACGGGACGGTGGACTTATTATCAATTAAAATTCCCCTTCGGTAACATATATGAAAATATATTACTTCCGAGGTAGAGTGAATTGATATTAAAGGACGTTTGTAGCTTTTGATTATATATATATATATATATATATATATATATATATATATATATATATATATATATATATATATATATATATGTGTGTGTGTGTGTGTTAGTTAATCTTTAAGCTGCATCCTAACGTAAACAGCTGAGGTGCAGTTATGAAGAACCTGAATAAAAGGCAGCGTTTCCCGCAACAAACGCTTTATTTTTTTTTACTCCCAAAAGGAATGTCAGGATAAAAGCACCTGAGGTCTAAAATACTGCTTTTGTTCTGAATAGTCGTAGATTGCTGAGATCCTTTTTACGTTTATTTTCTTTACGTAATACTGAAAGCCAATACATATATATATATATATATATATATATATATATATATATATATATATATATATATATATATATATATATATATATATATATATATATATATATATATTTATATATATATATATATATATATATATATTGTATTATATATCAATATAGCTGTATATATATATATTGTATTACCAACGTCTGTCGCATGAAAAGGTCGTCCCTGAAACTGTTGTTTGGTTTCTATCACCTCTCCACCGAAGTGCATCGATATCTCTCGGAACGCAATCTAAATGCAAAAGACATTTTTGCTATTTTTTAATTAATCCCAGATACTTATTCAAGAAGTGCTTTAAATGAACACTATATTCAAACCATGGTTGTTGTTGTCAGTGAAACGGATGACAGGTATTCAGTTTTTATTCGTGATTTTGACGGTAATTTTTAGATTTCTTTAGTAAATTATGGTCAATTTGTAAAAATGGAGAATATGCTAATTATATGGTAAATGTGGTGTTGAATAAAGAGAGGAAAGAGTGACTTTAAATTTATAGAAATTATTGGCAGGGAGGATTCATTCCAAAAATTCTGCCGGATTAAATTAATTTTGTGCTTTAGTTTTCACGTATATTTTTTATTATAATTAACAAGGTCCTCATTCTAAACAAGTCAGGAATAATTAAATTTGTATTTGTATGTTTGTGTTTTCAGTATCATTTTGCGAGAGTTTTAGCAAAATTATAGTCACTTAACCCAAAGCCTTTACCCCGGATGTATCCCACCACATATATATATATATATATATATATATATATATATATATATATATATATATATATATATATATATATATATATATATACACTGTATATATAAAAAAATGTCTCAGTGGTGGTTGGGAATTAGAATACAAGATAGGCAGCTGTTATCATTGTCCCCTAGACCATCTGGAGACTGCAAGTTATTTCACTGCAGATTACTAGAACACAGGTTGGCTTGAAGGAAAGATGATTGGCGCAGATCGGGGCCATTTCCTCACACAACTGGGTACACAACTATTCTCATGAATAGTTGTGTTCGTGTAACTAAATTAGCTTAAACGTGATACACGCTGTTCTGCTACATGGGATGTTACGAATGTACATTTTCAACCTTCCAGTAATTTTGAAAATCATACTACATATTACTGTTGTAGTAGTGACTGCACAGAAGTTAATTTAGATCCTTCTGGCAAGAACCAAGTCGCTTGTTAGAAGGTAATGCTTGTTAGAGTGAGATGGGGAAAGTGTAGGTGTGCTACGCGACAGCCAATCACAGCCGCACAAACATGGTCGCGCCTCCCTTCTAAGCCAATCATAATCAGCCCTTGTTCCACGAGGTGTCTCAGCTCGGTTCATGTTGATAGAGCTCATTTTAGTTTAGGATTGTTTGTAGAGATGTGGACTGCTTACGTTTTTTTTATTTATATCGAAAACATGTAGTGACTGTGATACATTAGCGATGCAGGTCCGTTTGAAGATAGTGTTGGTGATACATAGTTCATTTGGAAGAGCCGCTTGTCTTTAATGGCTAAAGAGGTACAATGATGCTGCATTTCATATTAGTGGCACGAACGATATTAATGATCCAGTGTATGCGATTTTATATTACGACTGAGATATAGTGTTCTAGAACATATGGGTGAAAATGAGGCTAACCTTTGAATATGACGCTGTCACTCGTCACTAACCTACCTCTCTCTCTCTCTCTCTCTCTCTCTCTCTCTCTCTCTCTCTCTCTCTCTCTCTCTCGTCTGAAACAATTAAAATACTCACAGGGCCAACAGATGATTGCAGACTACATTATCTACACCTAAGTGCTAACCAGTCAAGATCTAATGGATGGAAAATGGAACGCAAAAGTTCGGCACCAGTCATTATCGGGAACTGCTTCGCATAATTATAAGATAGATTCATTCTGGAACAGACAAGTTGCGGTTTTGAACAGGACATTTAATAGACACTCAACAGTAGATTAGATGAGGTGATTTTGTACACTATGTGATTTTTTAAGGTGTCAGCTCCGATGGGCTAGTATGCCTGCGACATGTCCATCAATGAAACTTCAAGAAACTTTTTTTATTTCTCTCTCGTTCATCTTTGGATCGCCATTAGGTGACGTCACTTGATTGCGCACGCAACAACGAGAACACCATCGATTACCTCGACCCTATGAGTGAGTGTTGCAATAAACATTAACAAAAGAAGGAGATAAAATACTTGTTGTTGAAAATGTAATTTTAAAAATGTATCTCCTCTCTTGTTCCTTTTTGTTTTCATTACTTTTCAGATTTGATTACCATTTTCAGTTCAGTGCTTTCCTGCACTTCTTTTCTTAGCAGAATGTTATTCATAATGCATATATATATATATATATATATATATATATATATATATATATATATATATATATATATATATATATATATATATATATATATATATATATATTGGTGTGTCTGTGCGTATTTTTAGGGAAAAGGCACTTGAAAATTGTAGTATACAGACCCAAAAATACAATATTTTGCATTTCAAATGTTGGAAGTAAACTATAAGTTTATATTTAAACCCAAGAATGGTGTTATGGTCCTTTAAACGTTAGTAATGGTCAAGTGAGTTTTCTGGCACTTGTTTTTTAAGTGGCTGGTGGCCCTCGTAATTTGGAGCGATTTGTTTGTATTTTTACTTTTTAGAAGTAATTATTGTCATATTCTAAAGTGCGCATTTGAAACGCATTTTGAGTATGTTTGTTATATAACTTAGTATATATATATATATATAGTATATATATATATATATATATATATATATATATATATATATATATATATATATATATATATATATATATATATATATATATATATATATTTGTATATATGTGTATATATAGTATATATATATAATATATATATATATATATATATATATATATATATATATATATATATATATATATATATATATACATATACTGTATATATGTAGGCATATGTATATGTATATATATATATATATATATATATATATATATATATATATATATATATATATATATATATATATATATATATATATATATATATATATATAAACTAGTATGGATATATATGAGGTATTTAATGTATTTTATTTGTTTCTTTTATAGGGTTCATTTTACTCTTAACTACAGTGACTTGAATATAGATTTTTCGCTTCGTCTGTATCTCAGGGTATGTTTTAATTTTAGCTTTGCTTTAATAACGTTATAAATGTCACTCTGGCTCTGATTACATCCTCCAGCATTAATTTTAGTTATTGCTGTAATTTTCATTTCCAAGAAACTATGAATTCATGTTCTTTTACTGATGCGCACAAAGTACACTTATTCGCGCATGAATAACTGCATTCAACCTTATTCATATCAAGGCTCATGAGTCTTTTATTAAGAATAATCAAACCATCTTACAGCTTTATCCACTCACCTTTCAAAGCTGTGATGTGATTTGATTGTTTTCAATGAAAAATGAATAAATCTCAATAGGGTTAAGGCTGGATGCAGAAATTATTGGGCTTTGTGCGCATGAGTAAAAGTACATAAATTTAAACTTTCGGGAAATAATAGTTATAGAAAGACCCAAAAGAACTATTGGCGGATATAATCAGAGTAAGAGCGACCATTCAACATGATTGAAGCAAAGTTAAAAGTCAAATGAGCTATAACTATAGGAGGCATTAAAGTGTAAATGGAAAGGAAAGTCCTGTCCCCACAGAATGCTGAAGATGGATTCTGCATAGGTTTTTGCAGATAGTTACTTCTTTTATTTCCTTCGCATCATTTATACTTATGTGGTTATTTGCCGCTAAGTTCTTTATCCGGATTATTTTCATCCACAACTGAATTAGAACAAACTTAGCGATATAAAATACGGAAATAAACACTGAAGCTCTTGTTTAAATATGTAGTCAAAAAAGTAACATATATATATATATATTAAAAGATCACATAATATTATATTTTATATTTATATATATAAATATATATTATATATAAAAAGTAATTATATATATGTATATATATATATTATATATATATATATATATATATATATATATATATATATATATATATATATATATATATATATATATATATATATATATATATATATATATATATATATATATATATATATATATATATATGTATATATATATATATATATAATATATATATATATATAATATATATATATATATATATATATATATATATATATATATGTATGTATATACTTATATATACTATAACTTATACCAAACAGTATTTATAATCGGGTGTAACTTTGAGATGTATAATGAGTTTTGAATATAAAATGATGTTTGTTGTAGCAACAAATTATATAATGAGAGGTATGTTATAATATATATATATATATATATATATATATATATGAATATCAATTGTTAGTGGGCCGTTATGCAGGTTCTTTAACTTTACTCAGGACGGGGCTGTAGATGATGACGGCAGAAGCAACAAACAAAGGAGGAGTGACAAAACAATAAAATAAGCTTAATATTAATTTATTAAGGAAAGTATTTACAAAAGTCAGGTCTGTTTTGATTGGGAACCCCAGCCAAAGGCAGCACTAAACAAAATCAAGTTAAACAAACAATTAACTTCATAAACAAAAATTAGTAAAAAAAAAGGCAAAAATAAACAACAGCAGGCAGAAAAAAATACCAAACATACGTCCTCCATCGGAGCACCAAGACAGCCCTCAGAGTACAGGGACAAGAAACCAACCAGAAAATTTGGATTTTAATTATCTCACGCTGTCATCAAAGATGAGTGATATATGGTAATGGTCAACTAAGTATCGTCCATTGCTCAAAAATCGACCAACGTCGATAATCTGCCACTGCCGCTACTCTCGCTGCCCTACCAGACCCGACTGAAGCAAGAAAACAGCTTGTGCAGGGAACGAGTGTGAACCAGCAGTTCCCGCAAACCATCATAAATGTGACACCTGTATATAAATGTATATTTTTTTTTTTTATATATATATAATGTATAACTAAAACATAGGAATTCACTATAACTTATACCAAATAGTATTTATAATAAAATAAGCTTAATATTAATTTATTGAAAGATTTATAATGAGTCAGGTCTGGTAAAAGATAAAAACCATTTGCAGCACTAAACAAAATCAAGTTAAACAAACAAAATTAAACAAAAATTGTTTAAAAAAAAAAAAGGCAAAAATAAACAACAGCAGGCAGAAAAAAACCAAACATACGTAATACCAAGACATAGGGACAAGAACCCACCAACCAGAAAATGATATAGCCTCATATATGAGCATCACACGACTATATATATGCTCCATATATCAAAAACTCGACCAACGTCGATATATACCTCGCCGCCCTATACCCGATGAAGCAAGAAAAACGGCAGCTCATACGAAAACATCAAAACAAAAATGAAGGTAATAGAGGGAACAAGGGGGAACCAGCAGTTCCTGCAAAACCATCACTTAACGTGACATATATATATATATATATATATATATATATATATATATATATATATATATATATATATATAGATAGATATATAGATAGATAGATAGATAGATAGATGGATAGATAGATAGATAGATAGAGATGAGCTTTCTGGTGAGTTTGTGTATTACTTGACCAGCACTGAACTTCATGTTCGCAACTACATTTAAAACTGCGAGTGTTCGTTTATAATAGAGCCGCTATGAAAAGTCAGTGTTAGGATCGCAGTTGGATGCTGTGTTGTCCGAAGGCAACTTTTTTAGACCCAGTTTCCGGGCTCGAGTGGACAGTTTCTTTTATTTAGTGTGTGCAACACCCGTTTTTGCAATATTCAGTTTTGACTCTCGTGTGTAGAATTTCTTTCTTTTACCCTCAAAGATTCGTATACATATCTGGAGATGTCTGTTTTAGGTATTGTGAGTGACTGGATTTTCCTGAAACTTCATGAAAAAGTAGGAAAAGTAATAGTGCACGTTCACCAATAAGTTTTTCATGACACTAGATTTTGATGGCAAATTTGCTGATTTTTTTCTTATCAGTTGGGTGCATTTGTATCTTATAGTAGTTATACCATACCTATGTCTCCTTTAGCTGCCTTCATAGTTCGCATGTGGTCACCATAATTATACCTTAATTGAATGCATTTGGCTCATAGCCTCTAATATTCATAAAACCACATGACTGGGTTAATCATACATGACTCAGTCACTAGATATTTTTTACTTTTTCACTTTCATTTATGGTGTACGAATCCCTCAAGTGATATTTTAGGTTTTTATTCAGAAGAAAGTTGGAAGAATTTGAGCATAAAAGCCTGTCTCTCTTTATAGCAATGTCTTTTTTTTTTCTTTGTCCTCACAAAAAGGAATTTGTGAAGCCCAAACAATATATATATATATATATATATATATATATATATATATATATATATATATATATATATATATATATATATATATATATATATATATATATATATATTGATCCATTTGTTGGGATTGTATATCATATATTTTTATTACTAAGTCTGTTACTCAAATACGATTTTTGTTTTTGCTTTTTTAGTTGAACGGGAAATGCGCCCCTTTACTGCAAATATCCTAACGGGCTGATGCAAAGGAGAATACAGAAAAACATTAAAAACATATTGTTGGGTAAAAACAAACTCCTATGCGATTTCTCGGAAACCAAACAACTGAAAAATATAACCACTTCAAACTCCGGTCAAAACTTTTCTTTCTTCTAGAGAAGATTTTTTTTTTTCTTTTACGACAAAAGAAGTCCAGTTGTGTTCCTCAGCGATATTCCTCGTTGTTCTCTTTTGATCTCGATTTGACTAAGGTTTTCTCTTTTGTTCAGTAAGGGATTGTTAGCATGATTTTGTGCAATCAATCAGTTAATTGACATCTAATGCGGCTTGGGACGACTCATACCTGCGAAAGGAATAGTTTCCAATAAAAGTTACTTCGAGGTGATGACCTTTTTCAGGAGGTAGTTGAATCTTGTTCCCATGCTTCATCAATTCACTATTAAATAAAAATTGTTTGAGTTTTCCTTTTGCACGCTGTGATGGAAGACGATCGGTAAATTTAGTTTTATAAATACAGTCGTTAGTAAAATGATACTTTGAATCCGAACATTTGTGAGTGTTCGCTTGTTTACAAGGAATATTTACACTGATGCCGGTACTTGTGGTTACGGTCTTTATCAGGATTAATTTCCTCCAAAACTGAATTGCAGTTCATATCTCATGATGCACCTTATGCCCAAGTACAGTACTTACTACTTGAAAACTTTACCTGAGCGTGTTACTCTTTACTGAATTTTAATATCATAATAATTGGCTGAGGCTCATACGTTTATACTAGCTTTTGGTGCCAGATTTGGTGTACTGGCTAACGCGGTGGTTAGAGCGTTGATTTGACCTGCAGTCGGAAGACAGATTACAGACTATTCCCCAGAAATACCATAAACATTTATTCCAACAGTAATTCGTTAAAGAACGATAGTTTGACTAATTATCGGATGGAAGTCGCAATTACTCATCTTTAGCTATTGATTTTTTTTTTTTTTTTTTTTTTTTTTTGAAACTCGAAAATTGGAGCAATTATTTAATCTGCAGTCGAGTTCTCTTTACAGCCCATGTTCTAGTACGGAGTGAAAGTATCCCAATCATAAATGCTCATCAGTTTTATGAAATGCTTTTTTTCTTATTTCGTTAGGTTCTTTGTTTCAGTAACAACGCAAAACAAATTTCATGATATAATGTCATTTCAAAATTATAAGTACACAAATCCGTTGGTACATATTATACACCGTCTTTTTAATGTGTATTTTGTAGTTATTGCTAATTGGTAGTAATTGACAGATTTTTCTTTCTACTTCTCTCAGAATTCTCTGGAATCTTTTGGGTCTTTTGAGAGAGGTCTGGTCGAATTTAGTAGGCAGTAGCGTTCTATGTTTTTCAATCTGATTGTTTTGTAATTGTCTTTAAATAAAGCAAATGTAAATTTGGTTTTTAACGTTTACTGAAATTTAAAAATACTTTATTTTTTATTGAATGGTGTTATGAGATTCAGAATAGTGGTAAGTACCTGAAGAGTTTAGGTCAAAATTCATAACTACATTTTGATTCAGTTCATCTTAGCAATTCAAATTGTACTATACTGTATTCAAATTGGTACTTAATAATAATATACATTTTACAGTGCATACATCAGAACGTTACTGTACGAGAATATGCGCTTCAGCCCTGGGTTCACCCATTCACTCATTTTATTATTTTGAATTTAAACTTTATAGAATTAGTGTCACGGAAAACTTAAGCATAGTATGTCATTCAAAAGCATATAATATGTATACAATTTTTTTTTATTGGAAACTGATTATTTTGGCCGAGTAGAAGGGTGAAGGAAAGCAGCTTTCACCACTTACCAAATTTTGTATACTAAATATTGGGAGGTATGAACAAACCAACGCATCACTAAATCTCTGACAAACAGGAGGTTTTTGGAGTGATTAAAAGAATGTTTTACGTACGATAAAGGATATAAACGAGAGGCAGGCAGAATGATAGGTAATCGGGCAAAACGGAAATTACTTAACTACGAACTAGTGGTCGGACATAAACTAGAAAACCTAAGGTTGGATTGAACCTTAACCCAAATGATAAAACACTTTAATTACAGATTCAGTATAAGTAAAAGTTTGTTACCCCAGTAAGTGATTTGATAATTTATTAACCACTTGTAATTGTAAATAGTTTTAGAGAAACGAGTTTTTGACATATTGTGCGCTCAAGATTCAGTATCCTTGTAATGGTTCGTTTTATATCTGGCAGCACTTCATTTATTTCATGAAATTTCATCGTCTGTGAACACAAATTCGAGATTTAAATGTGTAATTCCTGGCTGTTTAGTTTTAAAAAGGCGCATGTTAATGTTGGCTGAATGCGTGGCAAAAAATTAGTGAAATTATATAATTATGAAGTTTATGAATATCGGATGCTTAACATTATGTATATCAGAGTATAGTATGATACGTTAATCTTATTAGTGTTTCGGTATTCGTTGGACTTTGTTTTTTCCGGAATTTTAGTGTTCATTTTTTGCTTACAAATAACACATTAATTTTTTTAAATGTCTTTTTTGTGGAAAACTTTTTCTGCTTATTCATGTGATTGCTCTTCATTAATTTGTTTTTGTAGCAATTTTCAGTACAAAACTGGTGACTTCACAGTTCTTTAAAATATATTACCTTTATATATATATATATATATATATATATATATATATATATATATATATATATATATATATATATATATATATATATATATATATATATATATATATATATATATATATATATATATATATATATATATATATATTTTCATGATGTTGCCTTGTAATACGTATATCCTCCTATAATATTGACATATTTACTTTTTTCATGTGTTATGTTTAATGATAATGGTTGTTGAAGTGTCATATTTAGTTTGACATCAGATCTCAAAAGTACTAATGATTACTTGATAGCGTAATTTAGAAGTGTTGTTATAATTTTAATAGTAACGTAATTTAGAACGAATATCTTTCTTGGTAATAGCGTAGTATGTGAACACGTGTGTGTGTCCACAAAGGGCTTGTTTCATTTCAATTGTCATCAGTTGAGATAAGAGGGAACGCTTTGTTTTGGGTTAGCGATGACAGATTTGCAAAACAAACGCCTATTCGTCCCATACGGGCTCGAGACGAGTGATTTCATGTTGTTGCATGCATTGTTTGAGTCACGTTCGCCACTTTGCGAGAAAGAATACGTGTCCTGATCAATTACGTCATGTTTTGTAAGATGCGTTCAAAACGTTTTGCTGGGATGGCGTAACTTTCCTTCTAGAAGCTTCTCCATTGTATCTCGCACCCAAAACGCTTTAATGACGTCACCTCCCTGCTTCTAGAACTTTTGTATCTCGTACCCAAAATGCTTTAATGACATCATGTAATTGTTTCACGTATTACTGGAATCCTAAAATTTGTTTCATTCTGATTTCTGAGACCAGTCGATTTGGTTCCATATCTCTCTCTCTCTCATTCCTAATTAGGAAGAGATTACTTTTAACGTAAATTTTTGTGGTCACTTTTAACATTAACTTTTGAGATCTGAATTTAGCAAAGTTATTTAGTTCGTAACGGCGCCTGGTAAAAAAGTGTGTTATTGTGTAACGCAGCTGCAGCAAGTGATTTACAGAGGTTTTCACAAGTTGTGTAAGGTAACGTGAAATTTTACTTATTGATACCATGTATGATAAGTTGTTATGTTATGATAAGTTAGGAGGTTATGGTGTGATAAGTTAGGAAATTTTGAACAAGTGAAATCATTATTGATAAATCTTACGTGTATTTTTGTGTCTTTTTCTATTTACAATTTCTTTATATTTTCACATTTTTTATGTTTGTGATGTAACATTTATTTACATAGCATTGTAAATATTTCTTGGTAATTTAACATTGCATACTTAATTTAACATTGCATACTTGATTTCATTTATTGAGATTTTCTTTTTAAATCTTGAGTAATTCTTGATAGTTTAAATTTTACTTGATTAATTTAAATTCTGATAAAGTTTTTTGTGAATTAGTTTTGTTTCATAATTTAATTCAAGAATTCATTGAGTTTTGTGTTATTTTCAACTAATAGTAAATTTTTCAGATTGTGAATTCTAATTAATTGTGAATTCTAGTTATAAACTTTGAATCTGAAAATAAATTTTTGTATTTAACATTTTTAGAAAAACAGTGTTTCATTTATTGATCACCAGTGAATAGGATTGATTTGTGTGCATAAGGCAAAGTGATAAACATGTTTTGTTCTTTTAGTTTTGCTAAAGTGAATTAAGACCAGGGAAACAGTTAGAGTTTTTGATGGAGTGATGCCCTTTTACTCTAGAAGATTTCTAGTTTAATTTTTTATACCTCACACATATTCTGACGAACTTAGTTTGATTTTTCAAGTGATTGATAAATAAGTTTTTCTTAAGGGATCACTGTTACCTTTAGAGTACTCAGTCGTAACAATTAATGTTATGAGAGTTCAGGTATCTGGCTGAAGTGAGGTATATTTTTGAATCTTGAGATTAGTTGTGTAATAACCAGGTACTTGATACGCATCGTGACATAATATTGTTTGGTGCCCAGACCTGGGAACAAAACAAAATATCACTCTGGTTTATGGTTTATACTGGTGGTGTTAGGGATATATTTTGATAGGAGAGTGACCACATAGTTATTTTTTGCTTTGTATTGTGAATTATTTAGTTGAGTAACTTAGAGAAAATGGCTCTGTTCAATGTTCAGAGGTTTTTAGCAGTTCCTTCCATCCAAGAGTTATCTGAATCCAACCTGACTAAGGCACAGTGGATTTAATTTTAGCAGTAGCATGTGGGGGTAATGTGTCTAGTGGTATGATTAAGGCACAAATCAAATATATTGCAATCCAAGCATTGATGGACTCTGGTAAAGTAGATGAAGAGTTAGGTGAGGCGCAAGAATTGTTGAATGCAGCTGAGGCAGAATTTACAGATAAACATGAGCAAAAGAAAGAGAAAAGTGATGCAGAAGCAGAGCTTAGACGTATAGAAGCAGAAGAAAATTTGATTAAGCTGAGGATACAGGCTGACAGAGAGAAAATGCAAGCAGAAAGAGAAAGAGAAGATAGAGAGAAAAAGAGAAAGAAAGGAAAGAGAAGAAGAAAAAGCAGCAGAAGAAGAAAGAGAAAGAGCAAAAGAAGAAAGAGAAAGAGCAAAAGAGAGAGAGAAAGAGCAAGACATGAAAGGGAGATGGAGTTAATAAAAGCTCGATCCACATTACCTGTAATACCGTCTAACCCTACTCAAGGTAATTCAGACCCTGTATTTGATGTAGTAAGAGTGCAGAAGTTAATTCTGAAATTTACAGAAGAAGCCCCAGATGAGTTTTTTGATCACTTTGAAAAAAGTAGCTTCAGGTATGGGATGGCCAGAGGATAAATAACCAAGTCTTGTTACATATATATATATATATATATATATATATATATATATATATATATATATATATATATATATATATATATATATACATACATACATATATATGTATATATATATACATACATATATTACATACATATATATATATATATATATGTATATTTATATATATATATATATATATATATATATATATATAAAATATATATATATATATATAATATATATTATATATATATATATATTATATATATATATATATATATATATATATATATATATATATATATATATATATATATATATATATATATATATATATATATATATATATATATATATATATATATCATATATATATATATATTATAATCGTAAGAAAGGTATCCGTCAGTATGAAAAATAATTTTTTATTACAATAATTATTGTTTGAGATGAATGAAATCGTTCATTTAATCCTTTACTTCGTGATTGGTTTCATTACTAGAAGTATTACTGGTATGATTGGTTAGCTAAGGGTAAAAACCTTGTTCTGCTGAATACCAGTTACTTGAGGCAGGTAGTAGGCTAAGGACTGGATGAGCCCGATTTAGGTGTGGGGGCCAGTTTTAGTCTCCCTGCCTTAATCGGTGATCTAATTTTTCACTGACTGATGACTGAGGGCATTTTTATCTTGAGAGATGACTTTATGTTCTTGTCATTTTTGCTGCTGGTCTGGTCACTGAAACTGCATGCTAATTGGCTAGCTGAGTGGTGACGGAACTGGCTGGTGAGTGGTTGGCTCAGGGTGGCTTGACTGAGGGGAGTGCTGCTCCTGACAGGGGTGCTCCTCTTGATGGGGTAACTCTTCCCAAACGGCATGTTGCACCAAAGGGGTTCATTCTTCCTTAGTGGTTTGTTTTTTTTGAAGGGGGTTACATTTCCTTGGGTTTTGTCCCTCCTGATGGGGGCGCCGTTTCTTTAGGTGTCCAAAAGATAGCGCTTGCTGAATGTTGCTAGAAGAGTGTTGGTAGGTGATCAACACCGGTTTTGCAATCTGTGTCTTCTAGAATTTGTCTCTTAGTGAATTATTTTGGTCTGTTTGAAAAGCTTCTGCAAAGGTGGCCTTGTTTTCGCTATGTCAGCAAAGTGTTGAAATATAGACCATTGGTTTCTTAGAAACTGTAGACTGCTGCGCAGGGTAGAGGAGGAATTTTTATTTAGTTTTAATATAGGTGCTGGAGCTGTCTCAGAGGCCCTCCTCGAAAGAAAATATATGTCACATTGTTGGTGGCCTTTCTGTGGGTCTTGGGGCCCATACTATTCTGCATCCCAGGATCTTATGAGATTGTGATACAATACCAGTCACTGGAATTTATAACTAACTAGCTGACCAACCCAGTGCTGCCCGGGAAAACTCTGAATGACAACTGATAAACTCTCTCTCTCTCTCTCTCTCTCTCTCTCTCTCTCTCTCTCTCTCTCTCTCTCTCTCTCTCTCTCTCTCTCCTGCTAAGATAGTTGCTTCAGTTACATTGCCCAGTATTTTTTACATTTTGTATTTCAACCCTTCTCACACCCCCCTCTTATCAGGGCTGAACTTGGGCTTAAAGGGCATCAGGAGTGTCACTATTCATTTCATTGACCTCGAAAACTGTGGATTAGACACTTGATATCTGTAATTTTTGACATTTTATTTTTCAAAATTCTCACCACACCCTTTCCTATCTAAAGCTGAACTTGGACTGAAAGGACATCAGAGTGTCACTATTCATCTCAGCGACCTCGAAAACTGTGGCATGTTACCCCCTTCCCACTCCTTCTCACCCCTCCTTCCTATCGGGACTGAACTTGGACCGAAAGGGCATTGGGAGTGTCACTATTCATCTCAGCGACCTCGAAAAATATGGATTAGACACTAATATCTGTCGTTTTTGGTTATTTTTACACGTCACCCCCTTCCCACCCCTTCTCACCCCCTTCCTATCAGGACTGAACTTGGACTGAAAGGTCATCAGGAGTGTCACTATTCATCTCAGCTACCTCAAAAACTATGGATTAGAGAATATCTGCTGTTTTCGGTTATTTTTACTTGTCACCCCTTCCCACCCCTTTCTCACCTGCCCCATGTTTTCCCATCGAGGCTGAACTTGGAATTAGAGGGCTTAGGGAGTATAACCATTCATCTCAGCAACCTCAAAAACTATGGATTAGGCACTAATATCTGTCAAGTTGGTTATCTTTACATGTCAATGTTTTTCCCCCCCCCCACCCCCTTGGTGCCAGTTATGTCTTACCCCACAGTATTCTTTCTCAGATAGTAAGTCATATGTATACCAAGTCTGGTTGAAGTTAGCAATGCATTTCCGAGTTATGCTGGAACACACACACACATACATACATCCATATTTTTATGTATATACAGTAGATTAAATTATTTCATTCTGTCCCACCAATACCAATAAAGAACTGTTTTTCATAACAGAGGATAATATTCAGAAGACTGAACGCAATGAGTGCAAATGATTTCAGTCCCAGTTGTCTCAGAGAACACGTGTCCTAGATGTTGCACTGTTGTTAATTAGGTTTTATATATATATATATATATATATATATATATATATATATATATATATATATATATATATATATATATATATATATATATATATATATATATATATATATATATTTATATATATATTTAATCTCTTTCACAAATGTAACATTATTCATTCAGGTGTATTTTAAACTTGCTCTTAAATCTATGATTTCTTTCATCGTCTTTCCTGGTGTTGTCAGCAATTTCATTTAAACATCTTATTAGTTCTTTTGTAATGTCTTAAACATTTCTCTGCTAGTTCTTCTTTGGCTTCTTTCAACATTTTCAATCTTGACTATTCCATAATTTCCTCCAAATTTCTTTCTCTCAGACCTCCTATGATTTCCTGTAAATTTTTCCTCATTGATTTCGACTTGCCTTTTTTTCAGAGACCCAGAACATAATTCGATAAAGGAAACGCGATATCCCTTGTCGCCTCAACTCTCGTGTAAGACGACAATGGATATAAAACATGAGACAGTTCTCGGTCCCTACTCACTTTGACAATAATTTCTCGACAGAATCTACTTTTCTTATGTCACCGCAACTTACGTCTTTGGAGGTGGTGGACGAGGGCTCTGGACAAACATCGGTAACTTTTATATCGATTAAGTTTTCCTCATCGATCTGTGTTTAGGTTACTGAAGAAATTTCAATTAAAATGGAAATACTCGTCAGATTTCTAAAAATAGTTAGATTTGAGGAGTGATTACACAGAATAACTTTTAATTCCAGAGAAAAATATATTTTATGTAGTATATTTGCTCTCTCGAAGAAATTTTTTTTCATAACGCTTCTCTTATAATTTTAATTCTGAGTTGAGAAAGACACCAAAATACAAATTTGTCTCTGCATAAAGCAGGGATAAAGGAATAGGGAGAATAAAGGCTTGCTTGCGGCGAAGTTGATAAATGTTCCTCTTGAAGTCAAGGTAAAGTTCTTTTAGTGGGAATGCGGAAATAGGTGAAACGAAAATGAAAAGCATTGATGGGGGAAAAATAATGTTTCTGTGTGCGAAGAAGATGGAAATTTTCAATGAGTTCTTGGTTTTTTATATTGCGTTTAAGATACGGATGGTCAGCAAGCGTTTTTCTCTGTGAAATAATAAGTTGCCTCAATTTTCAAATTTTTTTATGTAACTTCAGTTCGGTAAAGAATTCGGGTAGATAAAATTTACATCGTGACATGATTTTTCTTAGGAATGATTTATTGAGATTTCCAAACTAGTAATTGTTTTTTTATATAATTTTGAGTATCACTGTAAGTAAGAAATTGTTTATTGAACAAAAAATAAAAAAAAACTTGAACTTGCTATATATCTTGACCTTCAACAATATTAACTAGTTTGTAAAATGTCACTGGAAATTCTCAGGGTTACCTTGAAATGAAATTCATTGTATATTCACAGTTCCGTTTATTTTAAGATCCCTTCTCCTGTAGATGGTAAGTATGGTGTCATTTGTTTGTTTTAAATGAACACTTTCAGCAAGAAGAGGCCACAAGATTTTACAGCTTCAACAGACTTGCTCGCCGTATCTATGAATGTTTGTAATAATAAATGAAATCCAAAGTGGAAAAATCTTTTAACGTCATTTTAGCTTGTTATTGTGTAACTTTATTTTTCTTTACTTTATTGTCGAGATTAGAACTCTTTCATTATATGGTAATTTTCTTTTCATTCCATTTTTCTTGCTTAGCATTGAGTTTTGTATTTATTTTATTTTAGTTTTATATATATTGGAATATTTCAGTTTTTTGTAGAATGACTCGATTTTTCTTTCGCGAACTGTTAGAAAACACTTTTTCATTATAAGTTTTATGATTCTGTACTATCATAGTCATATATTTAACCAGATGATGACGAGGTTCTCGCATAAAGTGTAATCTTAACAACCTTTGTATTGTTTTATATAAACATACACGCATGTATATATATATGTGTGTGTGTATGTATATTGTGGCGTCTTTAGTCAAAGCCTAAGGCACCCTGTTGAAGGGTCCAGCGCTCCATATTTGTCTTTCGCTTAACTAGAAGTGCGTATTGTAACCTTTCATATATTATATATATATATATATATATATATATATATATATATATATATATATATATATATATATATATATATATATATATATATATATATATATATATATATATATATATATATATATATATATATATATATATATATATATATATATATATATATATATATATATATATATATATATATATATATATATATATATATATATATATATATATATATATATATATATATATATATATATATATATATATATATATATATATATATATATATATTATATATATATATATATATATATATATATATATATATATATATATATATATAGATATTTTTATAAATATTACTGCTGTTCGCCCTCGATGTATTTAGGTAGGAATATTAGTCCGATTCACCTCGACAGAGAACATCTCTGCCCGCCGGTAGGCTAGGCAATTTAAAAATAACAATCACCGCAGTAGACAAATGGCGCCGCATAGGCTGGAAAGTTTGTAAACAAAATATGCTAGGGCATTAGGGACCTAAGCCTCAGAGAGGGTTTACGCTCAATGACCCCTAGTTATGGTGGCCCTAAGCTTTATTCTATGCATTCGACGATGCCTTTGTCAAGGTCGGATTGCCCGGGGCGGTATAAGCCCTCACCTGGCGGGAAAAGCGAGGTCGGGTCAGACAGTGAGAGAGATTCCAGCGGTCACTAAACGAGGGTGACGCTGCGTGCGTGCCCGAACGATATTCTTTATTCTTTATTACTTTTCTCCTACGTCTATCTTAATTAGTGAATTGGGAAGACTGCCAGAATACGACTCCTGAGGTCCTCGTTTGCGCAGCGTTCGACGTTCACGGTAAGTCCGATTCTTGTTGAAGCTTCGTCGATTGACTAGTTCTTTTCTGTATTTCACATTTTTTCTTTGTTTTCTTCCTTCAGCCACCACTTAGGGTATATGTGTTTACAAAGTCTAGATTAAGCCTAATTATTTTATTGTTAGCTTCAACCCCATTATTCCAGTAAAATACCTAGGATTTAGGGTAAGCAAAATCAGGTTAAATCTCGATGCTTTGATTGCCTCGCGTCCGAATGTTTGGGAGAACCGTTGCGTTTAAAATCAAATTCATCTCAAATATTCTTTGTTAAGGTTAATAACCCTTAACTGGCGACCTTTGGCTAATTAACGTCTGTCTTTGAGGTTAACTTTTGGCTTCAAGTGGCAGGTTACGTGTAATCTTGGTTTGCAGGGCCGTAAAAATTACGTAAATTGAATAATACATGATCAACCAAGACTCTCACACGTAACATTGGCGACCTTGCGTAGAATCTAAAGTACATTTTAGAGAAAGAATCTGGAGAAAAGGAAATTAAAATTACATTAATTCCAAAAAATAAAAGTCAGATATCGAACTCCATTTCATTCTTCCAAACAAGGAACGAGGCATAATAATAAGCAGTAAAGAGAATAGTTATAATAACAAGTGTAGCGAGAATTAGCATAGGTAGGAAGGGGTAGAAACAGAGTGAGACATAATTTATAAGAGTCATAATTTAATTTATGAATGGCATTTTACTGTGTTCGAGATTGAGTTAAGTCGTCCATAACGTATCTTAAGGCCGGAAAAAGCGGAGCCTGTTTCATGTACACAAAGTAATTTAGAAATCGCGTCGGCAATTCCGATCGTTATTGTTTGCATATAGCGGGAATCATTCAAAAACCGTGTCAGTGAAGTGGCAAACGAACTGAAATAGTAATTTTATCAATAAAAATACATTTTCAGTAAAGTAAATTTGGTCCGTTCCAGGCTAGCATTTCTATTCCATTGTTTGCCGAGGATGTTTCGGGTGAGAAGAACGATAACAAAAGACACAAAGTTGTTTGGTAATTTAGTTTTCCATCCGTAACGTAAAACGCTATGCATGATTGGTATATTTAAAGTAAAATCTGGATACCTGCATTTGTTTCGTTGTTTGAATTTGTGCTAAAAGAAAATACCCGCCATCCGTTGTTTTGCGGTTGTTTTGAAATTGTTTAAACTAGACCGCCATTTGGTGTTCCATTTGAGGTTGTCTTTGAAATTTAGGCCTAACGGGATTTTCCGCCATCTTAAGACCTTGTTATTGTCATTCTCTGTTGTGACCACTCTGCTCCCAGCCCTTTTGGAACTATTCTTCGGCGTTTAGAAGTTAGACAGACTCCTAATAATATCTTACAAAAAAAAAAACAAAAGATAATTTAGGCAGGGAAAGATAGGCCTTAGTTAGGAGTAATACCACAAGTTCCTATACGAATACCTACTATAAAAATCATATAAAGAAAATTTAAAATTTTTACGATAAACTTTTGTGACGTCGGCTCCCAGGAAAATTAAGATAATAAAGTAATCCCTAAGGAAGCCAAGACGACGCATCTATATCATTTTATTAAGATCCATGCCATTGTGCATGTATAAAATCTTTGTTTACATGTTCTCAAGCAGCAAGAAATTCGCTGATTGAAAATCTCTCTCTCTCTCTCTCTCTCTCTCTCTCTCTCTCTCTCTCTCTCTCTCTCTCATTCAAGTAAGCATTCAAGTAAGCATTCTAACCTAAGTGTACGTGACCCTCTTCAAAGAAAGAACGGCCGACACTAGGCTAATTAATTCGAATACAATAAACCAATTAAAAGAAAACACCTCTGTCCCACAATAGATGAGGACAAGTTAAGAGTAATTACAATACAGTGATAAACTGTCGGTCACGAGTGAGGCCTGCTATCCAGACCGAAGCCAACAGTAGTTTTCACCCTCTGAAAAAAAGAAGGGGCCAGCACTGGGGCCGGTACTGGGACCAGCCACTCACGAGGATCTTTAAGAAAAAAAAAAAAAAAAAAAAAAAAAAAAACCAAATTCACTTTATTCCACAGTGCCAATAATTTGCAGCACTCATCACTGGAATAGCTTACTTCTCTATCTCTCTCTCTCTCTCTCTCTCTTTTACCTTCCCTTTCTCTCTCATTCGATTGTTGCACTCTGCAGGGGGTGTAGAGTGCCTTTCCTCCCATATAGCCTAGTTGGACTCCAGTAGAGGGTCCCTAGGAACACATTGGCACCATAAGTGCCACCAAGCAAGAATCCAGAAAAATAAATAAAACAAAACCAAAAGGGAACACAGAAGAGAAAGTTCTTCTGGAACCTAACCTGCACCAGTGCCTAGGGATACTGAGTGCCACCAGTGTGACCTGTACACAGCACACCCAAACTACAGTGCCACCTTTTGAAAGGGTGCCACGTCATTGAAGAAGAGACACTTCCTCGCTGCCCAAGTACGCCCAGTCGACCCGGTTAGACGCCCTTCCCCACCAGAACCATGGCAGCAGAGCATTATAAAACTTTCCTGGGGCTGGGGACGGCGGCAGGTCTCACCGGCTCTGAACTTACCACCTGGGTTAAGGAGCAAGTGGACGACTTGGCCAAGCGGGAGAAGGAAGAAAGACTCGAGCAGAGGAAGTATGAAGAAGAGCAGAAAGGGTGTATGAAGCCGAGCAAAGGCAATATGAAGAGGAAAGAGAAGAAAGAAGGAGACAGCATGAGTTAGCCTGCAAGGAAACTGAGTTAGCCCTAAAGGAGAAGGAGCTCGAGCTTGAGAGAGCGAAAATGGAGAATGCCGAAGCTATGGCTAGCCATCAAGCCTCCAGTCCTACACCTGCTGCATCAAACGCTCCAATTTCGAGCATCAATTCCCTAGTCCCCAAGTGGACTGAGGACGAGCCAGAAGCATGGCTGGAGGAGATCGAGGCTCTTTTCGATAATTACAGCACCACGGAGACGGAGAGAGCCTTAATACTAGCCAAGCATATGGAGGGAAAAGCCAAGGCAGCGCTTCGCTCACTGGAGAAGAGCCAGAGAGGCAACATGGCAGAAGTTCGTAGAGTCATTACAAAGGCCTACGAGATAACCCCAGAAAAATGGAGACAACGGTTCCGAGGTCTTGCCAAGGAAGTCGGCTGGTCTTGGACGGAATGGGCATGTCACAAAACCCAGTCCGGTACGCGCTGGTTCGACTCCTTGGCCTGCACGACGTTTGAGGATCTCTTCAATCGGACCATGCTAGAAGACCTTTTCCAATGTGTGCCAGGGCCCCTTGCGGTATATCTTAACGATAAACAGCCCTCCACACTTATGGAAGCTTGTCGCATGGCTGATTCGTGGAAACCTTCAATCAGTCGCATAGCACCTCTCAGAAGCGAATCATCCCTCCGGCCTACCTCTCGAACTCCACTCGCCCGAAGAATGGACTGCCTAGCAAGACCCTGTGCAACTATTGCAGAAGGGGGCCACGCTGAAGCTGAGTGCCGATACAAACTCGGCACTAATAAGCAGCCTAACCCTACCAGCCAGAACTCCGCTCCCGATTCATCCGCTCAGCCCTCTCCTCCAACAGTTACTGCAGGCCACCGAGCCCATCCAAAAGGCCCGTGCAGATCCTGTGGGGCTGCTAGCCACTACAATGCTGGATCTCCGGCCTGTCCACATCATGTCCCCACCACCAAATTTGTCAACCTAATCAGCACTTCATTTTCTGCTGCTGGTCCGCACCGGATCCTTTACCCCGAGACTGGAAACCCAGTTCATCTCGGTGGCCCCTCTTCAGAGCACTAGCCTGCCAGTGACCCTTCCGGTCACAGTAGACACTGCGGCAGACATTAGCCTGATCACTAGGGCCCAAGTGCCAGCCGGTGCCATGGTTGACGAAGAAACCCGGTGGGAAATGAAGTGGATAGAGGGCCACACCATTACCGTTCCTACGGTCCAACTCCAGGTAATGACACCTTGGGGCACGATACCCCACCGCCTTGGCGTGGTAGGTGGAATTCGGCCCGGAGTGGTCTTCTTGTTGGGTCAGGATCTTCTCTGCGGAAGCCCGTCACCAACGCCACTCCGCAGCCACGTTACCTCCTCCACGGAGGCCCCATCTAAAACTCTCAAAAATGACAAACCTCCACCTTCCGCCCACCAAAGTGGTCCGCGGAAGGGGCCACCCAAACTATTTCAGGCCTAGCCCTCTCCAATCGCGAAGGGCTGGCCCACCAAGAGGTCCTCCCCTCCGCGAAGAGAGATTCAGGAGGAGCAGTACCGCTGCAGGACGTGCAAGCGGGCAGACCACTCCACAAATTGGGAGGGCTGCCCAAGCAAGCAACGCCCAGCGGACGCCCCCGAACAAAACTCACCGAGAGGCTACGATCTCCTGCTGGGGCAGGAATCTCTGCCGCAGCCAACCACAAGTCGTCCGAGAGGTAGTGCACCTCCGGACCCCTCATCAGGCATGCCTGACCCTCAACTGCTGCCAGTGCCACTTGCGAGCACTGAGCAGTGCCAGACTCCGTCCGTCCCGGACGTTGAGCTACCAATGGAAAAGGCCCCTATGCCGGGTCTAAATCATGAGGCGAATCCTCCTCCGGGAGATTTAGGATTCCCCATGCAGTTGATCATCGCGACTGGAGAGCCTCCAGCACCGAAACTTCTTCTTTGCAAGATTCTTTCTTTGCAAATTTGACTCAGGGGATGAACCCTGGAGGATCGAAATGGTACCCCTCCCTTGAAGACCAGGAACTGGCATCCTCGGACGCAGAAGTCGAGATCGCTCTCGCTCCGGTTGTCGCAGCAGCCGGAGTAGGGAGTCCTCCCGCAGCTTTTGCAGTTGCCCCTGACTTCGCGCCCGCTAGCCCTTCTGGCCTGTCCCGAGTCGGTGCTCTCATCACCTGCTAGGCCAGCTACTGATAGGCCTTGAGGAAACCGAAGAAGAAGAAGAAGAAGGGGCGGAAGAGAGCCCAGTAGTTGCCGAAGCTATAAGCTCATCCTGGCACTAGTGCCCTCTCGGCACAGTGCCCTAACATCTAAGAGTGATCCTGGCCCCTTGCCCAGAGAAGGTAGCCAGTGTGATCTCTTCCTTTTATTTGTACCTAGCCTAGGCCACCTTAAAGTACAGTACATCAATTTAGTAGCCTTGTTCTTTCCACTTACCACCGAGCCGCAGTAATCATGTAAGTAGCCTAACTAATTTCAGTAATCTTAACTATTGTGAAACGAGCCACGATGCTCGTGACACGCATGGCCTAAGACCTCAGTGAGGCACCCATTTATCATATGAGGCAACCCTCATGAATTAACTAGTAAATTTTAATTGTATTAAACATAAACCATGTTGTAATTTAGTTAGAATGTTAACTCTTATGTTGGTGCTACGGTCGGGTTAGGATAGGTTAGGCTAGGGAATATCATAGAATGTACCACTAGGCTAGGTCTAAAACACATCATGATTGTAGGAGGTAGCCTATAATAACCGTGAGCACCTTCCAGTACTATTAGAATTAGGTAAAGTAGTGATTATAGCTCATATCCTATCTAGGGTTAGGTAGTTCTGTAGCTAGGTAGGCTAACCAGGACTAATCTGCTCAGGGAAGGAGAGTAACCTACGAGAGGCGAACAGCTTGCTTAGTATAGACCTTCACGCCCGAAAAGGAGTGAAGGCCCTCTTAAGGGGGAGCTTTTATAAATATTACTGCTGTTCGCCCTCGATGTATTTAGGTAGGAATATTAGTCCGATTCACCTCGACAGAGAACATCTCTGCCGCCGGTAGGCTAGGCAATTTAAAAATAACAATCACCGCAGTAGACAAATGGCGGCATAGGCTGGAAAGTTTGTAAACAAAATATGCTAGGGCATTAGGGACCTAAGCCTCAGAGAGGTTTACGCTCAATGACCCCTAGTTATGGTGGCCCTTAAGCTTTATTCTATGCATTCGACGATGCCTTTGTCAAGGTCGGATTGCCCCGGGCGGTATAAGCCCTCACCTGGGGGAACGAAGCGAGGTCGGGTCAGACAGTGAGAGAGATTCCAGCGGTCACTAAACGGGTGACGCTGCGTGCGTGCCCGAACGATATTCTTTATTCTTTATTACTTTTCTCCTACGTCTATCTTAATTAGTGAATTGGGAAGACTGCCAGAATACGACTCCTGAGGTCCTCGTTTGCGCAGCGACTCTCGTTCACGGTAAGTCCGATTCTTGTTGAAGCTTCGTCGATTGACTAGTTCTTTTCTGTATTTCACATTTTTTTCTTTGTTTTCTTCCTTCAGCCACCACTTAGGTATATGTGTTTACAAAGTCTAGATTAAGCCTAATTATTTTATTGTTAGCTTCAACCCCATTATTCCAGTAAAATACCTAGGATTTAGGGTAAGCAAAATCAGGTTAAATCTCGATGCTTTGATTGCCTCGCGTCCGAATGTTTGGGAGAACCGTTGCGTTTAAAATCAAATTCATCTCAAATATTCTTTGTTAAGGTTAATAACCCTTAACTGGCGACCTTTGGCTAATTAACGTCTGTCTTTGAGGTTAACTTTTGGCTTCAAGTGGCAGGTTACGTGTAATCTTGGTTTGCAGGGCCGTAAAAATTACGTAAATTGAATAATACATGATCAACCAAGACTCTCACACGTAACAATATATATATATATATGTATATATATATATAGATATATATATGTATATATATATATATATATATATATATATATATATATATATATATATATATATATATATATATATATATATATATATATATATATATATATATATATATATATATATATATATATATATATATATATATATATATATATATATATATATATATATATATATATATATATATATATATATTTGGATATATATTTATATATATATATTTATATATATATATATATATATATATATATATATATATATATATATATATATATATATATTTTGATATATATTTATATATATATATATATATATATATATATATATATATATATATATATATATATATATATATATATATATATATATATATATATATATATATATATATATATATATATATATATATATATATATATATATATTTGGATCTAAGAATTTTTGTGAAGAATTCGAATGTCAAAGAGGGCGTTGTGGCTATGACAACTGCACACACAAACACACACACACACCTATTTGTACACCTACACGTACACGCATATATATATATATATATATATATATATATATATATATATATATATATATATATATGCGTGTGTAAGGTGTTATGAAAGATTCAATTGTTCCTTTCATTGTCATAGCCACAACGGCCTTCTTTGACTTCTCGAATTCTTCACACATTTTGGGTACGCTTAGATCCAAATGCAAGAGTATGAAGTAATTGCGATGTCCGTAACAGGATTTGAACCTGCATCCAGATTATAAAAACGAGGTCACGTTGCCGACCTGACCACTAGAAGGTTAGGCTAGGACAACAACGTAACCCCATTCTGATACTATGGATGCGGTTTCGAATCTTGCTACAGACTTCAGAATTACTTCAGGTGAATCTGGATCTAAGGATTTGTTGTGGCAAGCGCATCCAAAAAGTGTGAAAAATTTGAGGAATTAAGAGGTCATTGTGGTTATATACATACGCACACACACACATATATATATAATATATATATGTTTATATTTATATATATATATATATATATATATATATATATATATATATATATATATATATTTATATATTTATTCATGGAGGAAGTCCTTGATAACATTAGGTCTTAACTTTTTTGTTTCCAGCTGCTGCTTTTTCCTCCTTTTCTAGATAATGAGATTTTTTGCCAGTTTCTTCACAAAGGAAAGACTTTACTAGTTATGAGTGCATGCACACGCTCATGGATATAAGTTATATACATATATTTATATTTATATATATATATATATATATATATATATATATATATATATATATATATATATATATATATATGAATGTCTTTTACTGTAATACCACAGTATAATTGAAGATAAAAGGCCCATAAAACACTGTATGAACGTTTCAACCATATATTTTGAGTACTTCCTTCTGTGCCCCTGTTCACTGGTAAAATATGGACAGATGATAGATACAGGGGTGTATATACAAAACATGCGTAGGTGTGGCAGTAAGTCTCGTTGACATGCAGGTGGCCATTGACCGAGTAAAGATGGAAATTAAGGTGTTCCCTTGTGACTTTTGGCTTTGTTAGCTCCCGTCTGGCGATGCGTCTGGTGGTCGTATTTTCTGAAACACCTTCTTAAGAAGAGGCATGATGATTAACCTGTTAATGTCATCCAATTTCCAATGTCCTCCTTACAGGTTCATATAGTTGGTTTGATTGATGAAAGCAGATTCCAGCATCTTCCTTTTGTACGGACAACTACTTTTGAAAACCAGCTCTGCCCCACTCCAGTTTATGGTATGGGCTTTATCCCTGATATGTAGGAAAATCCCAGAACTCTCTGAAGCATATTGCACTGATCTTTTGTGCTCTGTTGTTCTTTGCGAGATGAACCTACCCGTCTCTCCCATGTAAATCTCATTACAATTGCTGCATGGAATCTTGTAAACTCCTGCTTCTTCCCCCTTTTTTTTTATTTAAGTATACGTTAATGAGCGAGCTCCCGATGGGTTTAGGATAATGGAAAATAAAATTATATTAAGCCTGAGATGTTCTGTAGCTTTTTAGATGTTTTTGTCGTACGGAAGCTTTATTTTTTTGTTAAAATCTATTTGCCTGTTGTGACTTGGACCTCTGTAGTTTATTTTATTCGCTTTGTTAATAGCCTTCTCGATAATGTGTGGTGGATAGAACAGTTGCATTAGGTGTTGGCAGATCGTGTTGAATTCTTTATCTAGGTATCCATTTGAACATATTCTGTCCCCTGAGGAATAGGTTGCACCCTGTCATGATCTTTACGGAGACATCGTGGTAGCTAAGGAAATGAATGTAAGAAACAACGAAAGTGGGTTTCCTAAATACTGTGAAAGCTTATCTGTTCTATTCTCTTATGATTAGTACATCTAGGAAGGGCAATTTTCCGTCCTTTGCCCATTCTCTTTTGAATTTTATGGTCGGAACTGGCGAATTTAGTCTATTAAAAAATTAATTGAAGTCGCCCCAGTTATTGTCCCAGAAAGTGAAAATATCATCTGCGTATCTAAGTCAGAACATATTGCGGGGTTTGATTTGTTTCGAAATATTCCATGTACAGGTTTCCTAGAAGGGGGAGATAGGGGACTGCCCGTGCTACAGCCAAATTTTTGTTTGTAAAAATTGCCATTAAAAGATTGATTAGTTTCAGGGTTTTATCTATGCCAAGAGGAAAATGGTTTTCATATGGCTGTAACTTAATCTTTAGAAAAGGCAACACGTCGGCGATCGGGACTTTGGTAAATAATGACTCGACGTCTATGGTAAATAATGACTCGACGTCTAGGCTGAGCAATTCGATGTTATTAGAGAGGATGTTTAAACTATTAAATTTTTGTATAAAATCCTCTTGAATATTTGACGTGGGAGGGTGAGAAGGTCCCTAGAAATGGTGATAGCCTAATAGGTCCGCAAGCCATTTTGATAATTTACACATGAAAGAGTCCCTGCTAGATATTATGGGGCGTAACGGAATCCCATCTTTATGTGTTTTTGGGAGGCCATAAAAATAGGGGAGAGAGGGGTTGATTATTGAATGCCTCTAGTAATTCTATGTTCTTCTTATTACCCCCAATGGTTCTGACTGATTTGTTAAATTGGGCAGCAATATTTGTTTTGGGATCTTTCGTTAATTTATCATAGGTCTCGCATCGTTTAAAAGCTTTGAACTTTATTGATGTACGTCTCCTTATCTAAGAGAACTATTTTCCCGTCATTGTCAGATTTTGTGATTATGATATCCTCCCTTTTCCTTAACCTAACTAACGCATTTTGAAATCTTTTTGGGAGTGAATTTTTGTTGTTATTTTGCTCCAAGAGATTTAGCAAAATGCCTTGAGACATGCATCTTTTTTTAAAAAATTGTTTTTGCAAAATGTTCATCAAGTGCAATTAAGAAATTAGATTACTCTCAGGCCCTGGTTTTGGAGCCAATGAAACACCAAGATTAAAACCAGTCTGTTCTTCTGCGGTGAGGAAAGGTTAAAGAGGTTCAGCACATTAGTGGCTTACCCAAGAATGTGCTAAATCTTTCTAACCATCCCCTCACCGCAGAAGAACAGACAGTTTTAAATCTTGGTGTTTCATTCGCTCTAAAACCAGGACCCGAGAGTAATCTTAATTTCTTAATTGCATTTGATAAACATTTTGCAAAAACATATGTATATGTGTGTGTGTATGTGTGAACAATAAACAGATGCTGAAGCAACTTGTAAACAAGGTTGCTGAAGCAAGACTAAATATTGCAGTTCAAGCAAAATATTAACACGATGATAAAAACAAGTAATTCTCCTCTTTCCTGATGGACGAGTTACAGGTTAACCGATTAACTCATTTCTCCTTAGTTACTCTCATAAGATGCTGCTCTAAGTCACCACGTAAATAAATCCTATCCTATCTTTCCTGCATTATACACAGTTCGCCTACTGGATGAAATTTACAGAATCTGTAACGATATCTATCCCCCCAACTCCCAAACACTTTCAAGTACTTTTACCATTTGCATATGTTTTTCTTAAAATGCTTCCATGTTTTAAACACTGGTTTATATATTTCGTTTCGTTCTATTTTTATTTTAATATTTTAGCCAGTATTAAAAGAGACGCTAGTCGAAGTGTAAAGATAGGAATCTGTATATTTTCTTTGTATTCTAGACATTTTGTCCATACTTCGAAGTTTATAAACAACTTTAATGAAAACTGTTCCCCAGAGATTGTTTTCCCCGGATAATTTTAGGAATCCATCAAAACTTTTGACTGCCCTATCTGAAAACTTAAGCCTATTTTTAACCCAGTTTTTGCATGTTTTTTTTTCAAGTGCATGTAGCTTTGAATGATACAATGTTGTGTGAAATACTAAAAGTAAACAGATAAAATGTATATCCATCCACATTGCTTGAAGCGTCGTGTATTGTTCGACGATAATTCGCAATCTTTCTGAATATTTGTTTCATTATTTTCAGAGCCTATCTCTTTTTGGGGACAATAAGAGCAAGTCATCGAAACGTTAGGATCTTATTATCATTGAGAAGCAGAGTTTATTTTTAATTATTTCTTCTGGGCTCTCTATCTAAGAATAGATTGAAAAGGGTTTTTTCGTTATTGTGAACTGAATAGCTTTATATCTTTCGAAGTCTCTTCTGTTTTTATTCTGAAATGCCATGAGTAAATGTTAATCAAGAAAAAAAAGAGAAAAGAAAATGTAATTTACATGTGCATATGCACTGTTTATTGATGGGCATTACGTGAGAAGTCAGTCATTCATGTGTAACATATTCAGTATTTCCTTGTACTGTAGTAGTGGTGATGGCATGGTAAAAGGGGAAATGTCTTATCTTTCCGCGTTACTAAATGAGTTTAATTAGCATACTTTAGTATATATATATATATATATATATATATATATATATATATATATATATATATATATATATATATATATATATATATGTATGTGTGTGTGTGTGTATGTATGTATGTATGTATGTATGTATTTCAATAGAACTATAGAATGAGAGACAACTGTTCTTATATATATATATATATATATATATATTTGTATACATACATGTATGTATCATACAATATATATAAATATATATATATATATATAATAATATATATATATATATATATTTTTTTACATTTCAGAACAAATATATTTTTCAATAGAATTGCTAGAATGAGAGACAACTGTTCTTATAGTGGTCAGAGTACTGTGCGTTATGCTGGACCCTAGTTTTGTTTCGGAAGAAATTTCTGTGTCATGACTACCATTTTGAGCTAAACCTAGGACCATCCTTTTCCTGACCAGCATTTTCCAGTACTGTCCTTACCGCGTTAAGACTCGTCGTACAATTCTCAAAATTTAGAAAAATACTATTAGACTGTCTTCTGTCCAACACTACTAGGCTGAAAAACGAGGTGTCTTCTATTGTTTCTGAGATTCAGTTTTGATTTGTTATCAATTATTTCCACCCATTCGACTTGCTTCTATATGAGGAAGTAGTTTGGACGGTATCATACTCCGATTTTTAGCAAGGATTTCAACATATGGTCGCTGTCATACACGTCCACACACCTCAACTGCCACCCGTCACAGTCGTCCAAATACAAGTATGCGGTTCAGTAATTATGTCAACAAACGCGCTATGTGTTTTACCTTTGAAAATTTGTCGTAGGAATTCTTGACCAAGGACCATTTCTCTCTCTCTCTCTCACATACACACACACACACACACACACACACAAAACATAGAAATGCTGAAGGCACCAACTTGAACCGCCACGGACAAATCACTGGACCACGGGTGTCCGATAGGGACCCACCGAGCTCTGAATTTAAAACCAAGCAAAAGGCTGGTCTGAATTTATAACGCAGATTTCAATCCATAGTTGTGAATCCTCTAGACATGTATGGATCTCAGGTTATCAAAGTTACCATCAGTATCGTTTGATGCTCTCGAGGGAAATCCGAGAGTTACGTACTGTATATCAAAGCTGAGGTTTTCTGCCGGCAGTAAATTAACTACACCGCATCTATGGGAATGCTTAAGCCAAGAGTGACATTATTGCGGTCTGAGTCGATCTATATGTAAAGGAAAGGAGTTTTCGTTCATTGGAGTAAATCATAACGATGTAAGACAATCAGACGTGTCGTCAGTCGTTAATTGTTAATGAGTACTTCAAGATTTATGTACATTAAAACAGAATACTTTTCTGAAAAATATTTTGGTTTAACGGTTGTACACAGGCTCAAAGCGTAAGACCATGTCTGTGATATACTGTTTATTATTTCGGTAGAGAAATCGTTTCTTATTATCGTATCGGTTATATCACAGCAATGTATTCTGCATACGGTATTTTAAGCAAATAATAGAGAGCAAATAATATCTTACCATAATAAGTCTGGCCTCAAGGTAAATACAGCAAGAGGAGTAAATGACAATGTACTTCAGAAAAGTGACACATGATCATTTCTCGTAAAATTTGTAATGGGTTTGTTGTGAACCATCGTTACGTCTTTGTTAGATTTGCAACAATTGATTGATGAAGAAAGAAATTGTTACTCTGAGTAATTACCAATGAGGCAGTGAGGTGATCTAAAGAAAAAATCATCTAAAAAGACAGAGCGCCATGAAAAAGAAAAATTGCTTCAAACGTTGTAAAAAGTTTGACCAGTTAATTCTGGTGGCATTCAGTATGAAGGCTGGTCCATTTGCGTGGAAATAGATCTTTGCAACTGAATGGAAGATAATCGTGGAAGTGGAGGCGAATGGAATTCGTTTGCGGATTGGTGGAAGAACCGATCAAAGGGAAGATCGTTCGGTTTCCGACAATAAACTAACGGCAGCATATCGTCAGGCTTTCCGGAATAGATGCGGTGAATTGCGGTTGATTGCAGCCATCAGTTCTTGATATTTTCGCACTGAGGTTTTACAGCGGTGTTAATGTGGTTCGGATTCCACAAGAAGCTATAGGTCCCGTTGCTAAGTAACCAATTGGTTCTTAGCCACGTAAAATAAGTCTAATCCTTCGGGCCAGCCCTAGGAGAGCTGTTAATCAGCTCAGTGGTCTGGTAAAACTAAGGTATACTTAACTTTATTTACAGTCGTTAGAATACACAGGTTTTTAGTAGAAATTGCAACAGGACGAGCTCCACTGTTATTACGGATGTAGAAACATTTTTCGCGTGTGTGTGTGTGTGTGTGCGAGAGAGAGAGAGAGAGAGAGAGAGAGAGAGAGAGAGAGAGAGAGAGAGAGAGAGAGAGAGAGAGAGAATTTGATTAAAATGAAAAGGTTCAAAGACTCAGGTTGACATCATACTTCAAGAAATTCGTTTTTGTTCGTTGTATGCCATTATTGGTGTTGCTTTTATCAATATATATATATATATATATATATATATATATATATATATATATATATATATATATATATATATATATATATATATATATATATATATATATATATATATATATAATATATATAAATATATAATATATATATATATATATTTTATATATATATATATATATACATATATATATACATATATATATATATATATATATATATATATATATATATATATATATATATATATATATATATATATATATATATATATATATATATATATATATAAACGTACAGTTCCTGCAGTATACGTGGTAATAATAGTGAATGGTGTTCCTAGTGAACACTGAACGCGGAGATTACATGACAGTACAAAGTGTAACATCAGCAAGCGCCCATTTGTTAAGTACCGAACGATTCAACAGTAAATACTTACTTAGTGTTGGACAGGTACTTGGCATGGGTAATCATATTTCTGTATATTTTGTTTAAAACGTGATCAAGGTTTGTCACCTTGTCATTACTTTATTTTCAGTTTTTAAGAAATCTACTGACATTCTTTTAAGACACAATTTTAGTGCAGTTTAAACTGTGCAAATCTACACTAATATCTACTACAGACATGATTCGTTTTCCCCATTTCGGCGTTTCGTTTACTCAGTTCTTTTTTCTTGCTTTTTCCCCCTCAACCAAGTCTCATTGTTTTTCTTTAGTTCCATATTCCTTCTCAATTTTTTTGTATTTTCCCCTTAGCTTTAGTTACTCAGTCTTCAGTGTTCCCTAGTCCTCTAAGCCTTATTCTTACACTACCTCCTATGTTGTTGATTTTGGCTAACATATTAAACAAATTTCATGAATTGTAAATCAGCAAAAACGTTGATAAATACTGCGTAAAAATCTGATTCATGTAGTTATGGGACAAGGCTTCCTCCTATAGAACGTCCTGAACTTTTTTAAAAGAATGATCTTGTTTATCTAAATATAGTAAGGCAATGCGTATGTCTAGTTCAGCTTACATATACAGTGTAAACAGAAATAGAGAGCTTAATTTAATATAAGGAGAGAGAGAGAGAGAGAGAGAGAGAGAGAGAGAGAGAGAGAGAGAGAGAGAGAGAGAGAGAGAGAGATTATGTCTATTAAAATTGGCGTCACAACATCTAGGTTATTGACTCAGAGAGAGAGAGAGAGAGAGAGAGAGAGAGAGGTTGTCAATTTATATATATTCGACAAATTCCAAATCTTGAGTTTTTCTCTAATTGGTCGTATTCAGAAACCTGATTCTTTTCTTGAAGAGTATTCCAGAGAACAAATTCAGTTTTCTTGATTCTTGTCTCTTGAAGAGCCATTCTACCAGATACACACACACATTCATACATGGATACATACAGCACATATAAACATATATATATATATATATATATATATATATATATATATATATATATATATATATATATATATATATATATATATATATATATACACACATATATATATACATATATATTTTTTTATGAGAAATTGCCATAGAGAATTTTATTATGTTTAATAAATGAATCGAGAAAAAATGGAAATATGAATACAAATTTATTAGCTTCCTGACCGTACGTATATCTCATGATTCATATAACAGTATTAAAGTTTTTAATTCATTTTATAATACGTATTGCCAATTATATTTTTGGACGCATGTTGAAAACATGGTTTGTGTTGAGGATAATCATCTCGTAAATATAAATACGTGTTTAGATTTAATAAACATTTCTGCAACTTGGTATCTAACTCAGTAAAAAAGGTTATCAGAGTTTACTGAGGAGGATCGGCCTATCTTGCATTATAATTGTTAACACTATCACTAATTACTATACATCTGTGGATCATCGAGACGCTCATGTCTAATTGTACGTGACTATTCCTTTTTGAAACTATCCTACAGGATGGTAGTTTTACCTTTTTGTCATGAAATATTTTATCTTGGTTAATATCTTCTAATTTTCCTACAAAGATGTACATCGAGAATTTGGAGACTGAAGCTGGAAGTTGAGTACCACATATTAATAATGTGTATCATTTTACTGTACATCTATTGAAATTTCTCTCTCTCTCTCTCTCTCTCTCTCTCTCTCTCTCTCTCTCTCTCTCTCTCTCTCTCTCTCTCATGTCACTGAGTCTCATAAGCTTGTTTGTTAATGGCGAGATCTAAATTCTCTCACATGTTATTTCCTTTATTCTTATTATAAATCACTTTCAGCCAGTTGCTCCGTGTTGGTAGAAACAGCTTGTTCGTTCAAGTAATTTGTTAAAGGGGAACTGTCTTGTAAAGCAAGAGAGATCTATATAACGAGGCCTGCTCATCTAGTTAATCATAAGAAGCGATTTGTGTTGGAAACCCATCTGCGAGTCATAGGTTCTGTTATGAATAAGGGCGAATTATATTCTATTTATTTTTCCTGTTTCTGTAATTTTATTATGTACTGATATTAAGCAGATTTTGCCAGCAGGTTAATCAGGACTGCATCAGGAGATTAAACTCAGAAATGTGCTTCTTATTTATGCTGACCAGTGCTTTTAAAGTCTGTTTTTGAATCTAAAGTTAACAAGAAAGAAGGGTCTGTTTTTGAATGGTGTCGTTGAAAGAAAATATACGAAAGTGAATTGCGTAATAATTCAAAACTTTCATCAACAATTTCATTTCTGTCTAAAAATAAAGAAACAATCACTGACTTTTGAGTGACTTTTTTACATGCAGTATATATATATATATATATATATATATATATATATATATATATATATATATATATATATATATATGTATATATATATACATGGAAAGCCATACAGTAAAACATCTTGTGGGAAGATATTTAGAAAAGGCAAATTTTAGTAAAACTACATTTGCACATAGTATGAAGCGAGGTTCTAAGATGTTGATTTTTATTGGAAAATCGTCCCGTAATTTGGTCATACAACGTTCTCATTTGATAAACCAAAGTGGACAAGGCCATAAAAATATCTTAATGTCGGTCATAGCGCTGGATACACCAGTAGCTCTGCTCTTGTACTGGAGAGAGAGAGAGATTCATACCGTTACAGTTATTCCTCGGTGTTGGTCATCGGTTGCTTTGTTAAAATATGTGGTTTCCTTTCCTCACCTTCATCTCTTCTTCTGACACACACACACACACACACGCACACACACACACACACACACACACACACACACATATATATATATAGATATATATATATAATATATGATATATGATAAATAATATATATTTATATATATAAATAAATGCACACACACATACATACATACAGACGTAAATACGTAAAAGGGAGAGAGAGAGAGAGAGAGAGAGAGAGAGAGAGAGAGAGAGAGAGAGAGAGAGAGACTATCAAATTACACGGTGCCCATGGAGATGAATGTGCGGCATATCCGCCTCTGCAGCTATAATCAACGATTAGCTTGAACTGTGATGCTTCTAACTCATTTCAACGAAACATTTATATTATAGTGACTATCCGGAGAAGTTAAATGGCTCTCTTGCAATTCTGCTTTGAATTGCCCGAGGTTGAAGGCTATTAGATGCGCAAGCCGTTGGCATCACAATAAAGACGGACCAAATGAGTTTCTGGTCTAATTGAATTACTTTCCAGATTACTCAGTTGGTTAATAAGAGCACCCGATGTAGTCGCAGAAGTAGAGATGGGCGGAACACACTCTGAAATGCATGGCATGGTAATTTCAGTGTTTTACGTAATGAATAAAAGCTGTTTGTCATTTCATAACTGTGCAAATGCACAAATTCTTAGTTTGAAAACAGTTTTTGCGTTAATTTTTTTTTTTTTTTACTTTTCTTCAAGGATTTCCTTCCGATTGTAAACTTCATTTTTAGACATTTAATCACTGAGCAACATTATTTTTTGTCTATTTGTGATTTACTTTCAACTGATGCTTTTCAAAAGCCCCCATCTGCAATGTGATGAGTCAGGCAGTGCATTCTTTTGCAGAGTAGCAGTGATGAGGTCTCACACCAGAGTTGTAGTTATCTAAACCGTGGCCCGTGTGTGTCAGATATCCTGCTAAGCCACGCAAACACACACACTGAGGAAAGTATAGCCTATTTGCCTTTAAACTACAGAAATGAAGGAACAGGAGGAAGAGAATAACATTTTTTTTAAAAGAATCCTATGTAAGTTGAGCAAATTGGTAGACACATGCATTCTCTACTATTAATTTGTGGATGTGAAACAACTCGTAAGAAGATAATAAATCGGTCAGTCATAATAAGTATGTCCTGGTCTTCATTTCGTGAAGACATTGATTCAGTTGATTTAAGATCAAAATTACTGCCATAAGAACCTGTTAATTTAGTGTAAGAATATACAATTACCTGTACATTAAGAAATCTGTCCTTTGTAATTGACAACATTACATTGTATGTTCTGGTCGTCATTTTTTCAAGACACTGATACTTTGATATAAGGAAACGGGATTATATTAACTTTTACTTTGTAACTGATAACATTAGCGTTTCCATGCCTCATCTACATTTAGAAATCGTACACACTTTTCTCAATGCTTTTTACTCATCAGCGTTGTGCTGCCTTTTCATGCCCTTTCCTCTTGCAATAACCCTAAGTGGATACGGCCATAAAAATTCTTAATGTTGGCCATAGTTCTGGTTATATGTAGCGTTGCACTCCTTATTGGATATTTATAGTTCTAACGCAAGCTTTGTATTGCGTAATCAGTTACTCTCAAGCTTGGTATTGGCACCCATTGTTTTTCAGGAATGTTTCTCACTTTCTGTTCATTGCTTTATAAGAATGTCTTGTTTTACTGCTTGTAACATAATCTTCTAAAGTCGTTCAGAATTTGTGCAGCGCGCTGCTCATGTTCACTACTTCCGTGAATAGCTCCCGTCTTACCGGCAACTAGTCCACCACCCGATTGTAAATGGGAACCAGGGTCTTTTGGGGTCATGAAAAAGAGCGGGAGGCCAGCTGCCTTGTCCTCGTGACTTTCAAAGGAAGACTGTACCCATTTGGAGCCAATCCTTTCGAAAGGGGGAAATGGACCAAGCTTCTTTATATATGTATGGTGATATATATATATATATATATATATATATATATATATATATATATATATATATATATATATATATATATATATATATATATATATATATATATATATATATATATATATATATATAGAGAGAGAGAGAGAGAGAGAGAGAGAGAGAGAGAGAGAGAGAGAGAGAGAGAGATAGTATATTGTAGCCTGCTCTTAGGATCTTTTGCAAGGTCAAAAATAAATATAGACGGATGTGAGAGTAAAGTTAATAGATATTTATCAAGAGTATGCTTATAAGATTAGCAATGTTTTCGAGGCATTAGTTAAGTCAAAATTTGATTTATGGAAAAAAAACCGTTTAACTCATTCAGAGTGGGATTGATTTTGTTATTTTCTGTGACTGAAAATAAGTGGATTGATTGCTAAAACAGTAAAGTACTTTGCCGGTAATAAAGATGAAATGAAGTTCTGTAATGAAATGATATTGGTATCGTGGGGTTAATCTGTATCGTGAAAGTCTACTTTCTTTTGAAATATTTGACGACAATAGGAAGAGGTGAGAAAATTATTTTTAAAGTGTCACAAGTGTGGAAAATGTATTTGTTTAAACTTGACACAGGTTGTCGAAGAGAAAGGTGTCGAGAAGGATGGCAACTCGAACTAATTAGTTTGAATGAGAGGGATTCTTAAAACCTTCATTTGTTTTGTGAATGTAATTGCAGATGGAAAATAAGCGTTTATTCATTGCGAAAAAGAATCAGGAAAGACTTTGTGAACACACTTGCAAGCTATGGAGTAATAAATGGGCCCCAAGATCGAAAATACTTTTTTAACGTAACCTATTTTATACTTCTGGGAAACGATAATAGTGAATGTAGAGGTGTTAATCGCTACGTGTGAATCCATGCGAAAGTTGAAGATATTATCGTAACCAGCATTCAAAATAATTCTTGCCACTTTACCTATTTGCAAAGGGAATATACATAGGTAAAAGTATGTCAATTTACTCCTGAAATATAGATATTTCAAAGCGGATAAGATTTGTGATCGAATATTCGAATTTCTAACGCTCACGGTTCAGAATTCCGAAGGGAATAAAGAATACGTCCACGGTCCTGTCCAGGAACTGAGGAAAAAAGACCACTCGTCTTGGAGAAGATCCAAAGTTTTATATTGCCACAAGATACTGAATGGAATGACTTTATTCAACTTAAGCGGCAAGCCATCAGTCAGCATTTTCAGAGTTATCTGCATTTTATTTTCATGGATTTTATTATGAAAATTAAGTTTTTGGCTTTACTTCGCTTTTTCCCCCCTTACCAGCACACACACGGGCACGCACGCCCACGCATGCGCACACATCTACTTTTCGATTTGTATCATAACGAGAGGATATCAGTCATTTTTACTGTACATAAAAATATGATATATCTATAACAGGTGTTTACCAATACTTACTGCTTTTACAAGTAACATTTTTCACTTTCATTCAGCCAGTTAAGAAAGTGAATTGTGTTTCAGGGAAATCCTGCCTTTTAAATTTGCAATGGAATTGGGCAAGTGAGTCCTCTCTGCTATTAATGATTATAGAATTTCTCTGAGGTTTGTTCACTCTTTGCCGATTTTATGAATTTATGAAACCTTCATTGTAAACTCTCCATTTCGCTTAGTCCCGCGGCCATGAGAGGATCTGTTACAAAACTTCACCCAAAAGAGGTTTTGGAAAGAAAAGAAAATTTTCCCGGCATTAATGTTTTTAAATGAATAATAACTCTTTATGAATATTTAAATTTTCAGTGCAGAGAAGGTACATTGGCAGGAAAAGCTATGAAATGTGCATACACATACATATATACATACATACATACATACATATATATATATATATATATATATATATATATATATATATATATATATATATATATATATATAACACATGCATACAGTGTTATATATATATATATATATGTAAATATATATATATATATATATATATATATATATATATATATATATATATATATATATATATATATATATATATATATATATATATTTATATATATATATATATATATATATATATATATATATATATATATAAATCATCAACATATATATGTATATAAAACACTGTTTATGTATGTGTTAATGGTCAATAGGTGGATTCAAAATTGCGTTTTATGCCATTGTGTTTTATAAGTCTAAAGAAGTTGGAATGACAACTCACAAAAAGAATTTCTTTTGGCCAGGTCCACGTGGTCAGTCATACCGAACGTAAAGTCAATTGAAAAAAGGTGAGAGGAAAAAAGATGAATTATCCAGAGGCAGAAGGTGGAGGCTGCGAAATCATTAGTTCACAACAATAGAAACAAACAGTGAATGAACAGGTCTCAGGTGGAAATCGTGATTATCACAAGAACATAAGGTACTAAGTTGGTTATTACCTATAACAGTATTATACTCTTTTGCAAAGCTTTGCTTGCAAATGTGATAGATCGACTTTTTAAAAATGTCAATGGACAACATTTGATTATCCCTTTAAGTGACTAAGATTTAGGAAATCATATCCACTTTGATTGGCCGGTTGGGATCCTGGGTCCATGGCCTGAATGGCAGAAATTTATTTTGTTCCACACGTGATTGTGTGTTGATGATTTAGATTATTCCAGAAGGGATACAGAAGAAATGTTGTCTCCATATTTGCGATGAAAACAGACGAAAATTTTACGAACTTTTATGAAACGAGTTAGCTTGCCCAAAGACAATAGCTTTTTGGTGATTAGTTCTCAGGTTCCAACTTCTTTAGACTAAAACAATATAGTTTATAACGCCATTTCATTTTATAGATGAGTCAGAAATTTATTTCTGTTCCACATCCGTAATTGTTTGTTCTGAATTTCTTTTTGATTTAGGAGAATATCTTATTCATTCAGAAGGGATATTTTCGAATGAAATTTATATTGGTCATTTAGAGTCGGGAAGTTGGGGAAAAACATGGTATGCAACAAAAGAACTTGGAATGTATATTTTTATTGAATTACAAAAGGTTAAAAACCCTTTTAGACTTATAATATAGTGGATAACGCCCTTGATCCACCTGAGAGACCTGGGTTCGATCCTGAGTTCGTGAGTCAAAATTTATTTCTGTTTCACGTGATTGTGTGTTGATGATTTTATCTTATTCACTCAGAAGGGATAAGCTCGAATGAAATGTTGTTATTGGGTCATTTGCTAAGTCGGGAAGTTGGGGAAAATACTTTCTTTGGTATGCAAACAGTTAGCTTGCCCAGTAATTCCTTGGGCAGTTGACTTTTAGGTTCGAATTTCTTTTTTAGACATGTATGGCCTAGTGGATAACGATAAACTTTCCATGAGAGACTTTTCGAATCCAACGACGTGAGTCGGTTAAAATTTATATATATATATATAACATATCCAACATATATAAATATATAGAAACTACCAACCATTTATATTTTATATTATATATTAATATCAATATATATATATATATATATATATATATTGTGTGAATTGAAAGTGAATGCTGTTGAGTGTTAATGGCCAATATAGAGAGATTCAAAATTGCTTTTATGGAATTGTATTTTATAATTTGGCAATGACGATCACTATCTCTTATGCCCGTGAGGTCCTTGGCGCGGTCAGTCACGTACCGAATATAAAGTCAATTCAAAAAGGTAAGAGGAAAGAGATGAATGGTCCAGAAGGAGAATGCGGAGACTGCAACCTCTTTTAGTTCTTACAAAAGAAACATCACCGGTGAAATCGTGAATGAGCCAAAAATATAAAGTGTTAACTCTGGTATTGCCTAAAGTAGTATTATAGCTTGCAGGTTTTCAAGGAATGTGATATATCGATTTTTAAAAAATCACTTGATAATAAGTGATTAGAATTGGGGACTTAAATTTAAACATCCGCAGTTTGGATATGTAAACAGTTGGGGTATCGAGGGGTCCTGGACGAATTGGAGGTTTTTGGTTGGAAATCTCTTTATATGTCGATGTTTCACCCAAGAAGAAGTTTTCCTCCATATTTGCGATGTAAAAGAGACGAAAATTTTTATGAACATTTATGAAACGATTAATGAAATTACCTACCCAGATAAAGCTTTTTTTTAGCGATTATTACTTTAAGAATTGGTAATATGGTGCCACTAAAACCATATAGTTTATAATTTTGCCGTTTCATTTTATAGGTGAATTTTAAAATTCAGTTCTCCTACGCATCGACGAATTTTGTTCTGAATTTCTTTTTCATAAAAATATATTACAAACTCTAAATACGTATTTCATTGAAATTTCCAATGTCCTCCAGAACAAAGACAAATAAATACATTACATACAACAAAAAGTTCGTTGGAATGTATATAGTTATTAATATTAAAAAAGATTATAAAACCCTTATAGATGAAAGGTAATTGGAAGTCGATCACAATTTGCGTTATTCGTTTTACAGCGTTTTTGTAATCAATGAAATTTTATTAATTTGTAGGAAACTTTTCCCTGATCGAATTACATCTTTCGTATTTATTGTCTCCAAATCAAGCTCGCGAGTTTCTTGGTGTCGGTTTACTTTGGTCCATCAATAAGCTTTTCATGATTCGAAAATACTTTCTTTGGTAAACTTCAACCTGGTTAGAGACCTGTTTTGGAAGGGTTCTTTTATGCACGAATTTCAGATACGGAAGTGTTGGTCGGAATGGTGGAGAAAGATATACTTTTTCAAATGTCATCATAACTTTTCCACGAACTCCAATACGAGGTTAAAAATACAGATATGATGAAACATGTCCATATCATTTATATTATTGAAACTACCAATATTTAATCAAGTTTTATAGTTATATATATATATATATATATATATATATATATATTATATATATATATATATATATATATTATATATATATATATATATATATATATTATATATATATATATATATATATATATATATATATATATATATATATATATATATATATATATATATATATATATATATTGTATATAGTACCAGAGAGTCTGATTCATCGACGAGGCAAAAATGTGTTAGTCATATTCTTTTTGCCCCATTGTCATTTTCTGTTGAGCAAATCAGGCATTGAATAATGGGTAATTAATTGACCTCTGGGGTTGCAGTTCGATTGAAAAGGATATTGGCTCGTAACTTCATCCCAAACTTTTAAGGCTACAATCCTGATGAGAAAAGCGAATGTGGATGTTAATGACACACACACACAAATATATATATATATATATATATATATATATATATATATATATATATATATATATGTGTGTGTGTGTGTGTGTGTGTGTGTGTGTGTGTGTGTGTCTTATGAAGCAGTAACTATTGAGAATAATAATATAGCTTGAATTAAACAAACGTATTTCAAAGCATATGAGGATAACGGGAGGAAAGAAAGATAGATATAGAGAAATGAAAAGAGGTAAATGGAAATTGAATTCAAAAGTTAGTGGGAGGGGAACGATTTGTCTTTTGAATAAAATAACAGAAAAATTTTCCGTTGAAAACAAAATTGGGTACTGTTGCAGAAGGACTTTTTTTATAAGGCTTTCTTAGAGCAAGAATGTAGCCTATATGATTACTATACGATAGTCTTTATAGAATATTTATATAGATTGCAGCGAGCATTTCCTTCTGACAGAAAGAAAGATGGTCAAGAAACGAGTTAAGCTCATGGTAACAGTAAAAAAATCGTGAATGACGCATAATCTTGAATGCTATTACAATGAAACTGAAAATATAATTTCCTGTAAGCCTTAAGAATTTAAGCTGAATATCAGCCCAGTACCACGCACAAAGGTGAAGTCTGCTATAATGTGAAACGTATCATTCAAAATGAAAGCAAAAATTTTACTGTGATACATTTGCCATAATAATGAAAAGAACTTACAAAATTGCCTTTATTTTAATTTTTATAGAAATGTTCATATTATACAAGTAACGTAATTTGGTGGTCTATTAAAATCATCACACTAGTCATGATATTTCTCCAAAATAATTAGAGTTAAACTTTGTAATATATTGGTTAATGATATTCATAGGGATAGTATACCACAAAATATTTTATTACTGTGAAAAGAGATCCTATGTAAATTTCATTGATGTGATTTGGTATGGTGTGTGGGCTTTTTATGCACCCAGCCCAATTAAGATGAGAATAACGATGCGGAATGAATAGTTCACTGAAAGTAAGATCAAATAATTACATTAATGAGTAAATGTATATCAGAGCAATATGCAAATGGAGAGACGATGTTATAGAGATGGCTGCATTCCAGGTCGATTTAGTGAACATTCTGATTATTTTTGAATTGGAAGATAGGGTAAGATTAGAAAAAGCCTTTTCAAGTTATAGTTGAGGGCATAACGATGCCAGTTAAGAGGCATGAGAAATGGGAAGACACTTTAGAGTTGTGATTGCAAGTGAGATGTTGTGGCATGGTTGTGAAAGTGTGGTTCAATTGTTGGTCTGTGTGTGTAAGGTGTGCCTGGACGAGGGAAAGGTTCAAAAAGAATGATGAGGATAATTTTGAATAGGGTAATAGTGATAGAGGAGACTAAACTTACGGAGGATAGCCGGGTGTGTGTGTGTGTGTGTGTGTGTGTTTAGGCAGGAGGAGAGTGATTGGTTTGGTGTAAAATAAGCCTAAGACAAGAATGTGTTAGGTCTCCTTAGCAGTTTAATATCTTTATGGATGGAGTGATGTGAGAAGTGGGATTCGAAAGGACAGGAGGTGTAGGTGCAAAGTTGTGTGGTAAGATGGGTTGTAACAGAAGTGTGGAATGTCACGGTCAGAATTTATTTAGGGATTTCTGAACCACTGTCTTACGAAAGTGAAGTGGGGACGGTAATTGCTACTGAAAAAAAAATAAAAGGAAAGTTAAAGCTTTAGAAATGAATTTTAATGTAATATTGAAAGTGTAAGAAAAATTAATGCGAGAAATACTGAGTGACGTAGGAGTGACCAGAAAACGCCACAAATACAAAACTGCTTAGTCACTCGTAAAATTACCTAATTCCTGATCTGGACAGGTGATTCTAGAGTTCACTCTCTGAGGACACCATTCGAGTTTTTGATGCTGGAATCTGCTGTTCTTTAGCAATGAGTATCAGTGGTAATGTGTTCCATTGGAGATTTTGATTTTTAATAAGATATTAACAGCAAAAGGGAATTGGTCTCCTGCAGTTAAAAAGGTAACACTAAATCTGGGGCTGAAGGTCTGTGCTTTGACAAGTGTCCCTGCCACAGGTTGATGATTTACTAGTGGTGGTTGGGAAGTATACAACTTCAGGGTACACAGCACCAGAGCTCAGAGAATGTCTGAGTCTGTTCTTTATCCAGCTTTTCAGTTCACTTCACTCAGTGACCCTCACACAGGCACCTCATCAGCCTCTGGATTTCTCGTGTCCTGGAACCTTAATTTCACATCTCATAGGAAAATGGGAGTCTGGCATGCTGGAAGCCTCAGACAGGTACTGACATTGTTGGAACTAAACTGTACTGACTTCTTGTTTGAACTAGACAGTACTGATTTCTTGTAAGTCCTGTGAAGGCAGGCACAGTAATTCAGCAACTCAGTCTTATTGAAGATGAAACAGCAACACTAGAAGAATAAAGGTGGGCCTAAATTTCATCAGAAAATTTCATTATGACAGAGTGGGCCACTTCTAATAACATCCTTGTTTCTAAAATATTTTGGACCTGTAGAAGTCAACGGTTCTCTATCATGACCCTTAATTTTATTAGCGTGATCAAGGTTAAGACGACAATCGCTGGTTGCCTCTGCCGATGATCAAGTCCTCAGAGAAAATGGGTCTCTAACCACGTCGGCTGGAGGGTCTTTAATCGCTTATTGCAGTTGAAGGATCAGGTAGAAGGTCACAGATGGAAGGCAGTTTTGGCACGAGATACAATGCCATTAGGTAAGGCACTAAGTGAAAGTCAGAAATAGTGGAAAACAATGCAAAACGGTGTGAGGGCAAAGAATAAGAAAACGCGAAGTAATTTACAGTTTACAATAAATTATAGGCGCATTTATTTAGAAAGCTGCAAAATGAAAGATAGGTAATTGGTCTGACATGGTAATAACTAAACAATTGTAAAATAAAAGAGCTAAGCATCCAAAACAAAAATAAGCATGAATTTTCCCACTTTCTACAGAGACAAATATTTAAGGAAAATATGGTAGTAATGTATCATA
>NC_089788.1:17088305-17123305 GCF_040412425.1 Macrobrachium rosenbergii | reverse complement strand
AACTTCTATGTCTCGAAAAAAGTGCAGAAGAAAATGATTAATATAAACGGAGACACTAGTTTTATCAAACATTATAACGACTTCGGCTGTGAATAATGATTCACAAGATGGCATCTAATTAACAAGTGAATCGCATTTGATCTTCATTATCGTAACTTTGAGGAGGAAAATCCACTTAAATGGCTACCACGTACTTTATTTCTTTGCACTCTTATAAAGTGTTTAATTAAAGATCCTGGAGATTAAACTGACATAATTAATGGCACAAGTTTATTTGCCTCAGTCACTTCTAGGTGGTGCTCTCTCTCTCTCTCTCTCTCTCTCTCTCTCTCTCTCTCTCTCTTGGAAAGATAATATCCCAAAAATCCCAAGGACAGTATCCCCCAAGAAAAAACCACAGCAAATTAAAATGAGTGGATATAGGGCTGGTATCAAAATTGTTATAATTTGACATATATAGAGGAATTGTAAGTTTCTCCGTAGGTCGAAGGGGCAGCATTGCAGGTAATGAATTCTGCTTAACCTTTCCAAAATCAACCAAAGTACTTTCAAGAGTTTTCTTGTCTTCCTGCATGAATATTTGGTTTGAGGTAATTTACGCTTATTTTTTAACAGTGCTGGAAAAAAGGGTATTGTAAGATTATCTATTAGGGCATAAATTGCTTTTAGTTCAAATTTTCTGGAACCACTTTAAATGTTCTATCAAAGAAAGGGCGCTAAGAATTTGGCAATATTTTTGTGCTTACAATAGTTCAAAGTATATAAAAAATCTCTTACCTTAAGCCTTTGAATCTTGCATTTATATATTCTCATTACCAGTCATTTTGATACCATTATCGGGTACAACAAGATATTCAGCGTTTTCTGATTTTGATGTACAACTTATGTGATGATAAAAGGCTGTCTTTCTCTTGCACAATTCTTTTAAACTTCTAGAAACATTTTATATCTTCACATTTTCACGACAATAAACCATTTTCCGAAACCTCCAGCTTCACAAAAATATATCCTTCGTATAGGAAACCGACTTGTTCCGAGTTACTTACAAATAACTTCACCTTCTGTGGGCGAAAGCAAAATGCGAACTACAGTTGAGCTGATTAAAACGCCTTCTAGTTCTTGAGTAAACTACTTATTGAAGGTTTAGCTATGAAACAACCATCAGCCGACGCTACCAAACAAGTGAACTATGTACTCTGCCGAAGAGTTTAGCATTTACTTTCTAGATATGTCATGGAATGAAAATAACTTTTCATTTAGTGAGGAAAGCCGTCTTCGGTGATCCCAGGGTGTCGTTGGTTGGGGATTTTGTCCTCGTGCGTGTGGGGGGGGGTTGGGGGTTATCCGTCGGGGATTTTGCCCAAATATCCTGAACTTTCCACTTCCGCTTTTCTTTGTCCGCTGACAGCCCTCGACGCTCACTTCTTGTTGCACAAGCTTTTGTAAACAGTATTACGAAATTTACTTTGTCACTTCTAAATAACTGTTAATCCACGAAACCGGTGCCATGAAAAATGGAGGACCCAACTAACCTTATATATCTAGACCAAAAGACCTACGATCAAACCTGAAACGCAACTCTATACCTTAAAGTCGCATAGCAAATTTTTTTCCACTAGTAACACTGAATTATGTTACGATTAACAGCCACATATCCATATAAAATACATACAATATTGATATACGAGCATATGGGTTAAAAGCATATAAATATGCAAATTTATTCCATGAATAACTTGCTCCCAACACAAAAGAAGGTACAGGAATATGGACTACAATCCAGCATAAATCTGAGGAATGAAGAAGCGACGCATCCCACACACTCTTTAGAGTGCAAAGAAGAGGAAGAGCAGGAAAAGCGAGACACAAATTCGAGCACATTCTCGATCTTCTTGAGACTTGTAGGTCGCTTCCTCACTGTAGTACATAACTCGATCTTCACTGCGCTTTCGCTGTAGAATAAAACATTAGATCCTATTTCCATTCACGAGTTTCATTATGTCGTTGAGCCGTGCAGACAATCTAGTGTATAGAAGAATGCGGCTTTACTCTCTCTCTATCTATCTCTCTCTCTCTCTCTATTTCTGAAGCATCCATTTGCCTTTCCTATGTGTGTTTTATTTTCTGTAGTATTTTCATTTATACTGCTTCTTGTCGTAGCAGGTATCTTATTCTACGTATTAAATATTACTTCCTATTTTAATTTTTTTTATTTTTACTTCATAAGACAGTGCTTTTTTATCGTTTGTAAATATAATTATATACTCATGTACAGCACATAGATGTATATATATGTATATATATATATATATATATATATATATATATATATATATATATATATATATATATGTATGTATATATATATATTATATATGAAAAATGTTCCTATGTCAATTAATAATAAAAGGGAACAGAGTTCACAGTGCACGTGGGAGGTATGTTGAAATAACATGAACGCATAGTTATTATTCAAAACTTGTGAATATATATATATATATATATATATATATATATATATATATATATATATATATATATATATATATATATATACATACATACATACATACATACATACATATATAAACTCATATATATTATATATAATACACACACACACACACACATATATATATATATATATATATATATATCATTATATATGTTATAATATATATATATATATATATATATATATATATATATATATATATACATACATATATATATATATATATATATGTATGTATTTATATATGTATATGTATAAATTTGTGTGGGTCATTTCTCTACATTCTATATGCGTTTACTCCTGTTTTTCTGACGACAAAAATTCCCTTTTCTGAAATATCACAAAAAATGTCGGAAACGGGTTAAAACTCCAACTCCTTCGGCAGAGGAAAAGGCTTTTGATCGAACAGGGGGACCAGCATTCCTCTCAATCTTCTGTACAATAAATCGTTTCGCTTTCATGGCCATAGCAATATTGATACTACGAAACACGCCTACTGCCTTCATGAACAGGCGAAGAATTTAATATACTTTTCTTTTCTCCGTTTTCACTTTACATTTTAACCAGTTGATGCTCACACCGGCCAGAATAGAGAGAAATATAGATGGTAAAAATACTTTTCACGATATTTTTGTTTCTTTTCCTCAGGAACTTCCACCAGCGAAAGAGTGAGGTCAGATCAGCTTTTATTTACTAAATTCTATACTAATACTGCTTCTGAATCAATTGTAAAATCCACCTCGTGTAGCGTATTTGCACGGGATTAAACCCTGCTGATAGACAATGGACATTTAAAATTTCTACATTGCACATTTTTTTCCGAAATACAAAAACAAGTAAAAGCCAATGCGTCAGCAAGAGGATATAAGAAAGAGAGATAAAACCGTAAACAAACTTTTAGAGTGAATAACTAGACATTTTTTAAACCTTGCTCATTCTCAAAGCCTCAGACCCGGAACTTGAAAGAAAGCGTTTTTGTTTATTAATGTTGAAACACGCCACCTGTAAAACTTGACATGTTTTCCGTATTGGGTCAGTCACTTCATGCACAGCAATCTCTTGGTTATTATTTGATGATCAAGTTTCTTTCCTTACCCTTAGAATTAGCAGGTAGAATTTATGTGAAAACCAATAAGAGTTATTTCCCTCTCTCTCTCTCTTCGTTTTAACAGTCTTGCCTTTTCCCATATATTCCATGGCATATTCTTTGATTTCAGCAAATTGCTATATTTATGAAACATGGACCAAATTTAAAACTTGATTCAAACGACATATTTTCTTATCTGCAGAGGGCACGAACAGAAAATCGTACTTATATTATCTGATACTTTATTGTAGTGAAAGTAAAGATTGTTTTTCTTTCGTCTTTTTTGAGGGATGAGGAATTGTTTTCCATAACAAACTTTACCCTCATAACCTTACTCCTGCTTATGATTAATCTCAAATTTCCTCTCCTGCAAAGACTTTCAAACTTTTCTCACTAATCTCTGTAGCTTCTCTTCACAATTCCCAATCAATAAAGTACTGTCTACAAACATCAGTAAATCAGCATTCAATTTTTGAACCATCTTATCATACAACTTTGCATCTACATCTGCACCCTTTTATTTGGTTCCTCACATTTCTATCCAAAAAGATCTTGAATACCCATGGAGAAATACCACATCATGAGAGCAGCCTCATTTTAACACTAAACCAGTCATTCTCTCGTCTACAAGCTCCAAAAATGTTTCACTTCCACCATAACATTTTTCGCGCAAATTTGCCATCTTTTATCACACCTTCAAAACACTGCATTTCCACTATATCACCTTTACGTCAGCTTTCTCTAGTTCTATGTATGTAACTATGTTTTGTATTCTTATTTTCAAACTTTGCGTATAACAACTTCCTGTCTACACTTTTCTTCCCCTTTCAAACTTTCTGACATCTCTCCTTACCCTCTCGAACATAATCCTGTTATACTCAGAAAAGTGAAGCCTCTCATTTTTAGTCTCCTCTTTTACGTTTACCCCTACGTAGAGAAACATTTATTACTCTAACCCATACCTTTTGAATCTTCCACTCACCCAGCCAGACATGCCTTGATCAGTAGTCCTTCAGCTCATTTCTCCCCACTGTAGGCTACTGCAGCAACTCCATATCAACAGCAATGAATACTATACTCGTAGACTGTCATAATCGAAACAATCAGACAACGTCTGCAAATACTAAAAAGTTAAATTTGGAATTTTACATAAATAAAATTATTTCATAGATTTGGTTATGACAAGATTAAGCGTATGGAAATTATAACTAAACATCACTTTTAGGTTTATTGAAAGATCAACAAAAACTCATAAGCCTGGAATCCCGGAGCGTTCGTTAATAAAATTTGGTGGCTAACTTTTATATTGCAAAAATTTTTTTCGAAAAACGTTGGATTATTTAATTCACTTTAGCTTCTATTTTGAGATTTTCCGTCATAAGCTCCGATCACATCGAATATTAATCAAGGTAAGCGTTAAATAATTCTAACAGCGGAGGCTAGCGGTACGCCCTCTTTTGTAGCCAAGCCTGGTATATATTATTAAGAAAAAAAAAAAACTAATTGAAAACAAAAGTATAAGTAAAAAAGAGTACAGGGAAGCGGAAATAGTTGAAGAATTTCAAGGTTTGTCGGAAATAAGAGGAAAAACGCCAGGAAACCTAACAAAGAATGCCTGCTGCTAAAGAGTAAGCTGTGTCCTTTCTCTTCTGTACAAACGGCTTTCATGAACATCACTATACTACATAATCCTTATCTTTTCCTGCATTTTGAAATGTCTTCTACGCTTGCCATGTACTTTGAATAAAGAAATTGCGTAATTATGAAATAAGTATATACAGTGTATGTTTAATATGACGACAAAACAATGCTCACATTGCGAAGACAAAATAATGCTATCTACCGGTATTTGCCACAACACTATTGTTTTAATCTGACAGGAAATGAGTTGAAGAGTAGTTCGCATGTCAGAAGAAACACTCAGACTCCATCCTTCGAATTCCTCACAAACCCTCTGTTGAGGGTAAAGGTGTTTTATATCTCTACGTTAGTGCGCAAGTTGAAGTGCATCATGATTCTTTTGAGTACTTAAACTTTTAATTGGTCAGCTCATCATCCTACTGGTAAGCACATTGCGAGAGTTTGAGTTTTTTCGATTATCTCATTAATAATGTTCTTATTCCATCATTATCCTTTTTCCCATTCCCTTGAATGCACCGAGTGAAAAAATGTATAGGCAGATTGCAATGGGTTGGATTGTTTAATAATTCTAATGAAAACCATAAAATTAAGACAAACTGCAAAATACATAAATTATCCGTTTATGGCTGAAAAGGAGTCTCAGTATCCGAGTACATTCCTACTGTCTCTTGATATATAAAGTGTGATGCTGTGCTAACATTTGTATTAAACTATAGAGAGGATGAAAAATAAAGCACTTATTCATAATCAGCTTAGCAAGGTTTTCCTTATTTGCAGAACGAAAAACAAAAGATACATAAGATTAACGTAGAAGAAATATAATAACAGTTAAATTCTCAAAAAGAACAATATTTTTAAAGCTTTCACGGTGAAAGACTACTTTAACACACACACACACACACACACACACACACACACACACACACACACACACACACACACACATATATATATATATATATATATATATATATATATATATATATATATATGTATGTATATATATTAACAAATCCCATGAAACTGACATGCTTAAAATTGGACTACATTGACGGATCGATAACTTCATTTTTATGGGGTCACATATTTAGATAGGCATTGCAATCACGCCCATTGCAGAGGGTAGTTACTTTTGTAAACGAGTGAGAGAAAATGCCATTACAACACTAAATTATATTGGCGAATTTTGTGAAAATATCAGTTTGTTTCTCGTTGAAATTAGAATAAGGCATTGCTTGAACGTTTCTTTAGCCCTGTTATGACACCATTTGCATGCAATTAAACGCTTCTGCGGCCATTTTATATGTATGGAGAAATAATAATGAGAAATGGTTTCAAGTCAACCATAGCTAAGCCCGATTAATACTTAATCATAATCGGAAACTGGTCGAGTTGTTACTCTTAACTTTGTGGTTCTCTACATCATCTTACCTAACTCTTCGACAGGTGGTAAACAAGAAAACTAATGGTTTGTTGTAATATTTGGTCAGGTGTGAAAACTGGATGACTTTAATGTTTCAGGTAACTTCAAAGAATATAAAATAATCAGAGTGAACATTATGCTATCCCGGCTCCTTGCTATTTTCGTCCATTACGTGACAAGGGTCAAAGTTTCTTTCTTTACTGTACCCTGACGAAAATCCATTTTTAACATCTTAAAGCTATACGAAAAATGAATTTCCTTCTTTTCCTTGTGAAGTCCAATTCTCTTGTATAATCAACTAATTTAGTTGGCTAAAGTATGAAAAACTAAACATCAAAACTAAATTACCCTAAATAATCTAATGTATTTACCCTCAATGCAATGTCTACTATTTGTACAATTTTCAAAGGAAACAAAACCCCTTCAGGTGAGGAAGACAGCAACCCAGTCCGCCACTGTAATGCAGATCATTCCATTCCACTACAATCTCCCTTAACTTCAAAGCCTAACTTCCTACAAAGTTAAACAAACTCAGGGTATTGCTCGATGGACATTAAATGATTGTAGTACGAAGGCGTCGTTGCTTGATAATTCTATTTATTTATTTATTTCATAAGTTTCTTCATTGTGCAAAAAGGTGATTAGATCGATACTATTAATTATTATGGTTAGAGTTAGTGCGCTCCCTTCAATCTTACAAAAAATTATTTCAGAACAATTAAATATACCAAATGTAATCATTTAAGGTAAATCTGGTTATGGCAGCAAACAATTCTAATTTCCCATTTAGCACTGAGGTCCGATGCTGATTATGTGAACAGAGCACTAGTTTATGCGATTTCTTAATTGTGATTAAAAACAACCAATATTTACATTCATTTTTTTTACTGCAAACTTCATGACTCTACTCTTCTCTAAGAGTCACAAAGAACAAAATTTAGAGTCCCAGTTCCTATTCAGAATCTCCTTATACTAGACACTCTCCACAAATGGCTACAGTTTTTTAAATATATCAGTCTCTAGGTTGCGGACTTTCTGCCATATTTCCCAATCCTTTAAAATTCATCAACCGCATACTTGTTTGAAACATTAGATTGGTGTTGCTTATGACGCAGTCATTCTGTCAACAGATTCTTATATGCTGTAATCATTCTGTCATGAGATTCTTAAAAGAGGAAATAAAGTCGATATCAAACGATCTAAATAAAACTTCATAGAATTAACCACCGATATTCTTTATTTTTTGCGAAAGGATTTATTAACTAAATTAGATGATTACCTATTTCACGGACGCGAGATTCTGCGAATAAGTAAATAAAACAATTTTTTCAATATAGGAAGATTTGTGATAATCTGTTTCCTATTGTATTTCAGAAAATACTCAATATATTCGATTATTTATTAGAGAGAAATCATATTTACCTTCTGTCACCTATTTTTGTTCGCCATTGTTGTCACAAAACTAAACTTCATTTCACATAGATTTCTAGCAAATACAGAGTCAAAGGCTTACGTTCTTTTATGCAAACATGCTCTTTCAACAGTCACGGTCGTTAGCTCAGTTTGAACAAACATTAAAAAAAAGTCAATGTTTATCAATAACTTACAAAATGATGTGCAAAGCAATTCTCTCTGTATTTATACAAACAAAACCTTCAAAAACAGACGAAAGGGCTTGAGATGGTAAAATAATTTTGAAGTATCCTTTAAGAGTCTGGCAAATAAGATGGAATAGCGCGTGATTGCCAAGAAGCTTAGCAAATATTCCCGGAAGGACGGAATCTATTTGTCGAAAGTCTTAGTACGAAGATTTTCTCGATTCCTTCAGAGAAAATTGCTCGCCTTTTCCAGATACCCAGGGGAACATATCCTTAGCCTTTACGAAAGAGGCTGCGGCTAAACATGATCTTCACTGAAACCTCATGCATAGGCATCTGGAAAAAGAATTCTTCAACTTCAGGCCCAACTACTCTGCCAAACTTTAATTAAAGACAGCACAAAAAAGTATATTTTGAAGGCCCCACAAATAAAAAAAAATGGATTTTAACGATAAAATAAAGCTCCCTTTTGCTGAAAACCAGAAATAAGTACGTGAACAATTAAATCCTAAAAATCCGCTTATTTTTCACTCTCCTGACGACATCGGTAGTTTGTTTATTATTTTTGATCTAAATAAGAAAAAAACCTGATGCCTATGTTTATAATTTCCATGGTAATAACTCTAGGGAGACGGGGAGATCCATCTTAGAAAGATCAACAGAACGCTAGCGATCAATAAGATACAGTTCAGAGAACTCGGGGATTTTCGTAAATAGAAGGGACAACATAAACTGGAGTGAACCTGATTTGTTTTTCAAAAGTAACTACCTGAAAAAAGGAAGAATTTGGAATCATCACTGCAACTGGGTATATGAATCTGTCAGGAGGACACTGGAAAACGGATTCCATAGACGCATTAATTTTGAGAACTATTCTCCAGCAAGTGTTCCAGCGGATACGCCCACTAGACTCAAAGCAAGTGAAGAGCTACCGAGGGATAAAACTATGGCCCACTGACCCTATCGTCACCGGACTCCACCGTTATCAATTCCCCCGAAGTCTATTCCATTCCTGTATATTTCATAGACATACTCAGTCACTAACAATTGTCTACATTCACAGTGATCACAATTGAGAATAGTCATTCGAAATGTATGGGTTTTGTCGTGATAGTGGTGGTTTTAAGAGTATTTCAAATTTCCCAGGAAACTGTTAGTTATAGCAAAAAGACACATTATATATATATATATATATATATATATATATATATATATATATATATATATATATATATATATATATATATATATATATATATATATATGTAATTGTAACAGCCACAATGCTCGAATTCTTCGCACCTTTTTGGAAACGCTCGTCACTACAAAGCCTGAGATTCAAGTGCAAGACATGTTAAGCAGTTATGATGTCCAGAAGTGGGAAACGAACCTGCGTCCCATAATCACATCGAGGTCACGTTGCCGACCTGACCACGAAATGGATAAAAGTCTATCGCCTCTAATAAATATACCTATCGAAATGAGGTATATTTATTAGAACTGGCGTCAGGGTGACCGCCCTATAGTCCGAAAGCCCGATAGTCCGTAGGTCCGATAGTCCGAAAGTCAGCAGGCCCTATAGTCCGAAGGTCCGATAGTCCGAAAGTCAGAAGGCCCGATAGTCCGACGGACTGTAATTAGCCCCCCACCCCTCCATAGCTAATACGGCAAAATTGTAACCAGTAAACACCCATAAAAATACCAACCTACGACTATCGGACCTTCGGACTATCGGGCCTTCGGACTTTCGGGACTTCGGACTTTCGGGCCTTCGGACTAACGGACTGTAATCGGCGTAAGACCCATCCTCACCGTCGTAGCCAAATGAGCAATCGTTTTTACTGTTTTTAGGCTGAAATATATATGTAGAATCTACTGCTCACTTTTTACCAGATATATATGTAATTGTAATAGCCACAACGCCCTATTAACTTCTCGAATTCAGCCTAAAAGCAATAAAAACGACTGCCCACTTAGCTACGATGGTGAAGATGGGTGTTCCAAATTATATCTGAATTCGACAGGTATTTGTATCTAAGGCTTTGTAGTGACAAGCGTGTCCAAAAAGGTGCGCGAAATTCGAGAAGTCACGAGGGCATTGTGGCTATTACAATTACATATATATCTGGTAAAACTGACCAGTAGATTCTATATATATATATATATATATATATATATATATATATATATATATATATATATATATATATATATATATATATATATATATATATATATATATACATAATATATATGTACAGTATATATACATATATATATATGTATATATATATATATATATATATATATATGTATATATATACTATATGTATATATATATATATATATATATATATATATATATATATATATATATATATATATATATATATATATATATATATAGACATATATATATATATATACACATATATATATATATATATATATATATATATATATATATATATATATATATATATATATATATATATATATATATATATATGACACATACACGACAGCAAACTAAATACCGGGTACCTAATTAAATGATGTGTTCAGTTCAACTGAGGCACAGTGGGCGTTTATGTAAACGGACCCTCATCGTTTTTTTTGCAGAATATTATCTTGTCCTTCTTCGCCTGACACAAAGGCATGATGATTCTTTGTACAATCAGACTGAGAGTTCTTCGTCTCAGTAAATGGTCGTCCTCATAGGACGTGAACATTCCACATTACCAGCCATTGGATGTTTATGTGTGATCTTCTGAGAAGCAGAAACATATGGTCGTCTCTGTAGGATCGTTAAATTTCCTCACGAGAATGCAAGTACAATTAAAATACAATTTAATCATCTATTAGAGTAATATTTAAAAAATGCCGCACATTTTAAAGGAGGTGACAGTTCCTAGAAGTTGGCAGAAGCAGACGTATAAAAATGTGACGTCGATCTAAATTACTGGTCACTTTATACCCGTCTATCTGTTTCTCTCTTTTACTCCATACTCGTCTCTTTGTCTGACTGTCTCTCTTATGATTACAATTTTATCCTGCTACAGTCACTGTGTCAGAATGTCAGACGAATATTGAAGCAGGTAAATCCATTTCAACTCACCCAAACCCAAAATACTGTAATTTACAAATCATCGGTGACAGCATTTTAAAATGTTTGCCTAATCATATTCGCCAAAATTAACTGCAAACAGGAAGCAGCCTTTAATCCAGACTATATTGCCCGGAGAAAACAGATATTTGGCTTTGCGAGAAGTCCAGTGCAGCATTATTTATTATTGCAAATTTCTCTTTAACAATTAATTTCCTGTTCCATGCAATTAAATATGCATTCTGAGGCATGCAAGGAAAACTGAATGTTAAATAAGAGCGATTAGATGAGCGTAATTTTGCGTCAGTTTATAAAACACAGAATGGAAAGTGCATACATAATACATAACCATTATGCTGACTTGAATAATGGCATGCACAAACACGCAGACACACATAAACACTATATATATATATATATATATATATATATATATATATATATATATATATATATATATATATATATATATATATATATATATATATATATAATAAAAATGGCAATCACTCAATCACCCAAACTGCCGAACCGACACAATCTGCATTTTAAAGTATCGCGGTACTTAAAAGCAAAAATGAAGAACGAAACGAACAATGTAACTGGAATAAAACGTCTTTATAAATTATCTGTAAGGTGAAATGGGACAAAAAAAAAGCAAGGGGGTTTTATATTCTCACCACACACATTCCTCACGTACAGTACCATACATCGCTTTTCAAATCCTTTCAGCATTCTTCTGCCAAGTACAGCTCAGAGAGCCTATTCACTACTCCATCAAGGCTTTTAGCAGAAAGGTCGTTTCAAACGTCCCACGAGACGGGAATAAAAAAGGAAACGACCTTGTTTATATCGGAATATTGGATCACTTCCGTTAGGCCTTCTACGGCACAAGAGGTGAGAAAATTATGTAAGGACAAATCCTCCATCAATCGTTCAAAGTTGATGTAAATGGCATTTGTATGGGTATGTGGTGGTAGTTTGTGTTTTGGTGGAAATATATAATTCCTATAATCAAGGATGAAGTCTTTTCGTGACTCTATGATGAAAAAATTTACTCATCCATTTCCACTCATTCAAAACACAACACTCAAATTCCAAGAAAAGACTGGCTCGATATAGTATTATACCCTCAGAAAGAATGATTGTTTAGTTCCTGAATGATTTATAACAAGAGATGAATATGTGTTTTCAATGACTTACAGTCATGAAAAAATCATACCAGTCCTTTTGGCATTTAAGGAAGGCATTATAATAATCGCAGCATATATATACAAATATATAAATACATACATTATATATATATATATATATATATATATATATATATATATATATATATATATATATATATATATATATATAATCTTTGCTCTGATTCACAGAAAGTGTTGGAGATGAGGGTGCTATCCCCAGACATTTCCCACTACCTATGACTAACTACCAGGCACCTAATTCACTCTTGTGAATAGATCAACAAACGATTTTACTTTAAAATGGCCTAAGTTGCTACCCTAGCCTTCTCTCAGTCTGAGTGGAGACTGCCTGACCACATGTATCACAGTAAATAAACAGAGAAACGTGTAAATAAATATATGTAGAAAATACATATACCTATGTATATATATGTTTGTTTATTTATTGTGATACAGTGGTCCAGTATAAATATATACTGTATATATACATACATACATACATACATACATACATACATACATACATACATACATACATACATACACACACACACACACACACACATATATATATATATATATATATATATATATATATATATATATATATATATATATATATATATATATATATATATATATATATATATATATAATATATATATATATACATATATATATATATATATATTATTATGATTAGCAAGAATTCGCTAGCCAATTGCCTCCCCCCCCCCTCCTTTGTTGTTGTTGTGTTTTCATTCACTGCCAGCCGGCCGATCGATAGACCATCTGTCTATCGACTTAAAAACAAGGGTTTAAAAGATTAAAGGCGCTCCCATTTTTGATAAAGATCTTTCCTTCGAGGCAAAAGTAATCTGGCTTAAGCGTTTCTCCTACAGGCCAAAACCTCCCCTGCGGGCAGCAGGTGCAATGAGTCAAAGCATCTGTGATGGACGCCCCCTGCCCCATAGGAGGGGATAAAGGAAAAAAAAGCCCACGAGGTCTCCACACACACGCGGGCTGGAAGATATGGAGTGAACTTGTGAAGACGTCCCCAACACCTGGCCCCATCGATGCCCTTGCATCCTAACCACGTGGCCCTTTCAAAAGTATACTTCTCCTCGTGCCCTTCGACCGTATTCCTCGAGCCCACACGCCATTGCTTGGAGTTTCGAGGAGTTCCCATCGCCTTGCCCCTTTACGGAAGCCCTTGCATCTCACCACGTGGAAGAACTCGTCCTCGGAAATCGCAAGTCATCCACGGACCGCCTTCTACGCCCTCGGAAAATCTGCTAAGGTAAAGTGCCCTGAAGAGCCCCATTTCAGTCACGCTTTTGTCTCGTAATATTTTCTTAAGGAGAAAGCCAGAAATCTCCCTTGTCTAATGTCCGTGCGCCTCTTGCATCGGCAGTATTAATTCTTTATTACTCCTTTGGCACCCTCAGTGCAGCTTCGAATTCATTATTCTTTTGTCTATTTTCATTACTGGCGTATAATGTGCATATCTCTCATTTCAGAGGGATTCTATTTCGTGGAAGCTTCTCGGACTGTGTCTGGAATCCCCAAGTTTCATTCAATCCCGTAGGAATCTCCTTCAGGATAGTAATCTACTTGAGTTCCTCTTTCCCGTACTGATATCATTTATGTAAATACACTCCTTTAAATGTGCCCACGTGTTTTACGTAATATTTCCCTCAGTAACAAGAGCCCTATGCTCATATGAAATTCTCCTTTGTTATCCTCTTTTTTTACGTTTTCCCGTACCCACGAAGTCAGAATCACAAGGCTAAATTACCTAGAATGGTTGCTACCTGTCTCACAGAGCATATTTCAAACTAAAACCACGGAAAAACGTAAAAATGGCGACCTGGCCATAGATCTCGTTTTGCAGTTGCAGTTCCCCTAGTGTTGCTTTATTGCATTTGCAACGTGCCAGATCAGCTATTAGCAAAGCTAAGCTGGGTACGAGACAATTACGAACCTTTTGTGTAAAACCAGCACACAAATCCAGAAAATTCCACGTAAGTAATGTGTAATCTTAGCAAAACCTTTTACAATCGTGACTGTTCCTAGGAATTAGAAATAGGGACGCATGTAATCACTGAGAGAAAAGAACCGCCGTATGAGATTCGTTAATGCATGCCTTTCAGGATAGGTAGTTAGGAAATAACCAGTGCTAACCATCCTTTGCTTCGAGGAATAGTGCGAAATTCCTCTGTGTTAAAAATCTTTGCCATATCTTTTGCTGAGGAATAGTGCGAAAATTCCTGTGTTAAAATCTTGCCATATCCTTGCTTCGAGGAATAGTGCGAAAGAAATTCCTCTGTGATAACTTTTACCTCGCATTTCGAATTAGCGAACTGTTATTTAGGCGCGAATAAATTCCTAATGGGACGACGAAGTCAGCTTGCATTGCTGAAAATTCTCTCAGTGTAGTTAGGATTCGAGTTAGTGTTAGGAAAGCGAAATTTAAACTCCGCTTATAGGGAAAATTACTAGGCCATTGTATTGTTATCCTCTCGGACGACTGGAAAATTCCCGAATCCCAGACGGTATATAAATATACGGGTTCATTCACCCAGAATCTAAAAATACCTCCGGTGTTGGCCAAACGACCTGCCCCCCACCCCCGCCCATGCCCATGTGTAGCATTTTTTTTTTTTTTTTCCCCATTCATTCCCAGCATACATTTTTCTTTGGGTTTCCCGTTAGTAATTTCTAAGTCCTAAGGACGAATCGTAATTCCAAGTCCTAAGTGACTCCTAAAATTCTACGTCAAAGACGTGGCAGAATTTCTCCAAATTCCAGTCCTCAGAGACTCCTAAAATTCTACGTCGCACGTGGCGAGAATTTCTCCAAATTCCAGTCCTCAGAGACTCCTAAAATTCTACGTCCGCACGTGGCGAGAATTTCTCCAAATTCCAGTCCTCAGAGACTCCTAAAATTCTACGTCGCTCCACGTGGCGAGAATTTCTCATTCCTCTGGAACCCAAAATCAAGTCCTTTGAGACATTATATAGTGTAGTTCACACACATCTAAGCCCTTACGGGACTGATCATTCTAGTTCGTTAGAACAACTCCTTAACTTCACGCTACAGCCGGCCAAGTCCTCCAGCGTGACAAAATCCAACTACGCCTTCCGAGAACGCATATTAGACTTCGTTTCTCAAAAGGTCTCAAGAACAACCAAAAAATTTCAAGACACATCCAATTTTAACAAAGAGTCTTTTCAGACATATCCTATACCCATTATTCCAAGATGGCTAATACCAGAGCCCAACAAAACGAGGATTTCAAACTCTACATGTCCGCTGGGAAGGACATGGGACTATCGGGCAAGATCTGAGAGCATGGGTTCAAGAGCGAGTGGACGATGCCAAGGCGGAGAGAGCAAGAGAACGTGAAGAGAGAGAGAGAGAACGTTGCCCAAGAGCAACGAGAGGCTAAAGAACGTGAGGAGAGAGAGAGGGCAAGAATTGCCCAAGAGCAGGAGAAGGATAAAGAACGTGCAGAGAGAGAGAGGGAACAGAATTGCCCAAGAACAACGAGAGGAGAGAACGAATCGCTCACGAACAACGGGAGGAAAAGAACGTGCAGAGAGGGAAAAGAGAACGTGAGGAGAGAGAGAGACAGAATCGCCCAAGAGAAAAGGGGAGGAACGAGAATGGGAAGATCGAGAGCGACAGCGCGCCCACGAGCTCCAGATGCTAGAACGACAGCCCGCCACCCCGCCCCTGCCGCGGGGATGAGTGCCCTCAGCCAAGCTCACTCGTTCATGCCAAAATGGACCGAGTCCGAACCTGTATGGCTTGAAAGGGCCGAACGAGTCCTGGAGTGCTGCGATCTCTCCCCGCGGAACTCTCCCTTGTTCTCACTAAATTCCTGGGCGGAAAGGCCCTCGTTGCCTACCACGCCCTTCCCGCAGACGATCGGGAAACTGGGAAGCCGTCGCCAAGCAGTCACGAAGGCGTGCGAGATTACCTCCCGAGCGGTGGAGAAGACGTTGGAGAGCAGCCCAGAGAAGCAGGCCAGACTTGGTCCGATTGGGCGTACCATTCGAGCGGGCGTTGACAAAATGGCTCGATTCGAAGGAGCCACTAACACCGCCGAGGTACTCGGCGGTTTAAATCGAGCATTTCCTGCGCTCGCCCCTCCTGCCCTCGCCACTCATGTAGTGGAAAAAGCCCCAGCAACACTCACCGAGTGTTGCCGAATAGCAGACATGTGGGAAACTCACCACCCTCAAGAAGGATCCATGGGGCGGAAGATAAATCCCCGTCCCTCCTCGGAGGTTCAAATTCCCACAAAAATGGGAACTCGGGCAAGCCCTAACTTGCCATTATTGCAAGAAAACGGGGCATTCCTTCGAACAGTGCGGAACAAGAAACCGGCTCCTCTCTCCCGGAAAACCGGCAAATAACTCGCCTCGCCCTCCACAGGGGCAGCGGAAAGACTTTAGCCAGACCTTTTTGCACGGCGTGCAAGGTCTATGGCCATTCTCCGCATGGGCGAAATGCCCACGCAATAATAAAGTAAATACTCCCACCGTCGCCTTGGCCGTCACAGATCCCACATCATTAGGCCCTCCGCCGAAGGGCCTGTATCGTGGCCCCTCCACGAGGTAGCGAGCCCGCGCGGCCGAGTCACTGCTTTCGAGGACTCGGGCGCACAAATCTCCCTCATCCGGAGGGACAGAGTTCCCTACGGAGCTATCGTCAATAGACGAAAACTCGTCACGATCGAGGAATAAATCAATTTAAGATGATACTCCCTACGGTCCAATTGAGAGTCTCAAGACCTCACCAATCCAAAATGTGCAATCTTGCAGTAGCAAGCCATCTCCCGGAGGCTATGACGTCATCCTGGGACAGGACTTCCAGTCCCCACCGAAATCACGACAATCTAGGGGTCCCCATTCCCCCCAAATCATTCCGCGGGCGCGAGTAATCCTCCCCGCTTCTCCCTCAGCCAAGACTGGCGCCCCTGGGTACCAGAAGGACGTGCAGTCCCCACCAGTGCCACCTGAGTACGATGTACAGTGGCCCCTCGATCGGTTCCCGATCCCATTCCAGTGCCCGGCCCTACCTCAGTGCCAGTGCCAGGGCCCCAATCAAATCTCCCTTCAGGAGATGCCAAATTCCTGCCGGTGCCACTTGCATGCCCCGAGCAGGGCCAAGCTTCGTCCGTCCTGACCGACGAGCCCAAGAAACCTCTGATAGCGCCTGACTCTGCCCTAGTGCCAGCGCCAGAGCGCTCGCCGATCTCCATTCACGGGATCCAACTCAGGACCCCTCTCTTCCCCGGCCTGGCACCTCTACCAGCGTCGGTCAGAGAGATGGTTCCTCCCGACCACCGCGGAAGCTCACCTGCAGGTGCGGCCTCGCAACCCGTGCCTGAGCTGGTCATCGTTACCTGCGAGCCGCTCACACCACCCCCGACCGCCTCCTCTCTGCCTCAGCCCGTCGCCGACGCAATTGCAAGTCAGGATTCTGCCATATCTCACTTGGCGATGAACTACAAGAGCCGCGACGGATCATGGTAGAACCCGCACGGAACACTCCTGCGTCAGCTGTCGCATCAGCAGGCCCAGGTGGTACTCCGTGCCGCCCTCCGTCGCGGGCCCTCCGCTTCCCGGCCGAGGACGACTGTCCCATTAAGAAAGACTCGAGGCGAAATTACCACGGGCGTGGGACATTCCAGGTAATTTACAAAGAGCTCTAGAGCTCCCATGGCACCTGTGCCACCATTTCATTTTCGAAGGTCTTGGCACCCCTAATCCAGAAGGGGATGTCAGACCCTCCTCTATCTTCTTCCGTTCCTCAGAACTGCTATCTCTTACCATCCTCTACTAATCTTCCCTTAAATTATCCCCACAAGAGGCAATTAAATACGGGATACCATTCCCCACACAATGTATAAATCATTAAGAATAACAGAGTGAGAAGTGGCACGCCCTTGCGCCCATACCTTGGCACCGGGCGTGCGTGTCAGCCCTCCTGAAGGAGTCGCGCCCCTTCAGGTGCACTTTCCTCGCCCTGGGACTGAAGTGATAGTCCGGGCCGTAATTTATAGGCAAAAAGGACGATAAATTCCCGCCTAACACAATAAAACCCTCACTCTTTTTCCCTTAGCTCTTCTGCCAATATCATTTACTTTCTTTTAGTCATTTAGTTATCTTTATTTTAATGAATCGCGAGTCATAAACTCTTGCCCTTGTGATTTAAATGCCCTTTTGTAAGCTCTGAGGGACGTGTCCGCCTTTCATATGCGGTCAAGTTTCCTTCGTAACGTCTTGGTAATTTTCCTTTTGTTATTATTATCCCTTTTCCCCCTTCCATTCCTTCCAAGATCGCTGTTTGTCCTACCCCACATCTTTTGTCTGCTCGCCCGTCATAACATTGAGTAGGCAGTAGACGCATAAAATTAGCGTAGTTTAAGGTTAGCGAATTAAAACCTCGCGAATACTCTCGCCCGCACACGACTGTCAAATTCCCGGTGTGTGGGTCGTCCCTCACCTCGCGTTGAACGATAGCTGGGCAAAGCACATTAAAACGAAGATAAATTATCAATGCGAATATGTATAGTCATTACAGTATCGCGTAAAAGGGGATGTCATTTACAAAAATAAACGCTGTTTTTCATTTACACAGCCTCTTCAAGGCAGATTGTACTAACCGCATGCATTTTATCTAAAATTAAGTAACCGTGTATTTTAATTCTTGAACAATAACCATTTCTTTTCATTTGTTGGCCATTAGCCTCATATCGTGGTCCTATAATCTTAATTAATTCACAATTGTTCGAGTCACTTTATAAAGTTACCAGTGGGTAACCAAATCTAAAGTAATTATTCTTTTGCAAGTGTTTAAATCACTTTGCGTTCTGTTAACGAAAAATTGTCCCAATGTGTTATTAAAGTAACCAAGCTTCATAAAACCCTTAGGAGTAAAGTTCATTGCAAGGCAGAATGTAGAGTAACGTAAAGCATTTGCCGCTCATTCTTGAATATCGATGTACACACCCGAAGGAGGTATGTACATCATCTTGTATGGGGAGGTATTATGATTAGCAAGAATTCGCTAGCAAATTACCTCCCCCCCCTCCTTTGTTGTTGTTGTGTTTCATTTACTGCCAGCCGGCCGATCGATAGACCATCTGTCTATCGACTTAAAAACAGGGGTTTAAAAGATTAAAGGCGCTCCCATTTTGATAAAGATCTTTCCTTCGAGGCAAAAGTAATCTGGCTTGGGCGTTTCTCCTACAGGCCAAAACCTCCCCTGCCAGGCAGCAGGTGCAATGAGTCAAAGCATCTGTGATGGACGCCCCCTGCCCCATAGGAGGATAAAGGCAAAAGCCCACGAGGTCTCGACACACACGCGGGCTGGAAGATATGGAGTGAACTTGTGAAGACGTCCTCAACACCTGGCCCCATCGATGCCCTTGCATCCCAAACCACGTGGCCCTTTCAAAAGTATACTTCTCCTCGTGTCCTTCGACCGTATTCCTCGAGCCCACACGCCATTGCTTGGAGTTTCGAGGAGTCCCCATCGCCTTGCCCTTTACGGAAGCCCTTGCATCTCACCACGTGGAAGAAACTCGCCCTCGGAAATTGCAAGTCATCCACGTCACCGCCTTCTCGCGCCCTCGGAAAATCTGCTAAGAGGGATCTGTTGCCTCTCTCATTTCGTGGAAGCTTCTCGGACCGTGTCTGGAATCCCCAGTTTCATTCAATCCCGTAGGAATCTCCTTCAGGATAGTAATCTACTTGAGTTCCCCTTTCCCGTACTGATATCATTTATGTAAATACACTACTTTAAAATTTGCCCACGTGTTTTACGTAATATTTCCCTCAGTAACAAGAGCCCTAAGCTCATATGAAATTCTCCTTTGTTTTCCTCTTTTTTTTACGTTTTCCCGTACCCACGAAGTCAGAATCACAAGGCTAAATTAACTTAAATTGTTGCTACCTGTCTCACAGAGCATATTTCAAACTAAAACCACGGAAAAACGTAAAAATATATATATATATATATATATATATATATATATATATATATATATATATATATATATACATATTATATACTCATTAATTGTTAGAATAAGACTGATATGCATTCAAACAATATAATACAAGAAACTGGCAGAAAAATAAATTCGAATGAACATAGTTTACTGAAACATTTTGAACCCCAAAACTATCGTTCGGGTGAAAATAGAGGACTGAAGTACGGAGAAGGTCGATCTTTAAAATTTCAATAACTGCGAGCATTTACTTCTACTATTACATACAGATATTTATGTTTAAGAATAAAGTAACCAAATTATTATCGGTATCTAGAAATATTCGTTCCAAAATAAAAAAATGGGATTAATATTTCCTCCGTATATGAGCTTCAATGTTCGTCATGACGTCACTTATCGTGTAGGCGGGAAAACAAATAATTTAATCAGTCGCCTATCAACCCGATCGAAATGAGTCATCAACGACCTACGCAGATTTCCATTTCTCTCAGGGAATCGATTGTAAATTTACACATGGCCAATGTTTCGGCGAGAGAAATTTCGCGGCAGCTTGGTGTAAGCTGAAGGTCTGTACATAGATGGATCCAATACGAGAGGGAGAGGGGAAATGTCAAAAATCTTCCCATGGACGACCGCGCCTCACAACTCTACATCAAGATCAGCTGATCATAGACATGGTCCGTAGAACTCCCCTTACCACTGCTCCAGTAATAAGAAAGGAGATAGGGATTCAAGATGGAGTTCAAGCAATCCGGAATAGACTGCATGAGGCAGGAATATATCACCACATTCCTGCTTATGAAAGCTCTTCTTACTCAACATCATCAAGAGGACAGGCTTGCATTTGCTTTGCAGTATTACCCAATGACTGATGAGTTTTGGAGTAAAGTCATCTTTTGTGATGAAAAAACATTCTCGACTGATGCTCACGGTAGCCTTCACTGTTGGCGTCCCAGGAACACAAGGTAAGCTTTAATTAATTTACGTGAAGGGTTATGAAAGTAAAAGTTGAACTGAAAATAAAAAGTACGTAGACTGTTGAAAGGGTAGGCCTAACAGTCCCATTTAGAAGGTGTCACTTGAGATGATTCTTATTAATGTTATAACTATCATATTGCTTTGCGTTGTGGCTTCATTGTCACAAAGCCTATCATAAATTATTAGGGATTTATATTACCATAGGTCTACTATAATTTTACACAGTAATGCTTCTCTTTGTATGCCTATTATTTTATAAAATAAAACACTATCATTATAGGTCTGTAATGAGGATTTGATCTTCACATCACTATAGACCAATCATATGATTTAGATATTTGTATTAGTATAGTCTATTATACGAATAAAGGCTTTATTTCATTATACCACTATTAAAGTCAGTGTATATTAAGGGATACTTTGTGTTACCCTAGTATTTCTTTCCTTTGATAACGGTCCATCTATGCTTCACAAATGTGTTAAATGTGAATTATTCTATGAATATAAGTATACATTATCTCAATTATCTTATTCATTATCTTCTATACTCGTTTTGTTATTTTCAGATATCACCTGAAAACATCCAGCCATCACGGAAGAGCGGAAGAATTACTGCAGCCCTATGGGGATGGATGGCTGCCAGTGGACCAGGGGAACTTGTTCAAATAGAGGCACGCATGAACAGTTCCCAGCATATTGGTATTCTGGAGGAAGTTTTGATACCAACAGTGAGCGCCCTGCTAATCCCCGAGCCAGAACCAATATACGTAGCCATGGACAACTCTTCTGTCCATAACGCCCAGATTGTAAAGGGATTGTTCAGAGAACATCCGCAAGTAATTAGGATCGAATGGCCAGCAAAGTCACCCGACTTAAATGCTATTGAAAACATCTGGGGTTATATATAACTAATAAATGGGACGCAAGAAATATCAAGAACAGGGAGAATTAAATAAGACATGCTAAGTCACTCTGGGAGTCACTTAGGCCCAAAAGAGGAGAAATAAACATCTGTGAAAAGATACGGGTTCAATGAACAAGAGATTGGGCATGTTAATTGAGAATCGGGGTTCATATCTGGATAACTGAGACGGGGGTGGGGGTGGGGCACGGATTTTTAAATTTTCTCTATATTTATTGTTTTAAGTATCAATGTTTTGACTACGTATTATTTATTCATTTATTTCTTTACTTATTTATTTACATTTATTTCTTACATGACATATAGGTCTATGTAAACGGTGTTTTATAAATTGTAAATATATTGTTGAGCACGAATAAATACATTTATTCACATTATTTTCAAAATTTCATTTTACATATCTTACAGGACATGTCTTACTGGACAATGTTGTGGTTATAGCAAAAAATGGGAATTTATTGCAAGAGTAGCAAGCACTGCAGCTTACATCCCACCAAATTCTCTCTCTCTTTCTCTGTTATAATCAAAACCATTAAGAACAAAAAAAAAACAGCGCACGCATTATCCTATCTATGCGTCTACTTTTTCCTAGAGAAGGCAACATAAAACCTGCTGAGCCGCGCCGCCAAGCATCGTTGCCAATATAGCGGAGTTTTCCACATCAGTTACCGTCCTGCAATTTTCCCTTCATAGTATATTTATATTTATTCAGTTTTATCGGTGTGTGTTTTAATTCTACAGAATTTATAAGGGCAACGAAATTAGACGAACAATCACCATAAAAGCCACGTGTAATGACTGATTAGTTTGTGAGACCTGCATGACATCATCTTAGGTCATCGATGGGGGTTTAAGACTACATGTATATACAATTTTTTCTTACTACTCATAAAGACCATACAAATCCTTTTAGATACCAACAAATAAAGATGGCTGGAAAAACATGTTTTAATAAACCTGACTTGATCATTGAACTTATTGCTTAATATATGAATTACAGTCCAATGGAATAAACTCCTTGTGTGCATAAATGATAAGATAGCAGCAAAAAAACTACTCTAAAAGTCCAGTTAGTGTGTCTAAGTAAATTTTACTGTTGAGAAATCGGCCGCATCGATGGCAGGGGTACAGTAATGAAATCTTAAGACTCTCTGGCAGCAGTTATAGTCCGCTGTTCATTGCCGCTCACACCTGTTCCTTGAGAGAGACGTAAGACTTCAAGGCACAACAGAGGGGAGTCAAGATCTAAAGTATGGCTCTTCATTTCTTGATGAAAGAAAGTGCTTTTGATCAAGCTTCAATGGGTCTGGAATGAGCCAGACCCTAGAAATCTATACAAGGTAAGATAAAACAAAAATAAGCAGACAGTGTTACCGTTCAGAAAACGATTGTTCAGTCTCAATTGCTTTTTTTTAAACTGTTCAACCGAAGTTGCATTAGGGATGCCACGAAACCATATCAACTTTCACAGAGAGCAGATGAAAATTTGGAAGGACACTATCTTTAAAAATCTGAACTTCCACAAAATAAAAAAAAAAATGGGTTAACAAGATCCCATGAAACTATTCTTATTAGTATGGAATCATACAACTGATACTCCCTACCTAGATTATCTAACCCGTTTCCTCGGCACTGCAAAAGAAATAGAGCAGAAAATTATTTCGGAAAAAGAAGGGTTCTACAAATGATAAGGTATCCCCAAAACGAGAGAAGAATAAAAACGCCAAAAATAGCAATCATCTGTCCTTCACGAGCTGAACATTATTTTGGAAACTGATGGCAACTTTTTCTGTTGCTGCTTTACTTTCCTTTTTCATTCGCCCTTCCTTTTATCGTTTTCTGTCTTCTTTCTTTGAGTTTTTGTCTTAATTTTTAATTTATTTCAGTCTGTTCTTTTTTTCACTTATGTTGGCTGTTTTCGTGTCGAGGATACCTTTTTAAATTATTCATTTCCTATTTCCCCTAGTGGTTTCTGCAATGACTTACATTTCTCCCTTTGGTATGTGTGTGTATATATAGATTAGTCTGTTCTTATTTTTTTCACTTATGTTGGCTGTTTTCAAATCCAAGGATAAGAATTTAAATTATTCAATTTCTATTTCCTAGTGGTTTCTGTAATGACTTACGTTTTTTCTTTTGGTATACACATACACACACACACCACACACACACAGACACACACACATTATATATATATATATATATATATATATATATATATATATATATATATATATATATATATATATATATATATATAGGGTGAGTCTCCACTTAGGGAACAATCTCGAAGGCGAAGGGAAAGAACCTCTAACAGAAAATAAGTTTTCTTTACCTAACTGCTCAGTTCAAAGGAGAAATCATCATTCCGGATTCAGAATAATATATGGAAAGCATTGACACTGAATCTCTCTTTACTAATGTTCCAGTTACTGAAACCATTGGAATTATTTTGAATCATTTGTTCCCTGACCCTGACTCCAGTTATCTAAACAATTTTTAGAACTGGCCATGCTGGACACGGCCTTCATTTTTAATGGTGCTCTCTATGAGCAGGTGGAGGGGGTTGCAATGGGTTCGCCTCTGGGACCCACAACGGCCGGTATATTCATGGCCTTCCTGGAGGAGGCCGTCATGGATAACTGTCTCCTGAGCTGCCCTCCCTTATTTTACCGGAGGTATGTAGACGACACGTTTGCTCTGTTTCGACACGAGCAAGACGCAGAAATATTTTGAGATTTTCTTAACAGCCAACATCCTAATATTATGTTTGCTGTGGAGAGGGAGACGAATAATGAGCTCCCATTCCTCTTTCTCCTTGTCTCCAGTGACAACAGGGTTAGGTATGAATTTCTATAGTTTTTTTTTTTCTTTTACTTCAAAACGAATACTATTTCAACTTTACTACATAGAACTTTTACCCATTTCTCAACTTGGGCAGAGTTTCATGACAGTACATTCTTGACAACCTTTTTCAGGAATAACTGTTTTCCTACGAAGCTGGTCTCCAGAGGGCTCTAAAATGTTGAATGCCAGAATGAATCCAACACCTCCCATCACAACTGTACCGAAAAAGAAAATTTATGCTAATTTTCCCTACCTAAATGCAACACCTTTAGGAGAAAATGTCTCGCCATATTCCAAAGAACGTTCTCAGCTGTAGACCTGAAACTTATACCCAAGAACCCGCACACTATCGGATCGCTATTTAAATTCAAGGATCGTCTTAGCCATCTCTTGTCTTCCAACATCGTTTACAAATGTGCTCGCCCAAGATGTGATCGTGGGATTTACGTCGGATGCACGACGAGGTGTAAGTTACAGAACTGGATATAAACTGACTAATTACAACATTCAAATATAAGAAACCAGGTAAAAATGTGCAAAACCGATATTAATTATAAAGATTTTTCTATAACAGAACAAGCCCAAAACGAAAATGACTTCAATATGCTGGAATCTGTTATTATAAAGAAGACGGTTCCATCACTAAACACTCAACAACCTCTGTTCATTTGTTTATGCTTAACCTTTCGTTTATGTTTTCCTTCTCTCGTCCTTTCTTGCTTTTGCTGGGCTCTGGCGAAAACTTGTTTTTAGTCCTATTACTTTTGCGGTTTGCGTGTGTCTTAATGTGATTTGTAAGGTTTTTTTATCATTGCAGCCTTGTAAATGCGACGATAGCAACTGTCGTGAAACGTTGCCATAATAAACTGTAGTAACAATGGTGTGTGTGTGTATATATATATATATATATATATATATATATATATATATATATATATATATATACATACATACATACATACAATATATATATACACATATACATATATATATATATATAACAGAGAAGAGCCCCAATATATATATATATATATATATATATATATATATATATATATATATATATATATATATATATATATATATATATATATATATACCATGATCTTCACGTCCACAAGATATTAAAGGAAATCATTGCAGTCTTTGCAGGTTCTACGAGTAAAATGAAAACGTCAAATTATGTGTCTGCCACACGTGCAGTTCTAAATGGGAAAGTTTGTAAGTGCCCATTGTTTTCTTTAAACAGACGCAGTAAAGTTAGATGTTGTGGTCTCGGAACTGCAAGAATGACGACAGAATATATAATATATATATATATATATATATATATATATATATATATATATATATATATATATATATATATATATATATATTATATATTCTGTCGTCATTCTTGCAGTTCCGAGACCACAACATCTAACTTTACTGCGTCTGTTTAAAGAAAACAATGAAGCACTTAAAACTTTTCCCATTTAGAACTGCACGTGTGGCAGACACATAATTTGACGTTTTCATTTTACTCAGAACCACAAAAGACTGCAATATTTCCCCAATATCTTGTGGACGTGAAGGATTATCATATATATATATATATATATATATATATATATATATATATATATATATATATATATATATATATATATATATATATATATATATATATATATATATATATTCGCCTCTCCGTTTGCACCATTATGTTTCCTCTCACACCAATTCGTCGTCTTAACTTTCGGGTCACATTCGAACCCTCAGACGGCGTCCATTCAGGAACGGCTGTGCCTCAACCCTCGGAGGAGGGGGATTATTTGCTGTAGGGTTGATTTTGTTATCTCTCTCTCTCTCTCTCTCTCTCTCTCTCTCTCTCTCTCTCTCTCATCTGATGTATATAACACATTCTATAAAATGAGTTGAAAATGTATTGCCAATTAAGAGGCCGGGAAGCCAGTTTATTTATTTTTTTTCTAGTTGTTTTAGATGACCTAACAACGGATTTCAGTATCATCGAAATGGATTTGTTTATTAAGTAAATTATCGAACATCTCTTACGGTAGCGAAGTTGGCAGTGCTTCACTATCGTGAATCTAAATGCTTTCAAAAGCAAGCAAAATTCATGTATTAAAGATTTGATAAATTGCTTCGGTGATACCGGCCTTTTTACGGTTCACTGCTGCTGGCAGCAAACCAACAGTTTTTTTTTTTTTTTTTTTTTGCAAGTTTCACTTACTGACTCATTTTTCCATACAAGCAGAAATCGAACGGTTTTTATAGAAGCAAGGGATTTTTGACTGTGACACTGTCTTGAAAACAAAGATATTTCGATCTGGACAGAAATTAGTGGTATTCTTTCGCCTTCGTCTTCTATTTTGTAATAGAATTGGGAAGAGTAAAGAGACGGGGCGATGACGGAAAGAACATTTCAAACGTGAATAGTACATTTTCCGTTAAACTACCCCATAGACTCTCACGCCATAATTACCCATACTTAAGGGCATTGTTTTTTTTTGTGGGGGTGGGGAGGAGGGTGCTTCGTTTGTTCCTGTTTGTTAGTATGTCTGTTAGGTAGCAAGTTTAGTAAAAATTTATGTTTAGCCTTTTTCGAAAATTTGACCAGATGTGGGTCTCTCGATTGGCATCAACTGGGGAGCTAAGGGCCCCTAATACAAACCTCGGATAGGGAGGGGACTGCTCAGCCTCAGCGGAGTTTTTGCTCGTTCAAATTAGTGGCCTCTTTTTTTTTCCTCGCTCTCACCCTTCTCCTTGAAGTGAATCCAATCATAAAGCAACATTACAGCTGGGACAACACACATGGCACACCCTTTGCTCTAAACTTCGTTGGCTTCGCTGATGCAAGGTATATAATACTTCTAGCACCATTGCTGAGGTGCAATACAATCGACTTGAGTCGTCAACCCCCTTTCCAGCTGCTGTGCTTGTTCAGCAGTTTCTTGTAGATTCTCAGAAAGAAATTCAAAAAGGCAAGGACCTTCAAGTTTTGTGCTTAAATTATAAAAACACTCAACATGCAGGAGGTTGATTAGGTTGAAGGAATGCTTTATACCATTTCACAGTTCTTCTCACACGCTCCATACTCATTTTTCGGTAGAACAAATGTGTCGTCTAGGTACCTGGCGTAAAACAAGGGACAGAAAGACAAGGGGTACTCCTCCATTATGTGCTCCCCCAGGGAGCCCATGAAAATGTTGGCAAAGGTGGGGCCGAGAGGAGATCCCATCGATCTGTTTAAAAAGTTGGTTATTGAAAACAAATGCCGTGTCCAGCACGGCTAATTCTAAGAGTGTTGTAAAAGATTCATAATTAAAATTACAATATATAAAATCACGAGTGGGGAACAATTTGGTTAAAATAAGATCAATGGTCTCCCTCACAGGAACGTTAGTAAAGAGGGATTCAACATCTAAACTGACCGTATACAAATCTGAATCTTGTGAGCGGACCTTAGTTTTAAAATCTTCGGAGTTTCTTAAGGTATATTCATTTCAGGTCAACGGCTCCAATAAAGGTACCAGAAACTTAGCAAGCTTGTAGTTGGGAGTGTTGTTTAGATGTTGAATTGCTCATACTGACGTTCCTGTGAGGGAGACCATTGATCTTATTTTTAACCAAATTGTTTCCCCACTCGTGATTTTTATATTGTAATTTTAATTATGAATCTTTACAACACTCTTAGAATTAGCCGTGCTGGACACGGCATTTGTTTCAATAACCAACTTTTAAACAGATCGATGGGATGGCGATGGAGTCTCCTCTCGGCCCCACCTTTGCCAATATTTTCATGTGCTCCCTGGAGGAGCACATAATGGAGGAGTGCCCCTTGTCTTTCTGCCCCTTATTTTACGCCAGGTACATAGACGACACATTCGTTCTACCGAAAAATGAGTATAATGCAGATAGATTTTTAAACCTAGCCAACAACTTTCACGATAATATTAATTTTATTATTAAAAGGAACAAGACGGTAAGTTGGCTTTCCTTGATGTTTTAGTTACTAAAGATAATGATAATTTTAATACGACTATTTTTAGGAAAAGTACATTCACCGGGCTTGGCTCCAATTTTTATAGTTCTTGCATTATTAATTTTAAAATTACCTCTGTTCATACCTTAGTACATCGGGCTCTATCTAACTTGTAACTGGCTTTCTTTCCACTCTGAAATTCTCTTCCTTAGGCAGTACTTCCATAACAACTGTCTCCCTGTCCGTCTAGTACTTAAGGTTATTAAGAAAGTTCTCGATAAAAAACTTGCACCCTTAATGCCTAAATATAATGTACCTAAACTTACTATATATGGAAGCTTCTGTTTTTTTTTTTTTTACCTAACAATCAAAATTTTGCATAGCAGTTTGCTAAAATTATTCAAAAACATATTGGTGCTCTTAACATTAAATGAATACCAAAAAATCCTAAAACCATTGGTTCTTTGTTTCCCTTCAAGGATCGGCTCTGTCCCTTGATGACGTCGGGCGTCGTATATGAGTACAAGTGGCCCGGATATAGTTCCGGGAATTACGTTGGTTCGACTCTGCGTCTCCTCAAGGTCAGGGCGGATTCTCACATGGGCGCGAGTTATCGTACGGGTTGCAGATTATCTAATCTCGAACTTTCAAATATAAGATCCCACGCTAGAGGTTGCGAGACATCAATAAAATACGACAACTTCAGAATAACTGGCCAAGCTAAGGAACCTGGAGAACTGCTTCTCTTGGAAAGTCTGAACATCAAAAGAATTGTACCGACGTTAAGTTGCCAATCATCGGCTGTTCCCCTGTTCATAGCATGATTCGATTGTTTGCTTATATTTGTCCGCCTCCTCCTCCTGCTTTTATGCTGTTTTCTTTTAGCGTGTTTTCTTCCTTCACCCTGAGAGGTGCGCATTGTGCTCTCCTTTTTAAGTTTATTTTTACGTTCCTTTTTATTAAGTTCAGGTTTTTATTAAGTTCATTTTAAGTTTTCTTTTATTGGTTCTTTAATGTGTAAATGTATTTAAGTGTGATTGTTTCACTGATTTTCTATTTTAATTTTTTTATGTTTACTTTTAACTATGTATGCTGAATGCCCCTTTTAAATTTATAAATACTTTTAACTATGTATGCTGAACGCCCCTTTTAAATTTATAACTGTAGATGTTCTGATGATGTGACCACGGGTCAAGCAACGCGTTGATAATAAATGTATGTACTGAATCTGTATGTGTTCCTGCGCCCTTCTCCTGCCTACTATAGTGCCCTCCGATGTCAGCTATTGTTGAAGGAGGTATGTTGACGCAAGTCTTTTGGTATCACTGAACATAAACATCGTCAATATATTGCTGGTGCACTTGGAGACATGATGATCCAGTTTCCCGAGAGTACAATAGCACGATTTCTCATAAAACTGACGCACCTCAGACGAGTACTGTCTAGCTGCCCTAAATAAACTATGCCTACGTAAATGTTTGATACTGAAACCACTCCAGACCAGTAGACCTGAGGGCAACATCCGACTAACAACTTACTATAAAAAGAAAATTTTTAACCTAATAATAAAAAAAATAACCAGACTGAGCAAAACAGCGACGGGGAGGGCGGGGGCGGGGATGTCATATACCAGTTCATGCTATGTCAGACAAGAAGCTGTAAACTCCGGACAGCAACACACATAAGTGAGTGCACCACAACCTTTCACGTCGCCTAACACGATATCTGTGATCAGGAACGCCCAAAAACCACGCATTGCAACACCATGGAAACCGTTAACGAAATAAACATTGTCAAAAATACGTACATATAAAAGAGGCTTTATATAATTTCCTCGAACAGACCTGAGATAAATATACAAGTTGGTTGGTACATCCATTCCATTACCCTGCAATATTCTTTATTTTACCTCTGTGATTTACGTACATACTTTATCAAAATTATCAATAAGATCACCTCTTATTTACTACTGTGTATGATGTTAATGGGTTTGGGCAAAAACATTTCAATTAGATATTCGCGCAATTATTATGTAATAGCATTTCGTTTTTGAATCTGCCATCCCGTTTAAATTACTAATGGTTTTAACGACTTAACCATAAAATAGGGTGACCCCTTGTGACTTTAGATGCGGGTAGAGTTTAAGCTTTTTTTCTGCAACTGCAATTCAATTTTCATTATTATTTATTATTTAAAGCAGGCTTAGGCACCAGAACTATAGATTTTTGTAAAAAAAAAAAAAGGCACAAAGTTAACTGGAACGTTGTAGGTATGTATAAATGCAGTGGCTGAAAATTTTTACTTAATTTGGAAACATTTTGTCAAGCTCTAAGAAAGAAAGAGAACGATCCTTCGTGATTATTATACAGTATACACAGGGTGTAACACGAGTTTATGCAAATATTTTGGAAAATGAAAGAATAAGTCATTCTGAGTAGAAAATGTTCTATAAACATATGCATTTTAAGGCTTCGTTTGCCGGTGAGGGGAAATTTAAAATAACTGTTATCATGGCGCTGTTGTCATGCGATGGGGGTTAGCGACGGGAGGTGGTCGCAGTAGCCTGGGATGTGGAGGGGTTGGGGGATGAAGTGAATAAGGCAAGTGGATTGATAGCCTTTTAATTATGATTCTTTTTCTTTCAAGTAATCTCATTTCAACCATTATCTAACACCGGTAACATATGGCTTTACGTATTAAGTAAGTATTGTAACTGTTGCTGAGCAACATCCGTTTGTGATCGTTGAATTCTATAGCCTGCTTTTTTTCATCTGTCCACCCGCCTGTGGTGCTCGAGCATGGTAACACTGCGTCCCGGGCTTTAAATAGTTACACCATGTATAAGTTTTAGGTAAATAAAAGGATATCTACCGTACATTTGCAACTGAAAAGTGTTTTAATGATTTACTGAATGCGAATTACACCGTTAATATTCGAAATAGGATATTGTTTTTATTGTTGACTGTAAGCTGCCTTTTCGGGGTGGCGAATGGAACAGCCAGACGCGTGGCGAAGATGCTTCTCTCTGCAGTTCACTACGGCAAGATGTCAATTTTACTGGGTTACACCGACTCTGCTACTAAGCTACGTGTTACTTCATATCGTATCTGGCTAAAACGCACTTTATGAAAATTAAAAGTATATACTGATATACTTCCGTGTAATGAAGTAACACGTAGCTTAGTAGCAGAGTAGGTGTGGTCCAATAAAATTGACATCTTGCCATAGTGAACTGCGAGAGAAGCAATTTTCCCGCCATGGCCACTGCGTCTGGCTGTTCCATTCGCCACCCCGAAAAGGCAGCTTACATTCAACAATAATAACAATATCCTATTTCGAATATTAACGGTGTAATTCGCATACAGTAAATTATTAAAACACTTTTCAGTTGGAAATGCCTAGATTTACCTAAAACTTACACATAGCGTAACTATTTAAAGCCCGGGACGCAGAGTTACCATGCGCAAGCACCACAGGCGGGTGGACATATGGAAAAAAAACAGACTATAGTGCACTCTGCCCTGCCGCCTCGTCACGAAATTGTTGAATAAGGAATCATGACTAGGTCTGCGCCCATGACTTGTGTCTGATGAATATTTAGATGGAGAGGAGAAATTTTTAAAATATTTGAAATCTTGATGGGTGCCTAATGAATAAATCTGCCTTTGATGGAGGGGAAATTTAATTAGGCTTACTTTTCTTTTTTTTATCGATGTCCAATAAATACCACTGATAGGGAGGAAAAGGGATTAAATGATGCATCCATTTTTTTTTGCTTCAAAATCTAAATAATACATTTGACTGGGAGGTACTTTAATCACATCGGGCCAATCGTTCCATCCTCCTCCTCTATGCTCCCCCTTCCCCCTACATCAGAGACTGCTCCGACCTCTGTTTGCCAACCTCCATCGCATGAAAGCAGCGCTATGATAACAGTTATTTTAAAATCTCCCTCACCGACAAACGGAGCCTTAAAATGTGTATGTTTATAGAACATTTTCTTCTCAGAATGACTTTTCTATCATTTCCTAAAATATTTGCGTAAACTCGTGTTATACCCTTTATAAAATAAATAAATTATATATATATATATATATATATATATATATATATATATATATATATATATATATATATATATATATATAAGAAGATAAAAAGGCCCATAAAACACTGTATGGACGTTTCAACCATATAGGATAAATGATCGGGGTGTAGACACATGGGTGTCAGAATTTTCACTTTTCACTCGATATTTAATTGGAGAAATAAAAAAAATTAAACCTTTAAGAAAACCTTTCAAAAGGCCGAAGCTTCATTAACAAAATGAGCTATAGGAAACTGCTATACGAACTAAAATAAGCATGTGAAGTCTTCGTAAAACAGATGTTGAAGGCAATTTTGAATCCACTATGGCGTCTTCCCAAATGCTGAGACAAAATTTAAAGGCGATTAGACACTTCCTTCCCAGCGCTCATTTAACGGCGCACTGACACTAACTGCGTATATATTATGTAACGTTTACAGATACTATTCAAGATTTTAGTTGTAATCAGCACGATAAAACATTTTGTTGCCTATACTAGTGAAAGTATGAGACATGGAATTCCCGCCTGTCAAGTGGTTGAGCTGAAATGCATTTTTACCTTTAATCCGTGGTTTTATCCTCACTGACATCACAACTGAAGTTCCACAGTCCAATTTGATTGTAATTATGCACAGTTTGTTCTCAATTCACTCATAATACCACTTAAAATACGTGAGAATGTTTGTTTACAGTTCTTTACTCCAACAAAGTGGCGAAACTGTGGCGGGAACAATTTTCCAGTCTTATTGTGCATCTGGCTGCCACAAACATCCGAGAGCGGACGACACATTAGTGAACTGTTTACGGTAGAAATTAAGTATTTTGTTGTTAGGACTTTTCATTTATAAAAGTCATATTACTATGTATACTTCTGAGACATTACGTGTACATAACGAGTGTTACCACTTTGGCAAAAATGCAAGAAAGTTGAGTATGACAACTTATCTAGAACTGGTACGAGAGTCTAAGATGCCATGACGTCAGAATACAGGACTGAAATAAAGGTTTTAAATCCAAAATGATTACTTAAAACACCATTATATTTGACAAAACTTACACTGTATGTGATATATATATTACACTGTGTAATATATATTAATAAAAAATAGGAAAACGCGAAAAATAGCTACATCGTAATGTTCACTGCAAAGGTGTTGAAATTTGTCTCAGGAATCTGGTTTGCTCTAACAAACATTTAAAAATTAATTATAATGAACACTTAACACAATTTACTAGATTTATAACCTTATTCTGGTGTTTAGCTACCTAGTTATTTAAATATAATTATCTAGCGCTCTGGCGTCCCGAAAATTCGCTCGAGTTCCCCGTCCAAGCCCCAAAACGCGGCAGCGTTTACCACTGATGTCAAGGAAACGGTGTCAGCGTCTACGGGTACAAATATTTTGCAGATTTAACACAGGAAATGGGCAGTTTGTTTACACAAGTGACTCTGCAAATATCGAGATGGCGTCATTCGTCCACTTTCAAAGTGTTTTAAGTAAAAGTTTCGAGAGCGTCATGGGCGGTAAGTTAGCACTGTGCACTGCTAAATCTTAACGAGCCTCTGTTTAATCGGAAAAATG
>NC_089788.1:17023305-17075805 GCF_040412425.1 Macrobrachium rosenbergii | reverse complement strand
TTCATGACCAAAGATTTCATGCATATTGACAGCTACTTCGTCTATTTAATGGACAAAATATTTAATTCCATATACAGACTCCTGTTAGCAATTGAATAATCTGATATTAGTATTTATAAAGCCTCCTCATGAGAACAGTTTTTGTCGTTATTATTTTGCTGGATGTTTGCTGTGCTTTCTCTTGTTTTCCTTCAGCCGTTCCTCCTCAAAATATTATGAAGCCCTAGTCTATTGCGAGGGTAGCTACCGGAATTATTACTGAAATAACTGGAGGCCTAGCTCCTTTGCCGAGTGAAATTAGTTGCAGAATTTATACCGAAAATTTTCTTCGTGTATTTAATGCACAGCAGATGATTAAATAGTATATATAAACACCTAGGCGCAAAAATATAAACACAGACTCATATACATTTAAATATAATATATATATACAGTTTATATACAATATATATATATATATATATATATATATATATATATATATATATATATATATATATATATATATGTGTGTGTGTGTGTGTGTGTGTGTGTGTGTGTGTGTGTGTGCGCGCGAGAGCGTCAGTTACCGAATGATGTCTAGTAGTTTTTCATTCTCAGTCCTGAGGAGTTTGTGTGAGTTCAGCAGAAACATTCGAATATGAATGGTGTTTATTGTTTGCAATAAAGGTCTATTCAGTTGCTTTACCGTTTCCAGAGGTCCACACCAGGCCTCTTATTTCTTTTAATACTCAAGCACACAGTCAAACGCTGTGGTGGAATAGAGCCGACTTCGTCTAAACCAGCCACCAACCGGACCGGAATAGACTGGAATGCAGTCAGTATGCATCTATGATTAATTGATGTGGAATCAGTAGTTGAGTTCATGGAATAAAGTTTGGAAGAGACAATGATTTGAATTGTCAAAATAATTTTAACATGAAAAAGAAAATAATGTTCAATAAAAAGTTATCTTTCATGGTTCAATGAAAACATTGAAGGTTTCAGTTTTGTAGATTGCATCGACAACACTCAAATTAATGAGAGAAATTCGTATAAGGCATAAGGAAATCTAGTGAACTTACTAATGCTGGTAGTGACGTAAATAGCACTGAAAAAATTACCAAATTTTAATTTTAATGGTGAAAAGATAATTACTTTAAAAGGGAATATCACCCTATAAAAAATTCTTGTACTTAAACTAACATATAATACAGAAACTATGTGTTGTCTCAAACAACTTTTTCATTAAAATAAAGCAATTCGAGTTAAAAATCTAATTCCAGCGTCAGCTCAAGAAAGCAGCGGGATAAAAAGAATTACTTTAAAAAGAGGCTTGTGCTGTGAAGCTGAAAGGGATTTTGAACTAATAAATCTCATACTCAGTTCAATACTCCTTCAAGCTGCACAACCGTTTTTAACAGTATTTCTAGAAAACTATAAGCTGTATACTTCATATTAAGTAATGCGAATTAACACGTTCACACACACACATATATATAATGTGTATATATATATAATATATATATATATATATATATATATATATATATATATATATATATATATATATATATATATATATTATATATATATGATATATATATATATATTACTACTACCATATTTTCCTTAAATATTTTATCTGTAGAAGTGGGAAAATTCATGCTTATTTTTGTTTTGGATGCTTAGTTCTTTTATTTTACAATTGTTTAGTTACTTGCATGTAGAACCAATTACCCTATCTTTCATTTTGCAGCTTTCTAAATAAATGCCGCCTAATTTATTTGTAAACTGTAAATTACTTCACGTTTTCTTATTCTTTGCCCTCACACCGTTTTGCATTGTTTTCCACTATTTCTGACTTTCACTTAGTGCCTTGTACCTAATGGCATTGTATCTCGTGCCAAAACTGCCTTCCATCTGTGACCTTCTACCCTTGATCCCCTTCAACTGCAATAAGCGATTAAAAGACCCTCAGCCAACGTGGTTAGAGACCCATTTTCTCTGAGGACTTGATCATCAGCAGAGGCAACCAGCGATTGTCGTCTTAACCTTGATCACGCTAATAAAAATTAAGGGTCATGATAGGAGAACCGTTGACTTCTACAGGTCCAAAATATTTTAGAAACAAGGATGCTATTAGAAGTGGCCCTCTCGTCATAATGAAATTTTTTCTGATGAAATTTAGGCCCACCTTTATTCTTCTAGTGTTGCTGTTTCATCTTCAATAAGACTGAGTTGCCTGAATTACTGTGCCTGCCTTCACAGGACTTACAAGAAATCAGTACTGTCTAGTTCAAACAAGAAGTCAGTACAGTTTAGTTCAAACAATGCCAGTACCTGTCTGAGCTTCCAGCATGCCAGACTCCCATTTTCCTATGAGATGTGAAATTAAGGTTCCAGGACACGAGAAATCCAGAGGCTGAGAGTGAAGTGAACTGAAAGCTGGATAAAAGAACAGACTCAGACACTTGAGCTCTAGTGCTGTACCTGAAGTTGTATACTTCCCAACCACCACTAGTAAATCTTCAACCTGTGGCAGGACACTTGTCGCCCATGGCACAGACCTTCAGCCCCCAGATTTAGTGTTACCTTTTAACTGCAGGAGACCCAATTCCTTTCTGTTAATATCTTATTAAAAATCAGAATCTCCAATGAACACATTACCACTGATACTGGCTGCTACAGAACAGCAGATTCCAGCATCAAAACTCGAATGGTGTCCTCAGAGAGTGAACTCTAGAATCATCCGTCCAGATCAGGAATTAGGTAATTTTACGAGTGACTAAGCAGTTTTGTATTTAGTGGCGTTTTCTGGTCACTCCTACGTCACTCAGTATTTCTCACACTTAATTTTTCTTACACTTAAGATATTACATTAAGAATTCATTTCTAAAGCTTTAACTTTCCTTTTTTTTTTTTCAGTAGCAATTACCGTCCCCACTTCACTTTCGTAAGACAGAGGTGGTTCAGAAATCCCTAAATAAATACTGACCGTGACATTCCACACTTCGGTTACAACCCATCTTACCCCACAACTTTGCACCTACACCTCCTGTCCTTTCGAATCCCACTTCTCACATCACTCCATCCATAAAGATATTAAACTGCCAAGGAGACCTAACACATTCTTGTCTTAGGCCTATTTTTACACCAAACCAATCACTCTCACTCCTGCCTAAACACACACACACACACACACACAGGCAAAGCTATCCTCCGTAAGTTTAGTCTCCTCTATCACTATTACCCTTATTCAAAGAATATCTAGCCTCTCATCCATTCTTTTGGAACCTTTCCATCGTCCAGGCACACCTTACACACACCGACCAACAATTGAACCACACTTTCACAACCATGCCACAACATCTCACTTGCAATCACATCAACTCTAAGTGTCTTCCCATTTCTCAGCCTCTTAACTGGCATCGTTATGCCCTCAACTATAACTTGAAAAAGCTTTTCTAATCTTACCCTATCTTCCACATTCAACAAATAATCAGAATGTTCACTAAATCGACCTGGAATGCAGCCATCTCATAACATCGTCTCTCCATTTGCATATTGTACTCTGATATACATTTACTCATTAATGTAATTATTTGATCTTACTTTCCAGTGAACTATTCCGCATCGTTATTCTCGCTTAATTGGGTTGGGTGCATAAAAAGCCCACACACCATACCAAATCAATGAAATTTACATAGGATCTCTTTTCACAGTAATAAAATATTTTGTGGTATACTATCCCTATGAATATCATTAACCAATATATTACAAAGGATTTAACTCTAATTATTTTGGAGAAATATCATGACTAGTGTGATGATTTTAATAGACCACCAAATTACGTTACTTGTATAATATGAACATTTCTATAAAATTCAAATAAAGGCAATTTTGTAAGTTCTTTTCATTATTATGGCAAATGTATCACAGTAAAATTTTTGCTTTCATTTTGAATGATACGTTTTCACATTATAGCAGACTTCACCTTTGTGCGTGGTACTGGGCTGATATTCAGCTTAAATTCTTAAGGCTTACAGGAAATTATATTTTCAGTTTCATTGTAAATAGCATTCAAGATTATGCGTCATTCACGATTTTTTTTACTGTTACCATGAGCTTAACTCGTTTCTTGACCATCTTTCTTTCTGTCAGAAGGGGGAAATGCTCGCTGCAATCTATATAAATATTCTATAAAGACTATCGTATAGTAACCATATAGGCTACATTCTTGCTCTAAGAAAGCCTTATAAAAAAAAAGTCCTTCTGCAACAGTACCCAATTTTGTTTTCAACGGAAAATTTTTCTGTTATCTTATTCAAAAGACAAATCGTTCCCCCTCCCACCTAACTTTTGAATTCCAATTTCCATTTACCTCTTTTCATTTTCTCTATATCTATCTTTCTCCTCCCGTTATCCTCATATGCTTGAAATACGTTTGTTTAATTCAAGCTATATTATTTATTCTCCAATAGTGTGCTTCATAAGACACACACACACACACACACACACACACACACAAACACACACACACACACACACATATATATATATATATATATATATATATATATATATATATATATATATATATATATATGTGTGTGTGTATAATGGGGCAAAGAATATGATTTAACACTCCTCATGAAACCTCAAAATCAATATATTGTATATTTAAAAGTTTGGGATGAACTATATCCTTTTCAATCCTGCAACCCACAGAGGTCAATTAATTACATTAATTCAATGCCCTGATTTGCTCAACAGAGGGTACAATGGGGAGAAAAGAATATGACTAAAACATTTTAGTTGCCTCGTATATATATATAGAATATATACTATATATATATTATATTGAAATGGTTGATATATATATATATATTTAACAATTTGTAAATATTTTGGACATATTATCGTATATATGTATTTTTAATATATATATATATATATATATATATATATATATATATATATATATATTATATATATATACATATATAAATATATATATATACTGACATTTGAAATGATATATATGCTCAAAATCCAACCATTTTCAATTCACCAAACCATATCTCTATCCCAGCAAATTTGATTTAGGTGACAGGTAACTATAAAACTTGATGAAATGTTTGGTAGTTTCTACAATTTGTAAATGTTTTGGACATGTTTCATCATATCTGTATTTTTAACCTCGTGGGGTTGAACGAGTTCGTGGAAAAAGTTATGACTGACATTTGAAATGTTTATCTTTCTCTATCATTCGACCACCACACTTCCGTATCTGAAATTCGTGCATAAAAGTCAATTCCAAAAGGTCACTAACCGTGCCTGTTTACCAAAGAAAGTATTTTCGAACCATGAAAAGTTTAGATGGACTAAAGAAAACCGACACCAAAACTAAGCTACTCACGAGCTTGATTTGGAGAGACAGCGCGAAAGATGTAATTCGATCAGTCCTGCATTGATTATAGGGAACGATGTGATCGAGTAACGCAAATTGTGATCAACTTCCAATTACCTTTCATCTATATGGGTTTTATACTCTTTTGTAATATCAATAACAATATACATTCCAGTTCTTTTTGTTGTATGTAATGTTTTTATTTATCTTTCGTTCTAAAGGACGCTGTAAATCTTCAGTAAAATATGCCTGAAAAATAAACTATAATATTTCTCTAACATGAAAAAGAAATTCAGAACAAAATTACTTTAAGGATGTGAAGGAGAATTGAATTTTGAGATTCATCTATAAAATGAAATGGAAAATTATAAACTATATTGTTTTAGTGGCGCCATATTACCAATTCTTAAAGAAATAATCGCCAAAAAAACTTTATCTGGGTGGGTAATTTCATTAATCGTTTCATAAAAGTTCATAAAAATTTTCGTCTGTTTTTCATCGCAAATATGGAGGAAAACTCTACTTCTATACCGGAAACATCGACATATAAAGAGATTTCGCAGACCAAAAACCTCTGCCATTCAGGCCAAGGACCCCTCGATCCCCAACTGGCCACTTATCCAAAGGCGGATGTCTCCTAAATCTAAGTCCCCTAAACCTAATCACTTATTATCAAGTGACATTTTTTGTAAAAATCGATATATCACATTTGTCGAAAACCTGCAAAAGAGTATAATACTACTATAGGTAATAACAGAGTTAGCACTTTATGTTCTTGGCTCATTCACGATTTCACCGGTGATTGTTTCTTTTGTAAGAACTAAAAGAGGTTGCAGCCTCCACCTTCTGCCTCTGGACCGTTCATCTTTTTCCTCTCACCTTTTTGAATTGACTTTACGTTCGGTACGTGACTGACCACGCCAAGGACCTCAAGGCCAAAAGAGAAGTGATCGTCATTGCCCGCTTGGAATTATAAAACACAATTGCATAAAAGCAATTTTGAATCTCTCTCTATTGGCCATTAACACTAGGACAGCATTCAACTACATACACAGTGTTTATATATATATATATATATATATATATATATATATATATATATATATATATATATATATAAATACGTATATATATATATAATATCATATATATATATAAACACTGTATGCATATATATATATATATATATATATATATATATATATATATATATATATATATATATATATATATATATATATATATATATATATATATATGTATGTATGTATGTGTATGTGTATGCACATTTCATATTCATAGCTTTTCCTGCCAATGTACCTTCTCTGCACTGAAAATTTAAATATTCATAAAGAGTTATTATTCATTTAAAAACATTAATGCCGGCAAAATTTTCTTTTCATTCCAAAACCTCTTTTGGGTGAAGTTTTGTAACAGATCCTCTCATGGCCTCGGGACTAAGCGAAATGGAGAGTTTACAATGAAGGTTTCATAAATTCATAAAATTGGCAAAGACTGAACAAACCTCAGAGAAATTCAATAATCATTAATAGCAGAGAGGACTCACTTGCCCAATTCCATTGCAAATTTAAAAGGCAGGATTTCCCTGAAACACAATTCACTTCCTTAATTGGCTGAATGAAAGTGAAAAATGTTACTTGTAAAAGTAGTAAGTACTGGTAAACACCTGTTGTAGATATATAATATTTTTGTGTACAGTAAAAATGACTGATACCCTCTCGTTATCATACAAATCGAAAAGTAGATGTGTGCACATGCGTGCGCGTGCGTGCCCGTATGTGTGCTGGTAAGGGGGGGAGGTGGGAAGCGAAGTAAAGCCAGAATTTTAATTTTCATAATAAAATCCATGAAACTAAAATGAGGATAAACTCTGAAAATGCTGACTGATGGCTTGCCGCTTAGTTAAATAAAGTCATTCCATTCAGTATCTTGTGGCAATATAAAACTTTGAATCTTCCAAAAGACGAGTGTCTTTTTTCCTCAGCTCCTGAACAGGACCGAGGGCGTATTCTTTATTCCCTTCGGAATTCTGAACCGTGAGCGTTAGAAATTCGAATATTCGATCACAAATCTCATCCCCTTTGATATATCTATCTCTCAGGAGTAAACTGATATACTATTACCTATGTATATTCCCTTTGCAAATAGGTAAAGTGGCAAGAATCATTTTGAATGCTGGTTACGATAATATTTTCATCTTTCGCTTGGATTCACACGTAGCGATTAACACCTCTACATTCACTATTATCGTTTCCCAGAAGTATAAAATGGGTTACGTTAAAAAAAGTATTTTCGATCTTGGGGCCCATTTATTACGCCATAGCTTGCAAGTGTGTTCACAAAGTCTTTCCTGATTCTTTTTCGCAATGAATAAACGCTTATTTTCCATCTGCGATTACATTCACAAAACAAATGAAGATCTTAAGAATTCCTCGCATTAAAACTAGTGGGCTCGAATTCCCCTCCTACTCGACACCTTTCTCTTCGACTACCTATGTCAAGTTTAAGCAAATACATTTTCCACACTTGTGACATTTTAAAAATAATTTTTTCCCCTTTTTCTATTGTCGTCAAATATTTCAAAAGAAAGTAGACTTCCACGATACAGATTAACCCCACGATACCAATATCATTTCATTACAAAACTTCATTTCATCTTTATTACTGGCAAAACACTTTACTGTTTTAACAATCAATCCACTTATTTTCAGTCACAGAAAATAGCTAAATCAATCCCACTCTAAATAAGTTAAACGGTTTTTTTCCATAAATCAAATTTTGACTTAACTAATGCGTCGAAAACATTGCTAATCTTATAAGCATATTTTTAATAAATATCTATTAACTTTACTCTCACATCCGTCTATATTTATTTTTGACCTTGCAAAAGATCCTAAGAGCAGGCTACAATATACTATCTCTCTCTCTCTCTCTCTCTCTCTCTCTCTCTCTCTCTCTATATATACTGTATATATATATATATATATATATATATATATATATATATATATATATATATATATATATATATATATATATATATACATACATATATAAAGATGCTTATTTAGCCATCTCCCCCTTTCGAAAGGGTTGGCTCCAAATGGGTACAGTCTTCCTCAGAAAGTCACAAGGATAAGGCAGCTGGCCTCCCGCTCTTTTTCATGACCCCAAAAGACCCTGGTTCCCATTTACAATCGGGTGGTGGACTAGTTGCCGGTAAGACGGGAGCTATTCACGGAAGTAGCGAACATGAGCAGCGCGCTGCACCAATTCTGAAAGACTTTAGAAGATTATGCTACAAGAAGTAAAACAAGATATTCTTATATAGCAATAAACAGAAGTGAGAAACATTCCTGAAAAACAATGGGTGCAACTACCAAGCTTGAGAGTAACTGATTACGCAATACAAAGCTTGCGTTAGATCTATAAATATCCAATACGAAGTGCAACGCTACTTATAACCAGAACGATGGCCAACATTACGAATTTTTATGGCCGTATCCACTTAGGGTTATTGCAAGAGGAAAGGGCATGAAAAGGCAGCACAACGCTGATGAGTAAAAAGCATTGAGAAAAGTGTGTGTGATTTCTAAATGTAGATGAGGTATGGAAACGCTAATGTTATCAGTTACAAAGTAAAAGTTAATATAATTCCGTTTCCTTATATCAAAGATCAGTGTCTTGAAAAAATGAAGACCAGAACATACAATGTAATGTTGTCAATTACAAAGTGCAGATTTCTTAATGTACAGGTAATTGTATATTCTTACATTAAATTAACAGGTTTTTATGGCAGTAATTTTGATCTTAAATCAACTGAATCAATGTCTTCACGAAATGAAGACCAGGACACACTTTATTATGACTGACTGATTTATTATCTTCTTCCGAGTTGTTTCACATCCACAAATTAATAGTAGAGAATGCTAGCATGTGTCTACCAATTTGCTCAACTTACATAGGATTCTTTTAAAAAATATGTTATTCTCTTCCTCCTGTTTCCTCATTTCTGTAGTTTAAAGGCAAATAGGCTATACTTTCCCCAGTGTGTGTGTTTGCGTGGCTTAGCAGGATATCTGACACTTGTCGACCACGGTTTAGATAACTACAACTCTGGTGTGAGAACTCATCACTGCTACTCTGCAAAAGAATTCGCTGTCTGACTCATCACATTGCAGATGGGGCTTTTGAAAAGCACCAGTTGAAAGTAAATCACAAATAAACAAAAAATAATGTTGCTCAGTGATTAAATGTCTAAAAATGAAGTTTACAATCGGAAGGAAATCCTTGAAGAAAAGTAAAAAAAAAAAAATTAACGCAAAAACTGTTTTCAAACTAAGAATTTTTGCATTTGCACAGTTATGAAATGACAAACAGCTTTTATTCATTACGTAAAACACTGAAATGAAAATGCCATGCATTTCAGAGTGTGTTCCGCCCATCTCTGCTTCTGTGACTACATCGGGTGCTCTTATTAACCAACTGAGTAATCTGGAAAGTAATTCAATTAGACCAGAAACTCATTTGGTCCGTCTTTATTGTGATGCCAACGGCTTGCGCATCTAATAGCCTTCAACCTCGGGCAATTCAAAGCAGAGTTGCAGGAGAGCCTTCTGACCTCTGAACTCTCCGGAGGATTGCCATTTAACTTCTCCGGATAGTCACTTTAATATAAATATGTTTCGTTGAAATTAGTTAGAAGCATCACAGTCCAAGTTAGTCGTTGATTATTGCTGTAAGGGCGGATATACTGCACATTCATCTCCGTGGGCATGAAAGCTCGTGTAATTTGCTTACATTCTCTCTCCTCTCTCTCTCTCTCTCTCTCTCTCTCTCTCTCTCTCTCTCTCTCTCTCTCTCTCTCTTTACGTATACACATGCACAGCGTACAGTATGTCTGTATGTATGTATGTATATATATATATATATATATATATATATATATATATATATATATATATATATATATATATATATATATATATATAATATATATATATATATATATATATATATATATATATATATATATATATATATATATATATATATATATATATAATATATATATATATACATAAAATGATATATATATACATAACATATATATATATATATATATATATATATATATATATATATATATATAACGGTATAAAGAAAGTAATCTCTATCTCAATCTCTAATAAATCTCTCTCTCTCAGTACAAAGAGCAATGACTGGTGAGAACTATGACCGACATGTTTTTTACCTTGCAACTTTGGCTTATCAGAAAAGAACGTTCTATGACTTGAAATTAGTGACGATTTTCCAATGAAAATCAACATCTTAGAACCTCGCAAGCTCATTACTATTATTATTAAAATAGTTTAACTTAACCACTGAATTGACCATCAGCTCTAGGGCTTCATACAAGATGTTTGGAATGATAAGTCTGGCTAGAAGCCTAGCACTGGGACCCTAATAAGTCACTTGTCAATGATGATGAATGAAAATGAAATTAAAAGCTGTAAAAGGGTATACGCTTTCATATTGGAACACACTCATACAGAAATACATTTAAACTCATGCTTCCATATATACTCACTAAAAGGTATATATAAAATTCAAAATAAATGAGTAAAATCACAAAATTTACTTGTTTTAAAATTCATTATTCTGATTTTTTTATATTTTTCCAATTAATTTGCAGCTTCTCATAAACATTAAAATGGGTGCTATTGAGAACGTTGAAGATTCTGACAAAATTTCTTCTATCGGTCTATTTCCGAAATTACTGATAATCGCTGCAGGTTATATTGTGGACATTCACCTCGTGTTTCAGCAGAGAACAGTAATATGCTTAACTGTTATCAGCACATTGCAATCTGGGCATTTGGGAAGAGGGCCACATGGACTGTTCATTAAGTGTCCATGTGTCAATCAAAATATACCTTCATTTCGAAGAAACCTCAGAATTTTGTGCTTGTAATCTTTCTCTCTGATATGATGAACTCCATTTTCCAACACTGGATTTTATCTGTTTTAATTTATTATTTTCAGGTTCTTGCCTGGGGTGTCCATAAATTTTGCCATTTTTTTACAAGGACTGTTTTATATATCTTGTATAGTCACTGATAGGGATGTCTACATTTGTTCTTGTCATGTGGACTCCTTTCTTCTTTAGCTGCACTTTATCAGCCTCTTCATTTCCCTTAATCCCTACATGGGCAGGGATCCAACATATTTCAATATTTTTTCCTTTATTATACAATTTATGGAGAGAGAACTTGTATATGTTGTACAATATTATTTTTTTATTATAGCTTTGAATAGCTTCTAGCACCATCTGACTGGAGTCGCTATAAATTACAAAATTATTATTGAGACTTCTCTTACTATTTTTATGGCTGATACTATTGTCACATAACTCAGCTGTAAATACAGAAGTCTTTGTCTGGGAGATACTCTGATACGTTTTGTTTTGGGATACCTATCCTCTTGTTTTGTGACTTTGATCCGTCAGTATATATTGCCATCTAATGTGGATCTTTTCGGATAATATGCTCTGCTGATGTTGTCTAAAGTCTTTATTCCTGAATGATTTTTTGATAAATTATTTCCCTTAAGTGTGTACAAATTCTCATTTTATTCATTGTCCAAGGAGGAGGCTTCAAGAGACATTTTATTATTACAGGTAATTGTATATGTATATTTAACTGATCTCAAACAATCTTGTAGCTCTAATTGGGAAAGAAGGTGGATGATTGTTTATAAACAATCTGGAGAATCCAAATAATTTTTTAGTTGGAGAAAAAGTCATTTATCTGAATTCTCATTTTACTCTTCAAACAAGGAGCTCTCTAATAATAAGAGATAAGAGAATAGTTACCAATTCAACTTGTAAAGATGATGTTGGTGATGATCGAAAAGCTCCTGAACATAATTTCTAAGGCCCTCATTATGAACTGGGCATTTTTCAGCGTTGTTCTGATGCCGAGCCATAATTTCACTTCCATAATCAACGATAGACAGCACTGTTGCCCATTTCATACAATAAAGTAATTTATGTCTATCGGCTCCCAATTCTGTGTTTGATTGTTTTTAATTAGGTTTAAAACTCGTTTACAAATTTGATTTCATGAAGGTTTAATGCTCTTTTACCATAAAATACATTTTTTTTCATGTATGTTATGTGGGCCCGTTTCCAGTTCATGTGAGTTTATCAAATACTAATCCTAAAAATTTTGCTGTTTGGCCAATTGGTATACTAAGGTTTCTTGTTTTTCAAGTCTTCCATTTCTTCTCCTGATTGGTACTTTTTATTTTTATAAAACATGATTTGTTTAAAGTTGTTTGCATAGTTTTTGTCTATGAAAATTTAAAGTGCTAAAAGATAAAGCCCATTCATCTATTTTTTATTATGCTTTTATTAATGATTCGTTCTGCATGTTTTATTGTTTGAGATGCTGAATAAAATTTGGCAAAATCATCCATATACAGATTTTGACTTTAATACCAATAGGTAGATTATTACTGATATCTTGATTGTTAAAGTAAACACTCTGTGCCACCAAGGACTACTTTCCCTTTTCGTGGAACACCATTTCAAGAGGAAATCTTAGCTAGACAGAACATCATCAATTCAAAACCAAAACTGCGATTTGTCAAGAGATAGTTTTTATAAACATACAATAAAAGTTCCTATACAAATGTTATTTTTCATATAAAATTTTTAATTTTGCAAAATCTTGTGAGTATCATATGCCTTTTCAATGTCAAAAAAAAGCACGGCTATAAGCCAATTTGTTTTATTTCAAACCATGCCATTGTCTAAGTTATAGAGAATCTTTGTTGATCTGTTCTCAAGCAGCAAGAAATTAGCTGATTGAAAATTTTGTTTCTCTCTCTCTCTCTCATCTCTTAGTCGAGCATTTACCATTTTTTCTAGCATTTGCAAGACAACTAGTTAAAGAAATTGGTCTGTAATTGTTTACATTACTGGGATCTTTTCCTGGTTTGGGGATAGGAATAAATTAATAAGAAAAAGAACACCTCTTCCCAAACAAATTTCAGATGATGACAAGTTAAGTTATAAACTCAATAAGTGATAAATTGTGCCAAAGAGTGCTAAATGGCAGATCATTTCAAAACAAATAGTTTTCACCCTCTGAAAGAAGAGCGGTTAGCTGGGACTGCCAACAATGCCTTTAAAAAAAAAAAAAAAAAAAGGAAAACCAAATTAAACTTTATTATAAGTGCCAATAATTTGCTGCACTGTCATCAAAAATAGCTTATTGTTATTAACTCTCTCTATTTTTCTGTCTGTCTGCTCATCTCTCTTTTGTCTCTCTTACTTTCCTAAACTTTCTCTCATTCAATTGTTACACTCTGCAGGATCAAGATTCTTTTCCCATCTTTTATTAGGTGGACTCTAGGGGTCCAACAGGAGTACCATTTATTTTCCAAATTGCCACCAAATTTTTTGTATGGGAAATAAATAAAACAAAACAAAAGGGAACACAGAAATGAAAGTTCTTCTGGAACCTAACCTTTTAAATTGCCTGCAGATACTGAGTTATACCAGTTTTACCTGTATTAATTTCTAATAATAATATAGTGCCACCTTTTGAAAGTTTTCCTAATATCACTGAAGATTTATTTATTTTACTGCCCAATTTTCCCGTCAACCTATTAACGCCTCCCAAGAACCATGGCAGCAGAGACTTTTAAAACCTTCCTGGGGCTGGGGACGGCGGACCACCTCACTTTGTGTTTTGTTGGGTGACATTTGCAAGTGGACGACTTGGCCAAGCGGGAGAAGGAAGAATTTGTAAGAGAAAGTATGAAGAAGAAATTCAGAAGTTTTATTGAAGAGCAGAGGCTTTAGAAGATTCAAAGAAGAAAGAAGAAGACAGCCTGAGTTAGCCTGGAAAGTCATATTGTTAGCCTGCTTTATAAATGTTATATTGAGCTACATGCAAAGAGAAAGAGCTAGCTTGAAAAAGGTAAAATGGAGAATGCCGAAGCTTGTGGCTAGGTCAGCAAGCCTCCAGCCCACGCCTGCTGCATCAAACTACAATTTTTGTTGTAGCATCAATTCCCTAGTCCCCAAGTGGACTGAGGACGAAAAGCATGGCTGGAGGAGATCGAGGCTCTTTTAGATAAACAGCACCACGGAGATTTCGAGAGTCATTTATACAGCAAATGTCATATGGAGGAAAAGAATTCTTCTATTTTACTCACTGGAGAAGAGCCAGAGAGGTAACATGGCAAGTCCCACAACGAGTTGTAAAGGCCTTAAAATAACCCCAGAAAAATGGAGAAAACGGTTCTTTGGTCTTTATTAGGTAATTCTGGTCTTGGAGTTTGTCACAAAACCCAGTCCGGTAATGGTTTTATTGGCCTGCACGACGTTTGAATTTTTCAATCGGACCATGCTAGAAGACCTTATCGTTTTTTTATTCGTATTCTGATATCTTAACGATAAACAGCAGATCATTAAAGCTTACATGGCTGATTCATAACAAACTTTTTATCAGTCGCATAGCACCTATAAGCGATTCGTTCCTAAAGCCTACCTCTTCGAACTCCAATCAGAAGAATGGACTGCTAAGCAAGACCATATTTACCTATTGCAAGATATTGTTTTGTTGCCATGTTTAAACTAGGCACTAATAATAGGTTCCTATTCTTTTAGCCAAACTCCTTCCCGATTCATCCGCTCAGCCCTCTCCTCCAATCAGTTACTGCAGGCCATTTAGCCCATCCAATATAGCCTGTGCAAATCCTGTATTATAACGGTCAATGCTGGATCTCTTGTTTGTCCCCATTACAAAAATTTGTTTTTTCTAATAATTTTCTTACGACATTCATTTGTTTTCTTTATAATATATTAAGAGACTGGAAACCCAGTTCATCTCAACCCCCTCTTCAGAGCACTAGCCTGCTGTGACCCTTCCGGTCACAGTTTTTTCTATATTTCAGACATTTCCTGATCACTTTGGCCCAAGTGCCAGCTTTGCCATGTTTTTGATGAAAATCCCAGTGGGAAATGAATGCAATGAAACAATCATTACAGCTCCAGGTAAGACACCTTGTCATGTATATTTCTTTCTTTATTTGTTCTTGTTGTCCCAATTGGCCTTCTTGTTGGGTAATCTTCTCTGGGAAGCCCATTCATTGTTGTCACTAAGGTATGGTTGTCCTCCACGGAGGCCCCTTCTAGAACTTCGATGTCTGTATCCATTGGTTTTACCATTATTTTCCACGATAAGGGAATATTCAAACTAGTTTTTTTTTTGCCTTTCTTCATATCTCTTGTTTTTGTTTTGACAAGAGGTTTCCTCTCCCGAACAATTGTTGGTTTCTTTGTTTTGCAGGACGTGTTCTTTCCAATGCCCAAATTTATCTTTAATTTCAAGTCTATCCAGGTCCTTCCTCTGTTAAGACTTCTGTAGTAGCATCTCTCCTGTGGGCAGGTTTCTATTTGCAGCCAAACCCAAATGAATTGGATAAAATGTTATCCATTTCATTTGTCCGGACCCTTTATTCTTGACCATTTTAGTTTTTATTTCCAGTGCCACATTAATTTCTTCCAGAGCCAGACTTTTCCGTGCACGGACGTTGAGCTCCAATTTGAATGGCCCCCATTTTTGTTTCATCATGTTGGTTTTCCTCCGGGAGTTTAAAGAATATGTAGTTGATCATAGACGGATCTTGAGCACCCTCTTCTTTGCAATTCTAATTTAGCTTCTTTGAACCCTGGAGACATTCCCCTTCTTTGGAAGACCAAAATGGCCTTCGGACTCTGTATTATATATATAGGTTGTCGCATACAGCTTCTTTGGATCTTGCTGATGGTTTTGCCCACAGTTTATGCCCTTCTGGCCTGTCCCCAGAGTCCATTGTGTCATCACCTCCTAAGCCTGCTACTGATACGCCTTGGAGGTTCATTTCGACAATACTTTTTTGCATGTCCATATTTGCTGCCAAAGCTCTGACACTGTAGCCCTTTGGGACAGTATGGTCTTACTGATCCTGGCTTTGCCCAGAAAATTTTTATTTTCTGTACATAGTCTAGACCTTCAAATTTTATTTTTGCAATTTAAGACTTGTTCCTTTCTTTACCACGAGCCGCAGATAATATAGTTCGCAATCCTAACTAATTTCAATAATCTTAACTATTGTCTAACAGTATCTGATGCTCAACTGGCTCGGCCTTAGACCTCAGGAAGGCACTCATTTATCATATGAGGCACTGTTCATAGAATCACTAGTTTTTAATAGTTTTAAATTTAAACCATTGTATTTTTATTGAAAATAACTTTTATGTTGACTTTTGTCGTTAGGATAGGTTATAAATACCAAGTCTTTTCCACTATTTGTCTAAACGACATTTCATGATTGTAGAGTGTCTGCCTATAATAAATAATTTTCACCTTCTAGTGCCGATATTTTCTAAAGTTTCTAGTGATTATACCTCATATCCTATCTAGTTACTAGTTCTGTAGCTAGGGTAGTCAACCAGGACTAATCTGCTCAGGGAAGAAGAGTAACCTTACTTTTTACTGGCCTTTGTACTGGAGCATATGGTTCCAGTGTTATTGCATTTTGAATTTGTTTTGACTTTTCTAAAGAAGGGTTGTCAGATGATAAATATTGTCAACTGTTCCGATTCCTACCATGTATTTAGGTGAAGGGTATTAAATCAAACTTGATAAAGATTGAGGAGGAGAAAAAAAAAAAAAAAAAAACCTGAAAACCTTAAAAATAACAATCAGCCTTTCATGGAGTTCATTCCTCCACTAATGGCTGAGGTAGTTCAAAAAAACAAAATATACCTATGGCATTACCCCTAAACCTCAGAGGGGATTTCACAAATGATTAGTAGGTGGCTCAAGTGTAACCCAACCCGGCGATGTGATCAGGACTGAGAGCCTTACTCGAAAGATGCATCCATCCCCTGGCTAATCACATTAGAGAGAGGCAAACCGGACAGAATGCCGAGAGTCCTATTCCCAGAACTAGACCCCTTTGTTCCGTGGTCCAGTCCGTCTAGAATTAATTCCGAATTGGGAAGACTCAGGTCAAGACTTATCGGGCCGTTGATGGTCCTCGACGTTCACGGTTCCATTCTTGTTAAGCTTCGGATTGACTAATAACCCAGCTCTGATTTCCATTTTCTTTGTTTCACTCCAGCCACCAAATTTGTACGAAAGTCTAAATTAACGCCATTTAAATATTGTTTGTTAGCCGATTGTCCCAGGGCCTGTCTCTTATTCTTCGTAAGAACGAAGAAAGTCATTTTTAATACTCTGGTATTCGTGAAGGAACCATTGTTTTAAGGATAACTTGTGTTTTTGTATAAATCTCCATCTTAGTACAAGAGCAAAGCTACTGGTGTAACCAGAGCTATGACGTTTACAATAAATATTTTTATGGCCTTTCTTTGTTATCAGAAGAGAACGTTAATGACCAAGTTAACTGGCGATTTTTGATAAAAACGTCTGTCTTTAGAACTCGCAAACTAATAGACAGGTACTATGTGCATTCTGTAGTTTTATGCAACAGGTGAAATTTGTCAATTCTAAATAACTGATCAGCAAGACCCTTTACTGTAACAATATATATATATATATATATATATATATATATATATATATATATATATATATATATATATATATATATATATATATATATATATATATATATATATATATATATATGCATGCAAAAAAGTCACTCAAAAGTCAGTGATTGTTTCTTTATTTTTAGACAGAAATGAAATTGTTGATGAAAGTTTTGAATTATTCCGCAATTCATTTTCGTATATTTTCTTTCAACAACACCATTCAAAAACAAACCCTTCTTTCTTGTTAACTTTAGATTCAAAAACAGACTTTAAAATCACTGGTCAGCATAAATATGAAGCAAATTTCTGAGTTTAATCTCCTGATGCAGTCCTGATTAACCTGTTGGCAAAATCTGCTTAATATCAGTACATAATAAAACTACAGAAACAGGATAAAAATAAATAAACGGAATATAATTCTTTATTCATAACAGAACCTATGACTCGCAGATGGGTTTCCAACACAAATCGCTTCTTATGATTAACTAGACTAGATGAGCAGGCTTCGTTATACAGATCTCTCTTGCTTTACAAGACAGTTCCCTTTTATAAATTACTTGAATGAGCAAGCTGTTTCTACCAACACGGAGCAACTGGCTGAAAGTAATTTATAATAAGAATAAAGGAAATAACATGTGAGAGAATTTAGATCTCGCCATTAACAAACAAGCTCATGAAACTCAGTGACATGAGAGAGAGAGAGAGAGAGAGAGAGAGAGAGAGAGAGAGAGAGAGAGAGAGAGAGAATTTCAATAGATGTACAGTAAAATGATACACATCATTAATCTGTGGCACTCAACTTCCAGCTTCAGTCTCCAAATTCTCGATGTACATCTTTGCACGAAAATTAGAGTGATATTAACCAAGATAAAATATTTAATGATAAAGGTAAAACTGCCACCCTGTAGGATAGTTTCAAACAGGAACAGTCACGTAAAATTAGACATGAGTGTCTCGATGATCCACAGATGTATAGTAATTAGTGATAGTGTTAACAATTATAATGCAAGATAGGCCGATCCTCCTCAGTAAACTCTGATAACCTTTTTTACTGAGTTAGATACCAAGTTGCAGAAATGTTTATTAAATCTAAACACCTATTTATATTTACGAGATGATATCCTCAACACAAACCATGTTTTCAACATGCGTCCAAAAATATAATTGGCAATATGTAATATAAAATGAATGAAAAACTTTAATAGTGTTATATGAATCAACGATATACGTTAGGAAAAGCTAATAAATTTGTGTATATATTTCCATTTTTTCTAGATTCATTTATTAAACATAATCAAGTTCTCTATATGGTAATTTCTCATTTAAAAAAATATATATATGTATATATATGTGTGTGTATATATATATATATATATATATATATATATATATATATATATATATATATATATATATATATATATATTTATATATGTATGTGTTTGTGTGTGTGTGTGTTTATCCATGTATGAATGTACTGAATGTATGTGTATCTGGTAGAATGGTTTTTCAAGAGACAAGAATAAAACGAAAACTAATTTGTTCCCGGAATACGAAAATCAGGTTTTCTTTACCAAATAGAAAAACTCATCGTTTGGGTGTCGAGTATATCGGTAGAGCTGTGGACAAGCCCCCGCTCTCTCCGGAGTTCTCTCTCTCTGCCGGCAATAACCTAGATGTTTTATTTCTGGTGATAGAAATTCATTTCTCTCTCTATAATGTGGTCCGGATTCCACAATAAGCTGTCTCCCGTTGCTCTAACCAGTTGGTTCTTGCCATTAAATTGAGCTAATCCCTGTTTACACAGCCCTATGGAGAGCTGTTAATCATATCATGGTCTGGTATATTTAGATAAACGAGATCATTAACTTTAAAAAAAGTTCAAAACTTCTTTGGAATTTGTTGAATATATCTAAATTGACAACCCTCCCTCACTATTTCTCAACGTTTTCTGCTCAATAACCTAGATTTGTGAAATTTGTTTAATATCTTAAATTCTCTCTCTCTCTCAACATAAGAGTTCCTCGCAAGAATAGCGGGTTCCGTTCTCAGCTACCACTGAAGTTGGTCGCGAGTTCGAATCTCCGACCGGCCAAAACAAGAACAAATTGAGAATTTGTTTCTGGTGATAGAAATTCAATTCTCGCTATTATGTGGTTCGGATTCCAAAATAAGAAAAGGTCCCGTTGCTAGGTAACCAACTGGTTTTCTTAGCCAGATAAAAATAAAACTAATCCTTCTGTTAGCCCTTAAAGCTGTTAATCATGCTCAGTTTAAACTGCACTAAACTAAGATCTTAAAATTTTGTCTCTCTTTCTCCCCCTTGTAAAAATTAAGCCCTCTATTTCTGTTTGATGCATGTTTTCTGACTAAATATACAGAATTGTCTTACTTATTTAGATAAACAAGATTATTTACTTTTAAAACTATATTCAGAACGTTCTATAGGAATCTTGTTCCATACTTTACATGAATCAGATTTTGCTGATGTTATTTATGTAACGTTTTTGCGTTAACAATTCACTAGAACTTGTTTAATATTATTACCAAAATCAACAACAAGAACTAGTTTAAGAATAAGGCTTATATATATATGGGGAACACTGAAGACTGATAATAAAGCTAATATAAAATACAGAAAAACTGAGGATGAATATGGAACTAAGAAAAACAATGAGACTTGGTTGAGGGGGAAAAAAGCAAGAAAAAAGAACTGAGTCTTTGAACCTTTTCATTTTAATCAAATTCTTCTCTCTCTCTCTCTCTCTCTCTCTCTCTCTCTCTCTCTCTCTCTCTCTCTCTCTCTCACACACACACATGCACACACACGCGCGCGAAAAATGTTTCGACATCCGTAATAACAGTGGAGCTCGTCCTGTTGCAATTTCTACTAAAAACTTGTGTGTATTCTAACGACTGTAAATAACACCGCTGTAAAAACTCTGCGAAAATATCAAGAGCGGATGCCTGCAATCAACCACATCTATTCCGGAAAGCCTGATAATATTCTGCCGTTAGTTTATTGTCGGAAACCGAACGATCTTCCCTTTGATAGGTTCTTCCACCAATCCACAAACGAATTCCATTCGCCTCCACTTCCTACGATTATCCTCCATTCAGTTGCAAAGATCTATTTCCATGCAAATGGACCATCCTTCATACTGAATGCCATCAGAATTAACTGAGCAAAATTTTTCCAACGTTTGAAGGCGATTTATTTTTCTTTTTCATTGTGCTCTGTCTTTTTAAATAATTTTTTTAGATCACCTCAATGCCTCATTAGTAATTACCCAGAGTAAGAATTTCTTTCTTCATCAATCAATTGTTGCAAATCTAACAAAGAAGTAATGATGGTTCACAACAAACCCATTACAAATTTTACGAGAAACGATCATGTTTCACTTTTCTGAAGTACATTATCATTTATTTCTGTTGCTGTATTTACCTTAAGGTCAGACTTATTATGCTAAAATATTATTTACTCTCTATTATATATACTTAGTTTTTGCTTGAAATACCGTATGCAGAATACATTGCTGTGATATAACTGATACGATAATAATTAACGATTTCTCTACCGAAATAATAAACAGTATATCACAGACATGTTCTTGCCCTTTGAGCCTGTGTACAACTGTTACACCAAAATATTTTTCAGAAAAGTATTCTGTTTTAATGTACATAAATCTTGAAGTACTCATTAACAATTAACGACTGACGACACGTCTGATTGTCTTACATCGTTATGATTTACTCCAATGTACGAAAACTCCTTTCCTTTACATATAGATCGACTCAGACCGCAATAATGTCATTCTTGGCTTAGCATTCCCATAGCTGCGGTGTAGTTAATATACTCCCGGCAGAAAGCTTCAGCTTCGATATACAGTACGTAACTCGCATTTCCCTTGACAGCATCAAACGATCCTGATGGTAACTTTGATAACCTGAGATCCATACATGTCTAGAGGTTTCACAACGATGGATTGGAAATCTGCGTTATACTTTCTGACCAGCCTTCTTGCTTGGGTTTAAAACTTTAAATTCAGAGCTCGGTGGGCCACCATCGGAGTGTGGACAACCGTGGTCCAGCGACTTGTCCGTGGCGGTTCGAGTAGGTGCCTTCAACACTTCTGTGTTTTGTGGATGAGAGAGAGAGAGAGAGAGAGAGAGAGAGAGAGAGAGAGAGAGAGAGAGAGACAAATGGTCCTTGGTCAAGAATTCCTTCGACAAATTTTCAAAGGTAAAAGACATTGTGCGTTTGTTGACATAATCATTGAACTGCATACTTGTATTTGGACGACTGTGACGGGTGGCAGCTGAGGTGTACAGACACGTGTAAGACAGCGACCATATGTTGAAATCCTTGCTAAAAATCGGAGTATGATACGTCTAAAACTACTTCCCCATATAGAAGAAAGTCGAATGGGTGGAAATAACTGATAATAAATCAAAACTGAATCGCAGAAACAATAGAAGACACCTCGTATTTCATCCTAGTAGTGTTGGACAGAAGACAGTCTAATGGTATTTTTCTAAATTTTGAGAACTTTTTTAGATTTTGAGAAAAGGATGGTCCTAAGTTTAGCTCAAAATGACATGAGTCTTTCAGCATAACGAGTACTCTGTAACTATAAGGGCATTCTACTGGAAAATGCTTCTGTCAGGAAAAAGGATGGTCCTAAGTTTGGCTCAAAATGGTAGTCATGCATCAGAGAAAAACGTCCTTTCTTCCTATTTTCATATATGTTACCGAAACAATAAGTCCACTCCCGGGTCCAGCATAAATCAGCTACAGTGACACTTGACCACTATAAGAATAGTTGTCTCATTCTAGCAATTCTGATTGAAAATATATTTGTTCTGACACGTATGTGTATATTATAAATATATATGTAAATATATATATATATATATATATATATATATATATATATATATATATATATATATATATATTCTATAATATATAAAGTAGGCTAATTAAACTCATTTAGTAACGCGGAAAGATAAGACATTTCCCCGTTTACCATGCCATCACCGTTACTACAAGGAAATACTGAATATGTTACACATGAAAGACTAACTTCTCACGTAATACCCATCAATATACATAAAAAAAATCGGAATGATAAACAAATTCCCAAACCGAATTTTTTATGCACATGTAAACTACATTTTCTTTTCTCTTTTTTTTTCTTGACTAACATTTACTCATGGCATTCCAGAATAAAAACAGAAGAGACTTCGAAAGACATAAAGCTATTCAGATCAAAATAACGAAAAACCCCTTTTCAATCTATTCTCTGATAGAGTGCACAGAAGAAACAATTAAAAATAAACCCTGCTTCTCAATGATAATAAGATCCTAACGTTTCGATGAATTTCTCTTATTGTCCCCAAAAAGAGATAGACTCTGAAAATAATGAAACGAATATTCAGAAAGATTGCGAATTATCGTCGAACAATAGAAAACGCTTCAAGCAATGTGGATGGATATACATTTTATCTGTTTACCTTTAGTACTTTACACAACATTATATCATTCAAAGCTACATGCACTTAAAAAAAAAAACATGCAAAAATGGGTTAAAAATAGGCTTAAGTTTCAGATAGGGCAGTCAAAAGTTTTGATGGATTCCTAAAATTATCGGGGGAAAACAATCACTGGGGAACAGTTTTCATTAAAGTTGTTTATAAAGTTCGAAATATGGACAAAAAGTTTAGAATACAAAGAATATATACAGATTACTATCTTTACATTTCGATTGGCGTCTAACTCTTTTAATATTGGATAAAATATTAAAATAAAGATAGAAGGAAACGAAATATGCATAAAGCAGTTTTTACAACATGGAAGCGTTTTAAGAGAAACATATGCAAATGGTAAAAGTACTTGAAAGTTTTTGGGAGTTGGGGGATAGATATCGTTACAGAATCCGTAAATTTCCTCCAGTAGGCAAACTGTGCGTAACGCAGGAAAGATAGGATAGGATTTATTTACGTGGTGACTTAGAGCAGCGTCTTATGAAAATAACTATGGAGAAATTAGTTAATCAGTTAACCTGCAACTCATTCATTAGGAAAAAGGAGAATGACCTATTTTTTTTTTATCATCGTGTTAATATTTTCCTTGAACTGCAATATTTAGTCTTGCTTCAGCAACATTGTTTACAAGTTGCTTCAGCATCACACATACACACACATATATACATATGCCGCCAGCTCCTATATACCAATTAGTATATAGTTATGGAGCACTGAAGTGTGTCATATGATCCTTGATGGAATGTGTTTTGTAAACTGTAGTTCTCGCGGTGAGCGGAAAGAATTAGGGTCTTGCAAATCTAGATGGCTCACGTAGTCGAGCGTTGACCCTGAAGACCCGTATCATGTCTCGGAATCTCCACTTTACGGGGGAGTGGTGGGAAAATGTTCTCAAATTGTGAGTGTGTGCGTAAGTCCGCTCGAAAGGGGGTCATTAAAGTGTAATATATGGATTGCCAGTAAAGATGAATTATTCTGGCAGTAACTTGAATTGGTGAACGTTCTGCCTGGTGAGGGCGCTAGACTCTTGCCAATAAAGGTGAGAAGTGATCTTTTCATTTTAAAATGCCCGGTTGGACATTGAGTTAATTGTATACTCTGTTGATTTCACTGGCATTTTATTATTGAATATTTTTCCATTTTATTGTCTTGCATATTTACCATGTATAACCTCTGGGATGTGTTGGGTGATTTTGGTAACACGGGAATTCTCCCATTTATGCATTTATGTCATTATGTCTTTAAGCCTTTGCACTTTATTTTAAAGGTGACCCTTTGTTTCAGATGGATTTATTAGTGGTCACATGTTTAGGGAATTTCTGACACATAACTATGACTTCGGTCATGACAGACTTTGGCATTATTTTTGGGAGTGTTTAAATGATTGGAGTCAAAATGTATTTACCAGTCCGAGAGTTTGATTTTTCCATTTACCTATTTGCCAGAAGTTAAGGACAGTCTTTGGCCTTATTTTCTTTAATTTTGTTTTTATTTTGTCATGTTAAGTTTGGGAATAAAACTGTATTTTTGGTAGAACATGAGTTTCGTCTAGCCTTGGTTTGCTTTGAGCTATGACATGAGAGAGAGAGAGAGAGAGAGAGAGAGAGAGAGAGAGAGAGAGAGAGAGAGAGAGAGAGAGAGGGTTAGGAGATGAGAACTGACATTCCTAGGAGGACTTCGATGAGAAAGGATGATGGTGTTGACTTTACAGGTAGGTTGTTTCTTGTGCTTTGAGATTTAGGATTTTGGTTATGGAAGAAGTCGGGAGAAGGATTACATATAAACAAACACACACACATAAATATACATATATATATATATATATATATATATATATATATATATATATATATATATATATATATATATATATATATATATATATATATATATATATATAGTTTGTCACAATACACAATGAGTTTGCTTCGGAGAAAAACAGAAAACGTCAACCACCATATTCCAACAACTGCCGAATCCTGGATGAATCAAATGTTTGGAAACCTGCAAAACTACTCACAACCTACATAAGCAAAGAAAGCTCATCAGCATTACGTCAGCCCACTTACACAATGTGCGACTTACCTTGCACTTGCATGCATTCTGTTACCTCCTGAATTATAATTCTATTCATCTCGCATTTCCTAACGTAGGTTCTAAATTACACACACTTTTACCTGACCTTTCGCAACGCCTTCTTGCCACTCGACCTAAACACCACTTTAAAAACTCTGATCCACCTTTCCTTTATATACAGTCGAAGAATCAGTTCGACTTTTGCTCCATATATCCTTAGCAAATAGTAATTAATTTCAAAATCTTGTACCTTTCATTTTCTCAGTTGCATTGAGTATCGATACGGCAAGGAAATTGTATCTTCATAAAATGAATAACCCAGAGGCCTAAACAAACATTATAGTCAATTATATTTCAAATCACATGGGTTCTACACAAACTAAGAGCTTTACTTAGTATATTCAAAATATACTTTAAACAAACAGAATAAAATTAGCCAATAAAAATATATAGCTAAATATCCTTGACTAACAAATAGTTATAAACATTTTTCGCAATGGCCTCGATAATTAGAAATTATCAGTGATCTGGAAATAAAAAAAAAAAAAGAACTACTGCACCAGTCTCGCAACGCATGTTTACGAACTATGAGTCTTCAGCGATCCAGATGATTAGAAGTTTCGAAACTACTTAATACTGGAATCTGCATATCATGGCAAACTTCATGAATGGGAGATTTACTCAAACTTCCAGAGGAAAAAACTTCTACTCGTCGAGTCATTTTAAATTCAAGGAGCGATGTCCTTCATAATGCTCGGTCTAACTTTTCTGTTGTTAGCTGCTGCTTTTTTCTCCTTCTTTCGACAACGAGATTTTTTTGCCAGTTTTTTCACGAAGGAAGGACTGTACTAGTGATGAGTGCACGCACACGCGCATGGATATAAATTATATATATATATATATATATATATATATATATATATATATATATATATATATACTATATATATATATATATATATATATATATATATATATATATATATATATATATATATATATATATATATTTATATATATACATTATATACATATTCATATATGTATATACATATATATATGTATATGTATATATATGTATATGTACAATATGTATATGTGTATATATACATATATATATATATATATATATATATATATATATATACATATGTGTGTGTGTATGTTATATAACCACAATGCCCTCTTAATCCCTCAAATTTTTCACACTTTTTGGATGCGCTTGTAACTACAAATCCTCAGATCCAGATTCAAGAATATGAAGTATTTCTGATGTCTGTAGAAAGATTCGAAACCGCATCCAGAGTATAAAAATGGGGTTACGTTGTTGTCCTAACCTATCCTTCTAGTGGTCAGGTCGGCAACGTGACCTCGTTTTTATAATCTGGATGCGGGTTCGAATCCTGCTACGAACATCGCAGTTACCCCATTACTTCATACTCATGCATTTGGATCTAAGAATTTTCTTGACAAGCGTACCCAAAATGTGTGAAGAATTCGAGAAGTCAAAGAGGGCGTTGTGACTATGACAATTACACACACACACACACACACACACAGACACCTACACGCACACGCATATATATATATATATATATATATATATATATATATATATATATATATATATATATATATATATATGAAAGGTTACAATAGGCACTTTTAGTAAAGCGAGGGACAAATATGGAGCGCTGGACCCTTTGACTAAGGAAGCCACAATATACATATACATACACACACACACACACACACACACACACACACACATATATATATATATATATATATATATATATATATATATATATATATATATATATATATATGTATATGTGTGTGTGTGTGTGTGTGTGTGTGTGTGTGTGTGTGTAGAAAACAATACAAAGGATGTTAAGATTACACTTTACGCGAGAACCTCGCCATCATCTGGTTAAATGTATGACTATGATTGTACAGAATCATAAAACTTAGAATGAAAAAGTGTTTTCTAACAGTTCGTGAAAGAAAAATCAAGTTAGTCTATAAAAAAACTGAATATTCCCAATGTACCTAAAATAAAATCAATAAAAATTTAATGCTAATCAAGAAAAATGGAATGAAAAGAAAATTACCATATAATGAAAGTCCCTAATCTCGACAACAAAGTAAAAATACTCGACAACAAAGTAAAGAAAAATAAAGTTACACAATGACAAGTTAAAATGACGTTAAATGATTTTTCAATTTTGTATTTCATTTATTATTACAAACATTCATAGATACGGCGAGCAAGTTTGTTGAAACTGTAAAATCCTGTGGCCTCTTCTTGGTAAAAGTGTTCATTTAAAACAAATAAATGACACCATAATTACAATCTACAGGAGAAGGGATCTTAAAATAAACGGAACTGTGAATATACAGTGAATTTCATTTCGAGGTAATTCTGAGAATTTCCAGTGACATTTTACAAAGTAGTTAATATTGTCAAAGGTCAAGATATATAGCAAGTTTAAGTTTTTTTATTGTTGTTCAAGAAACAATTTCTCATTTACAATGATACTCAAAATTATATATATATATATATATATATATATATATATATATATATATATATATATATATATATATATATATATATATATATATATATATATATAAACAATTACTAGTTTGGTGATCTTAATCAATCATTCCTAAGAAAAATCATGTCACGATGTAAATTTTATCTACCCGAATTCTTTACCTTACTGAATTTACATAAAAAATGTGAAAACTGAGGCAACTTACTATTTCACAGAGAAAAACGCTTGCTGACCATCCGTATCTTAAAGGCAAGCTAGAAAACAAGAAGTCATTGAAAATTTCCATCTTTTTCGTACACAGAAACATTATTTTTCCCCCATCAATACTTCTGATTTTCGTTTCACCTATTTCCGCACTCCCACTAAAAGAACTTTACCTTGACCGCAAGAGAAACATTTAACAACTTCAACGCAAACAACCCTTTATTCTCTCTATTCCGTTATCCCTGCTTTATGCAGAGACAAATGTGTATTTTGGTGTCTTTTTCAACTCAGAATTAAATAAGAAAAGCATTACGAAAAGAAATTTTTTTTTTGGAGAGGCCAAATAAACTACATAGAATATATTTTTCCATGGAATTAAAAGTTATTCTTTGTACTTACTTCTCAAATCTAATTATCTTTAGCAATCTGACGAGTATTTCCACTTTAACTGAAATTTCTTCAGTAATCTAAACACAGATCGACGAGGAAAACTTAATCGATATAAAGGTTGCAGATATTTGTCCAGAACCCTCGTCTACCACCTCCCAAGACGTAAGTTGAGGTGACAAAAGAAAAATAGATTCTGTCGAGAAATTACTGTCAAAGTTAGTAGGGACCGAGAACTGCCTCGTGCTTTTATATCCATTGTCGTCTTACACGAGAGTTGAGGCGACAAGGGATATCACGTTTCGTTTATCGAATTATGTTCTGGGTCTCTGGAAAAAAAGGTAAGTCGACGTCAATGAGGAGAAATTTAAAGAAATCAAAAGAGGTCTGAGGTAAAGAAATTTGGAGGAAATTATGGAATAGTCAAGATTGAAAATGTTGAAAGAAGCCAAAGAAGAACTTACTGAGAAAATGTTGAAGACATTAAAAAGAGCTAATAAGATCTTTAAATGAAATTACAGACAAAACCATGATTGACGTTGAATGAAATCAAAGATATAATAGCAAGTTTAAAATACACCGGAATGAATACTGTAAAATTTTTGAACGAGGGAGTTATTATATATATATATATATATATATATATATATATATATATATATATATATATATATATATATATATATATATATATATAGTGTGTGTGTGTGTGTGTGTGTGTGTGTGTAAGTATATGTATACACATGCGCGTACATCTAGAGCACAAGCATTCTCTGAGACAATTTAGGACTGATTTCACTTGCACTTTATGGGGTTCCCAGCCTTCCGAACAGTATCCTTTTTTTATGTAAAAAACTTTTTATTGGTATTGGTGGGACAGAAGGAAATCACTTAATTAGTTGTAAACTCCAGTGAGTGGTACTGCATCCCAACTCATAAGACCCACAGATGCAGAATAGTATGGCCCCCAGGACCCTTAGAAAGGCCACCAACAATGTGACATAAATTTTCTTACCAGGAAGGGCCCTGTAACAGCTCCAACACCTATACTGAAAAGACCCCCTCAACCTTACACAGCAGTTTATAGTTTCCCAGAAACAAATGGGAGATATTTCAAAATTTTGCTGGAATACGGAACACGAGACCACCTTTGCAGAAGCTTATCGAACAGACTCAAATAATTCAATAAGAGACCAAATTCTGGAAACTGCAGATTTCAAAACCGGAGTTGATCACCTACCAGCACACTTCATCAACATTCAGCGAGTTGCTATATTCTGCATGCCCAAGGAAACGATGCCCTCATCAAGAGAGACAAAGCCCCAAGAAACTGTATCCCCTTCAGGAGAAACAAACCCTCAAGGAACAATGAACCCCTTTGGTGCAACATGCCCTTTGGGAAGGGTTTCCCCATCAGGAGGATGATCCCCTTCAGGAGCAGCACTCCTCTTAGTCAAGCCACCCTGAGCCAACCCCTCACCAGCAACTTCTATCACCACTCAGCTAGCCAGTTAGCATGCCGGACCAGTGATCAGAGTAGCAGGAAGGATGTTAAGAGCACAAGTTCCCAGTGTGAGTCAGAAGTTTATTTCTTTGAAACACGTGCTCATGTGCTTATTTTTACCATCATATCTCACGAGTGAAGGGGAACTTCGAATGAAATGGTAGCGACTGACTTGCTGAGGGGTTGGGAAGTTGGGTAAAATTCACTGGTATGGAGAACTTAGATTCCAAATTCTTTTATGACCTTGGTAGGTCCGTCACTATAGCCTTGGCCTGTTACATGGGAGACTGAGTGAGCAATTATATCAATTCCTGGTAAATTTATTAATTCCTGAGTGAGTAATTATTTCATTCCTGGTGTGATTCAGAATGAATATATATATATATATATATATATATATATATATATATATATATATATATATATATATATATATATATATATATATATATATATATATATATATATATATATATATAATGAATGAAATAATTAATCACTAAGGAATTAATAAATTTACCAGGAATTAATATAATTGCTCACTCAGTCTCCCATGTAACATGCCAAGGCTATAGTGACAGGTCTACCAAGGTCATAAAAGAAGTTGGAATCTAAGTTCTCCATAGCTGAAGTTTTTCCCAGGCAGGCTTATGAAGTCTAACATACCAGTGAATTTTACCCAACTTCCCAACCCATCAGCTTTCTGTTAAGTTGAGGTACCACTGTATATATACATATACACACACTCATACACACACACACACACACACACACACACACATATATATATACATATATATATATATATATATATATATAAATATATATATATATATATATATATATATATATATATATATATATATATATATATATATATATATATATATATATATATATTTCTTATGCCTGAAGGTAAGGGAAAAGGGAACCTACCAAAAGGATGTACACTCGGCAACATTGAAAACACGACCTCGTCCGAAAAGTTTCGCTCAAGAAGCTGTTAATTATTTTTTCAATACATGCTATAAATATTTTTAATTTTTTCTTTGCAATATCTTTATTAAGGATATACATGTTGATTTATTTTCCTTTCACAAAAAAATCCTTCTCCTATTTGCATAATCAAAGAAAATCGAGAAGAAATATGAAACATTATGAAATTTTTCGTTCATTTAGGAACGTGAACAAATTAGAAATTATCGTAAATTAAAAGGTATTTCATAAATTTTATATTTCACTCTTGTAAGGTTATTTTAATTATCGATGGATTTAAATAATTTCTGATGCATATTTTTCATATATATTTTTAAAGTCTACTATTCGAAATAAAAAAACATTCATCATTATCATAGTTTTTACCTTGATTGATGTGCAATCGTTACGTCAACAAAGAAAACATGATTCAAGAATAGTAACCCCATCATCTGTCAAAAGGAGATTACGTCTACTCTTACAGTTCTTATGGCTCATAGTAAACGAGCACAATGTTCTCTAGCATTGCGTAATTCTATCATAAATATGCACAAAGCCAACGTCCCGAAAGCGAATATAGCTCGACAACTGAACATGCACAAAACAACTGTTTATCGATGGATAGAAAGGGAAAATGATTGTGGCAATGTGAATCAAAGTGAGCGACCAGGGCGATGGCGCCACACTAGCAAGGAGCAAGATGGATTGATAGTCGATTTCGCTCGTCGTCATCCATTGTCTAATACAACAGTAATAAAGAGGGAAGTAGGTCTTCAAGTTTCAAGCCAGACTATCCGAAGAAGATTACATGAAGCTGATATTCACCACTTCAAACCAGCCAAGAAGCCCTTCATGACAGAAAATCACCGCCAAGAAAGACTCTCCTCATTTGCACTGGAATACTATCCTTTGGGTGATGAATTCTGGAGAAAGGTCATTTTCTGTGACGAAAAAACCTTCTCCTCAGATGACCGAGGCAGTCTTCACTGTTGGCGCCAACGGAACACCAGGTAAGATTTAAACAACTATTATGTTAGATCATTTTATCATAAATGCATTATAAAAATGTTACAATACTGCATCATGAAAATAGACCTAACGTCTGGGATAATACTCACACACACACACACACACACACACACACACACACACACACACACACACATATATATATATATATATATATATATATATATATATATATATATATATAAAAAACCAAGTTAGGCCTATAGATAATTATTGCTCCTTTGGTTAGGCCTAGCTTTGTGTGTGTGTATGTGTATATATATATATATATATATATATATATATATATATATATATATATATATATATATATATATATATATTAGTAAGCCTATATATGATTATTGCTACTTTGATTACCTAACTTTGTATATATACAAAGTTAGACCTAATCAAAGGAGCTATAATTATGTATAGGCCTAACTTGGTTATATATATATACAGTATATATACACACACATATATATATATATATATATATATATATATATATATTACACACAAAGCTAGGCCTAATCAAAGGAGCAATAATCACCTATAGGCCTAATCTTGGTTATATATATATATATATATATATATATATATATATATATATATATATATACATATATATATATATATATATATATATATATATATAATATATATATATATATATATATATATATATATATATATATATATATATATATATATATATATATATTACTTATTTGTGTTTTTCTTATCCAACAGATATGACCGAGAAAACATCCAGCCAACAAGACGGGAGTGGGAGAATAACAGCAGCACTTTTTGGGTGGATGGCAGATAGTGGACAGGGAACTTATTGAAATTGAAGAAAGACTGAATAGTGCACAGTATGTTGAAATACTGGATCAAGTACTGATACCAACCGTTAGGGGACGCAGCTGATCCAGGAACCGGAACCTATATATCCCTGGACAGGTAACGTCAAAAACCAGTCACACTACAGGTAACCTAGTGTAAAGTTTTACACGGCGACTTTGGCCGTTAATAGCTCAGCTCCTATTTAATCAATTTTCAATCTCTTTATTGTTTTGAATAGTTCAAGGATTCTACTATCTACTGGTATATGGATAATTATACTCACATCAAAACTTAAACTCGATTTATTTAATATAAAAAAATAACTACAAAAATATACATGCACTCACATTCTGGGGCCTGAGAAAACTAATGAATAAGTATATAAATATTTACCAACATTGGTGTGAAACTAGAAGAGTTCTCTCTCTCTTTTGAGCCCAGAATGAGCCTCTCCTAGGCCTAAAACTGCGGAATCTGTAAAAAAATAAAAAGGCAAACATTATTTTTTGAAAAAAATAGAAAATCTTTTCAAATTATTGGCTATTTGTTCATTCCTTAAAAGTTAATGAATTGGTCTGAAAATTTTTACAATTAATCTCCAACCCTTCAATATGATGTAAAATAAGAAAAAGTTATACTAAAGAAATTTAACTGTAAAAAGGCACCATCTGATGGCACTTTAAATAGTGCCTGTTTAGGGTCACATTTCATCTTTTCCATGCTAGGTCACGTTTTTTTTTTAAAACATTCTAAAATGTCTTATATATATAACAAAAACAATAATCTACACATTTTTAATTTCTAACTATATAGATAAAAAACAAACTTTTTGGTAGCACTCAAATGAGATTTAGTCAATTTATTTTCGAAATAATTTTAAACTAAATCAGTAAAAACAGTACACACACACGATGATTTTTTTTACCCTTTTTATGCTTTTATTAAAACAGGCTGAAATTTGGTATGTATGGACTACAAACATTGGAAAATGGTTGCAAAATATAAAAAACCCACTATACTTCAAAAAAATTTAACCTGCAGCAAACTACTGTAGGTAATAAATGCTGGCATTCTCAAAACAGTGCCAACATAGGGACACGTCAGGACCATATGGAACAATAGTCTTCAACTGTAAAGTTAATTATATCTTGAGTGTTACCAAACAATGAATAAAATATTCAGAACACTGTGAAAGATCACTTCTAGAAGATCTTTTTCTTCCACAGGAGGTCTTTTGGCACTTGCCAAAGAAGTTTCGTCCGGGTCTGCCTTGTAGGCAAAAGTAACACTATGTTCCTGAACACCTTAATATCTCTGAAAAACTCTTAGAGTTGCCAGTCCTCAGGTACTTGGAAAAAGATAAGAGGGGAGGTAGACTGCAAGTTAGGTACAAAAAGAGGACAACGCTGTAGGGACAAGCAATCTCTGAATATGTTAATCGGAGGCAAACTCCACGTCGGAATCCCACTATTGTCGACATTGTGCTGTAAAGAGAAAGGAAGATGGAGCTAAACATGATGACTATCCTTTTCTCATGCTGCAACCATCTGACCTTCAGCACATGTTATTTACCTCCCAACGGACAAATGATAACCATGCATTATTATAGGATGAGATTGGCTAACTATAATCTTACCATCTGAACTTGATGAACGGTAAGGATCTTCCATTGCTTTACTTGGTATGAAGGGTACAAGTCCGAGGATCCACTGAAACTGGCACTTTACTTTGATAAACTGGATGTTGCCGACAAAACTGTAAAACTGTTTGCGGATAGGGTGTCCTGGACAAATGCATAGAAATTCTGTAATCACAAAGCCATGGACTTGAACTATGTTGACTGAGAAGTATTGAAAATGCACGCCCTTTTCTTGAAGGGCTATCAGCCAAAACCATGGTGGTCTGCACACAGTGAGATGCCTTAGCACTGCCCTTACAATGTTGGGGATGGCGTTTATGTGACTTCTAAATTACACAGCATCACCAACTTGATACGACTAAAAGAAAAGAAAAAAGGGAAAAACATTTTGTTCATCCAAGAGAATTTATCGATTTTAAATAAAAAAATAAATAAATAAATAAATAAAATAAATAGATAAATCAGAATAAAAACCGAAGAAGAAAATTTTAAATTAATTTGTTAGTAATTGAAAGAAAAATTATGCAAAATGGAGTTCTTTGGATAAAATTTTCTTTGCTGGTTTGTTCCGGATGAACATCCTCAGATCTATAACGTTGAAGGCTAACAACGTATCTACAGTAACATGGGGCCCTGGAGAGTGTTTTAATAAGCATTTGTCAGCACACTGTCCCTTATCTATTATTATTTTGATTACATCCATAATCCTTAGCTTTTTGCATATTATTCATCTAGCATCATGAAATGTTTAACCTCCTCTCACGATAATGCTCCTGTAGAAGGTCATTTCCTGAAACATCACTGAAAAAGTAGTAAAAAATGATTTCCTTTCCATGTCGTAATTAACAAACCTTCAAACTAATAAAACCAATAAAAAAGGTCAGCCTTTCCTGATGAACTAATCAAAATAATGCTTGTCACACGACAACGTGCAAACCTCTCCAAGCATGGGATCTTCATAGAAAAGGATACAATCTTCTTCATAATCTAATATATTCTGTAAATTCAGATCCTTCTCTTAAGAGATTAAAGGTGGCAACTGATGGGTTGGGTTTGGAGTAACCTGTCCTTCCCTTTTGTAAATTTAAAAACTTTTCTGTAAAGAAGAGGGCCCCTTATCCTATTTCCTACCCCGTAATTCACTAGGGCTCAGTGGAGTAGAAGGGGTAGATGATTATAAGGTGTGGGTTCTAAGGCAAACTGCATTCTTTTGAAAAACTGTATCTGCCCTCCAACTTTATTCCTACCACCTGAGAGCGTCAGGAGTAATCAAACACTCAGTTAGCTTCTAGAAACATCCTCCTCAAAAACCACATCACTGGCTCTTCCTGAAAAAACAGAAAAAACAATCTCCTCATCTTCGAGGTTGGCAGTGAGCCATTGTCGAACCTGAAAAAATGAAAAAATGCAAATTCAAAAACGGCAAAAATCATATAAGGCGTCGGTATATACCCAATATATGGCAATACGTTGTATATAAACATTCATTGATAAATAAACAAAAATAAACTACTTATAACGAGTAATTGATTTATGTGAATTTCTTCCAAGAGATATGACCCAAAAACAAAAAGTCAACAAGACGGAATGGGAGAATATTAACAAAACAATTTTTGGGGTGGATGGCGATGTTAGTGGACCAGGGTAACTTATTGACAACTGAAGAAAGACTGCACCGATGCACAATATGTTGAAATCCATGAAATGATCTTGTTTGAGTTAGGGCGCAGCTGATCCAGGAACCGGAACGAAAAACCTTGTTTTGGATAACTGCCCATCCATAATTCAAGATTACCTGTCCAGAGATTCTTAAATAATCATAACTGAAATTATAACCCATAATTAAATGGCCTGCTAAATCGCCAGATTTAAATCCTATAGAAAAATCTTTGGGCAAAAATGGTTAGCCACTGGGATGCTAGTAAGGCCAAGAATAAAACTGCTTTAATCAAGCATGCTAAATCGGTGTGGGAATTATGTAGGCCTACACACTATGAAAACATTTGTGGAAGTCTAGTCGGATCTATGTCAAGGCGATTGGGAAAAGTCAAAGGAGAAATTACTGAGAGAGAGAGAGAGAGAGAGAGAGAGAGAGAGAGAGAGAGAGAGAGAGAGAGAGAAAGGAGGATTATTTAAGTTTACAGAGACGAGAACTTAATTTTTGAAAGGTTGTAAGAGGTGCAATAAGTAAATTTTTGTTTCAATATTTTCACTCATAACTTGGAATAAATAATTATCTATCCTATTTGTTTAATTTACCTATTTTGCGATTCCATTATATATATATATATATATATATATATATATATATATATATATATATATATATATATATATATATATATATATATATATATATATATATATATATATATATATATATATATATATATATATATATATATATATATATATATATATATATATATATATATATATATATATATATATAGAGAGAGAGAGAGAGAGAGAGAGAGAGAAGATGAAACAATAACCACTAAAACACGGGACGCATTAGAAAAGTTGCCAGATACTTCTTTTTTTCCATATCAAACGAATCATTTTGGAAGAGGTCGCTGTTTCATTGTTGCCGAGTGTACCTAACCTGCCTGTATGACCTCCAAGAGTAAAAGTAATAAGAAGGAACAGGGCTGAAGGCCTTACTTTAGAGGGATTCTGGAGATAAACTCTTAGGATAACTAAATTACATGTATTTGCAATGCAAAATCAGAAGATAAGGAGGAATAAAGCAGGCCACTGGGGTCCTGCTGCAGCACATAAAATGAATAATAAAACATTAACTGGGTGCCAGGAATTTCACTTCAATAGCATGGTTCATAAGGTTGCAATGGGAATTCCCTCAGTGCAACCAACAAGCATACAGTCATGACAGAGGTTTTCACAGTGGCAAGCACTCATTTCTGCAACTGAGGAAGGCAAGGCATAAAGTCATTGGGTGAAATAACAGTAACAGCAAGGACAAACGGCTAGCACTGAGGCGACAGAAATCCTCTTTCATAAAACACTACTGAATAAACTTACGACACGAGTTCATCATGACAGGTCAGATCTATGTAAGTACTGCACTTTGAAACAAACGTTTAGGAGAAGAAAAAGCTATGTGACTGGACAACCTCAATTCCTTACTGTACCTTAACTCTGAAGAGATGGCTACTGCAGTCATACCAATGGAGGGGAAGGGGGAAGGGGCGGTGGGCTTTAAGATAATAGGACTGAGCATTCAGCCACAGAGGGAAGTTCGCTCTGAGGGAGAGGGCAGTCAAGAGATGTGACTTGTTTGGCATCATTCTTGGTCTCTCCCTGAATCCCTGTAATGCAGGGCTATTTATTAGCTCCAAGGATTACAGGTTTTTTTTCTATTCCAGATGCATTCTGGGTACGTCCAACTCTCGCCTTGGGCGAGGCTGGCCGGTTAAATGCGGTTAGATCCGCCCACTAGCCGGTTAAATGGGGTTAGATGAACCCAACTTTCTCTTTTTGGCGAAGGCTGGCCAGTTAAGCAGTGCCTTGGGCCATTCAGGGTTTTCCAAGAGTTGGGGCCAGTATCTGGAATGAGAGGCTTAAGGCAGTCACGGAGATCAAAATAGGATTAAAGAACCAAGGGAAATCAGAATGAGATGGAAGAGGCAATTCCACGACTGACCATCGGTGCGCCGAGGCAAACAAACTTAATTAGCAATATGACTTTAACGCGATTCTTGAAAGGCAAATTGCCTTGAGAGAGTTAACTCTCTTAGCAATATATATATATGTATATATATATATATATATATATATATATATATATATATATATATATAAATATATATAATATATATATATATATATATATATATATATATATATATATATATATATATATATATATATATATATATATATATATATATATATATATATATATATATATATATATATATATATATATATATATATATATATATATATATATATATATATATATATATATATATATATATATATATATATATATATATATATATATATATATATATATATATATATATATATATATATATATATATATATATATATATATATATATATATATATATATATATATATATATATATATATATATATATATATATATATATATACCTATCTACTTAAGGATAACACATTCTTCCTATTGACAGCAATAAACGATGTAAAAATATACTTGGCTATGACAATATCGAATGAATATCAAGTACTCAGAATCTGTACCATCCTTCATGCAACAGGATATGCAATATCTTGGAAGGTTCTTTTGTTTTTCCTTACCGACAACTTTCCTTCAGCCTCCTTTGAAAATCCCTCTGAAACGAAAGAGGTCTTATCTTCAGAAGGAAGATATCCTTCAACCAATGATGTACTGAAAGGATGTTTTGAAAGCTGGAAGATCAAAGGAATGCATTATGTTGCACCATTTTACTTGCCTTGATTGACTGCCTAAGGGTAACGTCCCGACATCAGCGTCAAGGAAGAACGTTAGGAAGATGATACTGGTGCAGATTAAGCAGTCATTATGCCTGCATAGTACCTTTGGGCCCTTGCCCAAATGCAATAAATATGGGAAGGTGTGAAAAAGAGGTTTCGTGTGGACCTCTGGAACCTGTTCCACCAATAAAACGAGTACAATGTCGCTAAAATTAATTCAGTTCCATTATTTTTGTTTCTTTGTTTTCTGGTGTAAAGGTCGTGATGTGCAATAGCAGAAAAAATTATTCAGTAAAATTAATCATGATTCAAATGGAAATTTAAATGCACTGAAAGTATTGTTTGATAAACGGCACCCTCTTCTGGAAATTTCATGTTTTAGTAACCCCTCACATTTTTGTGGCGGAGGGGGATGGAGAAGCCCAGCGTTGGTAAAAATAAAATAACAAAAATGGCAACCCTATGTTACTATCTGGAGTATTACGTGACAAACCCTATTTCCTTTATACCGACTAGTCTATGTTCATTCTGGTCACTTTTCTTATATGTAGGCTCTTGCTTGGAAACGAAAATAGATATACGCAGGTCTGGTCTCGGAAAACTGAATCAAGAAATATTCCGCATTTTATTCATCTATTTCTCCTTTATCTCTTTTAAAACATGGCCCTGGAAAGCAGGCGGGCATATATATATATATATGTATGTATATATATATATATATATATATATATATATATATATATATATATATATATATATATATATATATACATCATACATACATATATATACATGCACACATACATACATACATATATATATTGTATATATACATTTATATACATATATAAACATATATATATACAAACATATATATATATATATATATATATATATATATATATATATATATATATATATATATATATAATTTTTCACAATGGATGCACTGAGGAATGTACTCAGTGCATCCATTATGGAAAATTATTATATATATATATATATATATATATATATATATATATATATATATATATATATATATATATATATATATATATATATATATATATATATATATATATATATATATATGTTTGTATACATATATATATATATATATATATATATATATATATATATATATATATATATATATGTCTATATATGTATGTAAATGTATATAATATATATATATGTATATATGTATGTATGTATGTATGTCTGTATGTGTGCATGTATATATGTATGTATCAAAACAAGTGTGAGGTATCAACAATTAAACAACAAATGTACTAGAGTAATAGGGCATCACTCCCTCAAACAACTTTAACTGTTTCCCTGGTCTTAATTCACTGCTGCAAACCTAAAGGAACAAATCGTGTTTATCACTTTGCCTTATGCACACAATTAATCCTATTCACTGGTGGTCAATAACACTGTTTAAAAAAAAAATTAATACAAATTATTTTTAAATTCAAAATTTATAATTAGAATTCACAATATGAAAAAACTATTACTTGAAAACAACACAAAATTTTTATTAATTCTTGAGTTAAATTATTAAACAAAACTAAGTCATAAAAACTTTAATTTATCAAGAAATTAAATTAATCAGGTGAAATTTAAACTATCAATAATTACTCAAGATTTGAAAAGAAAATCTTAATAAATGAAAATTAAATCAAGTATGCAATGTTAAATTTTCCAGAAATATTTAAAATGCTAAGTAAATAAATGTTAAATCACCAATATATAAAATGTGAAAAATCAACAGATTGCAAACACAAGAACACACAAAAATACACAAAAGATTTATCAATAATAATTTCACTTAGGCAAAAATTCTCTTAATATACCTTATTATACCATGGTAATAATAAGTAAAATTCACTTTACCTTACTTAAGCTTGTGAAAACTTTTGCAAAATCACTTGCAGCTGCTTTAGATTCACAAAACACACTTTTTTCTTAGGCACAGTTACAGTTTTCCTAAATTCAGATCTCAAAAGCTAAGACTAATGCTATGTTCACACATTCACGTATCAAGGCACGCATGCCCACGCACGGCCATGAACGGGGCAGAACCAGAAAGTACGTAAACACAACGCAAATACAACGTAACTGTACGCCAGCCGCAGGTTGACCGCGCAGCTGCCACGTCCTTACCTGGGGGCCCACGCTGCCCCAGGGCACCGCATGGCTGTCAGAATGGCGTGGGAGTAGACACGGCAACGCTGCCGCATCGCCCGCATCCGTGGAGATGTGGCAACACTTTGACCTGTTTCTCCGGCCAGCATCCTGTTGCTCTCTCCGTCAGCGCCTCCGTCTTCGTTGTCCACTGCAGCCAAGATGCCCAAAGGACCCAGGCTGAAGAGGACCAGGAAAGGGACCCTGAGAACTCCAGGAGCCCTGGCAGCTGGATTTGCCCCCTATGCAAAGCCTCCTGAAGCTGATGGTCCCCCTTCAGGCAGTGATGCTGTGGTGCTGCAGCTTGAGGCTGACGAGCTCGTGACGGAGAGCGAGCTAGAGTAGGAGGAAGAGGACCTTGCCCTCGTCTACGAGAGTGACCCCGCCGCCGCCACCAAGGACAACGTCCACGAGGGGGATGCCGACGACGACACCTACAGGTCAGGGGTGGAAGAAGAACCCCTCAGTGATCCTCTCGGAGGAAAACGAGAGGCTTGTTGGCGAGAGGCTTGTTGGCGAGTGGCTGGAGACTGAGGCCGAGTTTATTTATAACAAGGGCCTCACAGCCTACAAGGACAAGGCCAAGGTGTGGAGGGCCTTCGAAGAGAAGGGCCAGTCACTTGTTCCTCCCATGAGCAGCCGTGAACTGAGGACGTGGTTTACGTCCCTCAGGAGTTGTTTTGGGCAGCTCACGGCAGAGAAGAGTGGCCAAGGGATGGGCAGACGGCCGACGGACCGGGAGAAATGGATTCTCAACATTTTCCACTTCCTGAAGCCGCACATTTTGCGTCAAAGGAAGCCAATGGTGTTGGGACTTCCGATGGTATGTCTGTTTTAACGTGTTTTCATGCATAATTATTACTGAATATAACGTTATTACATAGTTTCCATGCATTGAATGTGCATTTTATACCATTTTCTCATATACGTTCCTCCTCTTTTTACAGGCTGCCTGTGCTGCTGCTGCCCTCCCTGCCCAAGCTCTGGACCTGCCTGCTGCTCCTGTTTCTTCTCCTGCAACGACACCGACGCCCTCGCCCTCTCCAGTTAATCCAGCGAGCACCAAGGCTCGGAAAATCCAAGTTACCGAGCTGTTCGACATCACCTTCACGAAGGCACAGGCCCTCCGGGACGATATGCTGACCAATGTGCAGCCAGCTCCTCGTAACCCCCGTGTCCTCTACTGGAGGAAGTTTTTTCAAGAGGTCGAGGATGAGTGCGTACAGGTGTCAGAGCAGCTGAGTCTGCAACTGAAAATGGAGGTGCTCGGTGCCATCCAGAGGTACATCCGTGCCACCAAAGAGGGCTCCACGGTGCCGTCGAGGGCCATGATGACCCACACCATGGCAGTGACAGCAGAGTGTCAGGCACCTGCAGTTCCTGCCAGCCTGTCGGCATCGCAGTGGCAGCGGGCACTCACTGCACAGCAGCTGGCGCTCCTGCAAGCACAGTTGGTGACATCGACATCAAAGGAACTAAGCAACCTGTCGATTGACACCACCTTTTTAAATAATTTACAAAATATATTTATTGTATTTACTTATGCTTATATTTACATGTATGTTTGTATTTTATATTAAATAAATATCTTTTGCAATATCATGTCTACCTCTATCCTCTGCTCAAATATCATGTATTTAATGAAGTAGCTAAAATACAAGTACACAAATAAAGAAGGCAAAATGAACCTGAATACACTAACATTTCAGTATACATTACTGACTTTGAAATAAGTTCAAAATACTTTATGTAACATATGTGCACAGAAGCAAAATGACAACAGACCAAATATTAGCAAGTCATATAAAACGTCACAAATATCGGGGAGAAGATAGTTTCAAAAAGATAGATTTTTCATATCAGAATATCAGCAATGTAAATGCTAAGAGCAGGTACTTTCAAGAACACAGAATTATCACATCAGAATAGAAACAATGTTAAGAGAACGTACTTTCAAAAATGATAGAATTATCATATCAGAATAGAAACAATGTTAAGAGAAGGTACTTTCAAAAATGATAGAATTATCATATCAGAAGAGATTCCATGTTAAGAAATTATTAAAAAGGGCAAAATAACTACATCTTCTTTCTTTTATTTTTATGTATGTTTGTTTCATATTGATTAAACATACATTTGCAATGTCATGTCCCGCTCTATCCTCTTCCCAATTACCAAGTATTGATGAGAGTAATATATCATGGATTTGAGCAATATCTTTTATTAAATCAACTAAAACAAACAAAAGTACACAAATACACAGGGCAAAATAATCCTGAATTAATACATTATTGAATTTTAAATAAGTCCAAAATAAATGCACGAACAGACATTTAAGTAATTACAACAATTAGGTATGCAGGAAAGTAACTAAATCATGTTCTCCTGCCAGTGCACCGAGCCTTCAGCCGATGAAAAGTATTCCTTCAGCATGTTACACTGTTCCTTTGCATCCCTCGTTGCAGTGTTGCCGGTCACGGTTGGAAGGGCTGCTCCTAAGGACGGGTCACTCCTCCAGCTACCAGGGATGACAGCATGTGTGACAGAGTGCTCCTGATCTCCTTCTTGTCTTCGTGCATTTCTGCTTATGATCATATTGTGCAGAACACATGCGGACATCATTAATGGCTCTATATGGTCAGGCTTCAAGCATATTGTAGTGTGGAATACTCGGAATCTATTTGCCAGAATCCCAAAGGCGTTCTCCACCGTCCTGTGTGCCCTACTTAACCTGCAGTTGTAAATCCGTTCCTCCTTGCCAAGTCCTCTTTTGGGGTAGGGCTTCATAAGGTAATTCCTCAGGGGGAAGGCATCATCGCCAACTAGGAAGTAGGGCACAGGAGATCCATTAGGTTGACCTGGCAGGGCATCCGGTTGGGGAAGATTTGCTTCCTCTTGCAACAGCATTTCTGCCAGTCGGGTCTGGGCAAATACACCACCGTCTGACTCTGACCCAATGGCACCCACATCGACATATAGGAACTTGTATGAAGCATCAGTAACTGCAAGTAATACCATGGAGCAGAACTTCTTGTAGTTGAAGTAATGCGTACCGCCCTTGGGAGGGTTACGGAGCCTTATGTGTTTCCCATCTATAGCTCCAATTACGTGCCGGAAGTTCCACCGTTCCTCAAAACCCCGTGCAACCTCCTGCCACGCTTCAGGTGTTTGTGGCACCTGCAGTTCCTCATCCCCGAAGGCAGCAACAATGGCCCTGCAGGTCTCTAGTACGATGTGACTAATGGTGTTGTGGGCTACCCGAACAAATATTGCAGACTCTTGTATGAATCACCTGTAGCGAGGAAGCGTAGGGTGATAGCAACACATAGGCCTGGCTCAATGGGTTTCCTCCAGAATGTCACTTTCTTCTGAATGTAGGGTGTGACCCGTTCAACAATTTCATTGAAGAGGTCCTTGTCAATCCGGGTAAAATTTCTGTACAGGTCTGGGGCTTCGGTTGACAACTCCTCCATCAGGTTGTCATAATGACCTTGCTCCATCCTTTTCTGCAGGTACAGCCACGCCCACACCCTCCTTGGCCACCTTTTTCTCTGCTCTGTGTGCTTTGCAGCAATCATTGCAATCTCCAGCAATAACATGACATGCACATATTCAATGACATATGGCAACAATTCTGTTCTATCCCTACTTGCTATAGCTATAAGTTGACGCATTTCAGCTATGTTGTCCACGTTGCTTCAGCACGTTGGTAGTATGTCTTGACGCTGTGGTATTACGGCACTGACTAGCCTCACATGTGCAACTGCCGGCCCTTATATAGCTGGGGTTTAACACCCGCAGTATGTGGGAATTAACGTGACGTTTGCGTAACTCAGTTACGCAGAACGTAACACATATGGTATCGTCACGTTGGGGTTACGTGCTCTGCCACTCACTATTTCTGCCTGCGCCACGCTTGTCGGTCAGCGTCACGTCACCCTTACGCAGTGTGTACATTTGCGGGCGCACTATAATACGCATGCATCACGCACATCGTCCCGTGACACGTATCCAGTTAGGCGGGGCTTATTTTCTCGCGTATGTGCAAGTTTCACAAATTCCGGCTGTGCGTGCACATACGTGATTTGATACGTGAATGTGTGAACTTAGCATAACACCAGTGACCACACTAACACTTTATGTTTCTAATTCCTCTCTTTTGAAGAGAGAGAGAGAACCAATACTAACGGTCTCTGCAATCAGAATGAGCAATTTTTAGGATTCCAGTAGGAAATGAAACCATCAAATGACTTCACTAAGTCATTTTGGGAATGAGATACAAGAGAAAGTTCCATAAGAAGGAAGATGATGTCGCTTCCAGAGCAAAACTAATGCATTAGAACAATACATGATCAGAGCAACGTAATCTTAGACGTGATGCAATTGCCATGTAATTCAGTGCAACACTTGTTTGCATTCCTCAAAAGTACACATCTTTACCACAAAATCGATAGAACACATGTAACACTGCAAAATTATTCTTCTTCTTCTCATATGAGACAAAGATTTTACAGAAATCTTAACATACTACAACTGGCTAATTATGAATAACATTTTTTAAAAACAAAATGAAAAACCTGAGTTGATTTCCAGAACAGAGCAGCTGTTGTATCTCTTGACCTGTCAGCACCTTATCTTTGTGATGACAACTGAAGTGAAACAAACCTTCCTACCACACACACACTTGTTGCTCATATACTACGTTACTATAAAAATGTATTACTAATTCTAAATTACGCTGTTATCTAAATTACTAACTCTTTCAAGATCTGACATTACACTACATATGGTATTTCAACAATTATTATTATTACACATAACACATGATAAATAGAACACTAAATATATCAATATATATATATATATATACACACACACACACACACATATATATATATATATATATATATATATATATATATATATATATATATATATATATATATATATATATATATGTGTGTGTGTGTGTGTGTGTGTGTGTGTGTTTGCCAAGTATTTAGTTGTTATTGTGTTTTAGAATTTACTAGTCACTTTTTACCAGATACATATTCAATTTTTACTAACAACAATGTCCTTTTACTTCTCGATTTCTTCACATTTCAGAAATGATCATCACTCCATGAAAATTACATATGTATCTGGTAAAAAATGACAAGTATATTCTAAATATATATTTCAGCCTCAAAAGCAATAAACGACTAAATACTTGGCTATGATGGTGAAAGTGGGTCTATTCCAGCTCCAGTGAATGTAACTGAATTCGACAGATATAAGTACATGTAACCTGAATAGCCTTATTAATTTTTTCGTGGCGAGGTAACTACCGTTACCTCGTTCTGTGTGTTGACCCGAGATCGAATGTCGGACATGAATAAGAATATATTAATTTCTCTCCTGATTTGGATCTAGGCATAGTAGTGACAAGCGTTTCCGAAATTTTCAGAAATCGAGAAGTTAAGAGGGCATTGTGGTAAATAGTAATTACATACGTATCTGGTAAAAAGTGAACAGTAGATATATAATATATAAATATATATAATTATATATACATATCACACACACACACACACACACACACACACACATATACATATATATATATATATATATATATATATATATATATATATATATATATATATATATATATATATATATATATAATGATGTTTCAATGTTTATGTCATTTATTAAGTAAGAAATTTTGTTTTGAATTCTTACATGTAGCTACATTTTCTCTGATATATCCATATTTCATAATTAATTATGGTCGTTCTTGATTCATCTAAACGATGTATTGAATACAATATCATCTGACCTCATCGAAAACGTATTTTTAATTAAGATCTTATAGGCAATGATTATAATAATGTTTGAAAAACTTCAACACCTTATATTCTCTTAAAATTATTTTAATCCTCAGTAATTTATGGAATTTCCAGTGCTTCTGTCTTTCTTTACATCTTCAACTGAAAAGCTTTATGGACAGAGTCAGCATACTATAAACCCTAGAGTTCTCCAGAGGGAAATCAGATTGCAGAGAGAGACAATATATAGGAAAATTCGGTAAGCACGAGTAAATAAAAACGAGGGAATGGGAAAAAACACTGATACACCTGAATTGAAAAGACGTCAACAAAAAACAGGAATGAATTTGCTCTTCGCTTGAACAACTGGAGGTCAAAAGACTCCATAACTGCACTAGGGAAAATATTCCGCATTTTAGTTGTAGCCAAAACAAAACTCCGAGAAAACTTAGTATGAGCCTCATCAAGCGTACTAAAAAACGAAACTGTTTGCAGCAGCTGCCTTCTTAATGTTGTGGCGAAAAAACATCTGGTCAGTTAAAGAAGAATGCAGAGGATGTTTATCGTTGTATCACATCTTATGAAATAAACATAATGGACTCACTTTATGTTTATGCCACAAGTCAAACATTAAGAGTTGGCAAAATAAACTTGATCAATCACATAACTCGATCCAAGAGTTTGAGATGAGAGCCTGCGCCTTAAGACCATACTGAAGAACAGCACTCCAAACAAGGAAGAAGAAAAGAGTTAAAACACTTACAGTAAATATAATACCTTCATCACCAAAAATTCGGAAATATTTCCCCAAGATACCACCTTTTTGAGAAAAAGAGGAAACAGTCTTAGGTAGATGCATCTCAAAAGTCAGTTTCTTAGCAAAAGTTACACCTCAAGCCTGAGGTCACTAACATTTAACAGTTTCATTTAAATGTAAATCAGAATGCAAAGGTGAGTGTTCTGGATCGATTAACTATCATGCTTTGAGCTTTTGTAGGGTTAAGCTTTATACCCCAAAACCTACTCCACTCATGAATACGTCTCTTTATTCAAGGATTCTGGAATCACAGACCTATGGCACGGAGAAATAACAACAGCTACAAGAATAGCATCATCGGCATATGCAATTAATTTGTTCTGCAGACCATGTCACATGTCGCTAGTATAGAAAATAAACACCAAAGTCCAAGGATACTGCCATAAGGAACACCTGAAATAACATTACTAAAGCTAGTACACTGGCCATCAACAAAGACACTTTGGGTTCTGCCTTTTAAAATTTCTTTTCAAATATTGTTAAAAGATGCACCAATTCCCAGCAAGCTTAGCTTGTAGCTAAGTACTTTATGATTCACACGGTTAACAATTGCATTAAAATCTAAACCAACCCTGCATGTCTTCGCACCCTCGTCAACAGCACACTGCAAGACAGTAGATATTGACACGAGGGCACCATAAGTACCAAGGCCTTTAGGAAACCCAAATTGTAATACTGGTGGCAAGTTATTATCTTGAGCAGGTTATCTGCAACAAACCTACAAAGACACTTGGATAGCAAACAGAACAAAAACTTGCAAGTCTTACTAACTTCCGGAAACGAGTAGTGATCTTAGAAGCAACGAAAAAAAAAAAAAAAAAATTCGAAAGACCCCGTTAGGGCCTAGGTCGCCAAAGCTGTCAAGCCCCATAAGCAAAGTTTTGACTTCTCTACAACTGAAGGCCACTGAACACAACTTAGGCTCTGGAAAGTATGGCTGAGGCAACACCAAGGACTCACCACACTTCTTTCTCACAAAGAAAAGTGTTTTTAGGGCAATAAACATCATTTCCATCAGCTCTTACCAGGGTAAGCATGCTAGAATCAACTCCAAAGAGTTGCTATGTAAGATCTGCTTCACGCCTTCATTAAAAGCCCTCTAAGTTCTCCCATAGACTACCTGAGCTTGACTTCTAAGGTCAATGGAATTACGCCAAAAAAAGCCTGATGGAGTGTTCCTCCATAAATGATAAGCTTTTTTTTATGATAGGCAAGACTGCATGCAGCAATAAACCAGGGCTTATTTTTCAGGCAAAATTTAAGGATTTTGGAAAGAATCTCGTCTCGATAATATTGCTAAGATGATAGTTTAATCACTCCATAATATTCGGACTTCAATAAATATCGCTCCAACTGAGGTCAATTAGATCACAGTGAATACCATTTTAATTGGCCTGGGATTTCAAGTATTGTATACCTTTGTTGAAAAGCTAACATCAGGAACAACTTGATCCATCTCCATATTAACCTTAATCAAACTATGATCAGATAAGCCAACCGGGGAACCTTGTAACATCTGTAAATACAAGGTCAAGACAGTGCCAGGATGGGTTCATTCATTAACTGCTCACAACCAGAAATAGTGTAAAAATCTAAAGCAGCAACACATGATTATCTGTAGCAGTAACAGAGCGCACAATTTAATATGTTTGCCTTAAAATAACCATATTTACCTGTAGAACTTTGCCAAGCTTTACAGAAGAATTATCAAAATTACGGCCCAAACTACGAAACGTAACCGAATACCTCTTTGCCTATTTAACGGGCATTAGCCATCAGTAAAACTAAATAGGCTTTCCTGTCTCGGTTTCTTTTTCTCATGGTTTACAACTCTGACTGAATACACATCTCAAATTAATGATAAAAAAAACTGCTTGAATATCTTTAGCCTATAGATATAAGTTCAGAGATGTCTCGATTCACTTGGCTAGAAATGTAAAATAAACTAAAAACAGTTCCTACAACGATATTTCCATGCAATAAACTAAATTGTTTAGTATATAATCTAGGAAAAAATTATGTGAAGATTGTATTACGTTGAAAAAGATGCAAAAGAACCCGGACGATCTATAGCTTTTTCAAAACTTGAAGTATTTTTAGACCCCAAAAATACCCTGACTTTCCTTTACAAGTAAAAAAAAAGTTTGCCACCAGTGGGATGCAGCGTAAAGGCTAACGCACGCACAAACACAATTATAAATATATAAATTTGTGTGTGTCCGTATTACCGAATGTGTACTTTATGCCTTAAAAAACGAGAAGTGAAACTGACTACTTTTCCTCTTTCCATTTAGCCATTATATTTCCAATTTATGCCAACCATCGGAGCGTTTCCACCTCAGGAGCAACGTTGACCAATCCCATAGAGTAGAAGAGATCAGTGACAACAGGTGGGCCATTTGTTCAAACGTTTGAAGCACTAATCTATCTCCCTCTCTCTTCTAACTAAAACACACTGAGCTGACAAACACGCTCTCCTTTGTCTAAAGAAAAAAGGATTAAACACACAAACACGCTCCCTATTTTGTCTAAAGAAAAATACGGAGAAATCCTAGCAAACATTTCCTCTACAGCAGTGGTTCTCAATCTTTTTTAGTGATGGCACCCTAACTAATGTAATAATTACCGAACCCCTTCTCCATCCCACCAAATCGCATGAAATAAATTTCTATTTAATAAATAAATTTCTCCATACTTCATTGGCCATCGGATATTCGAACGCGCGGCCGGCAGATATATATATATATAGATATATAACCCACCCTATAATGAGGAACTAAAGTTTGGCAGGGGCCGTTAATAATTATATACCAGATTTCTGCTCTTTTTTTAAATGTTCATTGAATCTAGCCAAGACAAAATTCACACACGATCTTGCAAACACCCTAGGCACTGTCTGTAAAGAAAAATACCACGGAAAATCCTTGAGAAACTGTTTCTCTACAATGTTCTCATGCAGTTGGTATTTGAGAGGCTAACTTTCAAGAAATGCAGTCGTGACAATTAACTGATATATTTTCTTTTCTGCCGAGTCAGCGGTGGACAATATCAGAACAAATGACCCACTAATACGTATCATGATTCAAATCGTAATTTAAATGCACCAAAAATAATGTTTTTTTTTTTTTTATTTATTTATCTTTTTTTTTTTAGGGAGGTGATGTGGGAACCCGAGAACGGATTGGCTAGATGGAACAGGAGGATTGTTGAGACGGTGTTAGCCCACAGTCCTCTTCAGTCTTCTAGATCCCTTATCAAAATCCTTCAGTAAGCCTTCCCAAACATATTAAGCATCTTGCATTTGTAATTCTTAGGCTCTATCATAATTCTGTTGGACAAACGGTCTTTGGCCCTCTCTCCTTCATTGGAATTTTCATCCAGATATTCGCAAGTCTGATTCATTCATTCAACAGCAATCGCACTACTTACACTTCCGCAGATCCAAACTCTTTAGCATTCTTTCACTTTTAATTAGCTACTTCATATCATGAAGGTCACTTCCACAAGCAATCTGAGGTTCAAACCAATCCTTTCAGCTCTCATTATTCTTCTTTTCTTCAGCTCACAGCTTTCAATATACGGTTTCCTTTAGCAAAAATCTGAATGATCTTCAAAACAAATCTTTCTCTTCCATACTGTCATTCAGATTACAAGTTTTGGTCACTAAACATTCCAGTAGATCAACTTTTTCTCTAACTATAGTTGTTCTTTGTTATCATTTACAAAAATATGAAGTAATAGCTAGATTACCTCTATGAGGTAATCCAGCTTTTACAAATACTGGCATGAGACTTCTTGGATCTCTACAATGACTTAGGAAGAAAAAATAATTACTAAAATATTATGATGTATATTACATTATGGCCTAAACTGTATGGCTATGTGGTGAAATAATGTTGATTTAATTTTTAGTTGGGATGGTTGAGTTAGGTAACGTTGAGTTGGCCCATTTTAGCAAAAGTAAGCATACAGATTCAGACGCTCACAAATTTAGCACAAGGCAGATTTAGTCAGATAGATAATGAGAGAAATAGACAGAGAAATGGAAGGATTTATAGTCAGCAACGCTTTTGAATATGTTTACACGAAACCCTTGATCACTGCAGAAGCAAATCGTTAAGTAGGAGGAAAAAGGATTGATTAATTTCCATTCATTGCTTTGCACTATCCTCAGAAGAGGACAGAGACATATACCAGAGCAAATAGTCTGAGTTGAATATATGCAAAATCGAATAGATTTCAAGACCTATTTGCATTGCACATATGAACAGGAATTTCCTTTCAGCCAGGAATTATACACTTAAATCTCATATTTTCGTTCACAGGTGTAATTTCATGCAATTAATAAAATCCTACCATATATAAAACGAACCATTAAAAAGATACTGAATCTTGAGGGCACATGATGTGAAAAGCTCGCTTCTCTAAAAC
>NC_089788.1:17005805-17018305 GCF_040412425.1 Macrobrachium rosenbergii | reverse complement strand
GAGAAATAAACAAAAGTTGCTTGAAGTTTCATTGATGGACATGTCGCAGGCATACTAGCCCATCGGAGCTGACAACTTAAAAAATCACATAGTGTATAAATCACCTTGTCTAATCTATTGTTGAATTCTAGTAAATGTTCTATTCAAAACCGCAACTTGTCTGTTCCAGAAATGAATCTATCTCTCATGCGAGTTCCTTAAGTGACTGGTGCCCAACTTTTGCGTTCCATTTTCCATCCATTAGATCTTGACTGGTTAGCACTTAGGTGTAAATAATGTCGTCTGCAATCATCTGTTGACCCTGTGAGTTTCTTATTTGTTTCGAGAGAGAGAGAGAGAGAGAGAGAGAGAGGAGAGAGAGAGAGACTTAGTGACGACGTGACAGCGTCATATTCAAAGCCAGCCTCATTTTCACCCATATGTTCATAGAACACTATATCTGTCATAATATAAAATCACATTTACTGGATCATTAATATTATCCGTGTTACCAGCATTAAATGCAAAATCATTGTAGTCCTTTAGCCATTTAAGACGAGCGGCTCTTCCTAATGAACTATGTATCACCAGTACTAACTTCTGACGGACCTGCTTCGCTGACGTGTCATCACAATCACTACACGTTCTCAATATAAATAAAAAAACGTAAGCAGTCCACATATCCACAGACAATCCTAAACTAAAAGGTTTTCAACTATGAACAGAGCTGAGACACAACGTGGAACAGAGGCTGATTATGATTGGATGAGACGGGAGGCGCGAACTTGTTTGGAAGGCTGTGATTGGTAGTCGTGTACCACACCCAAACTTCCCCACTTCACTACTCTAACAAGCATTACCTAACAGCCGATTTGGTTCTTGGAAGGAGGATCTAAATTTAATTCTGTGCAGTCACTACCAACAGTAATATCATACGATATGATTTTCAAAATTACTGACCGATTGAAAATGTACATTCGTAACATCGCATCTAAAAGTACAGCGTTCATGTTTAAGCCAATTTAGTTACAGTACAGCTGAAAGCTCATCCTGAGAATCGTCGTGTACCAACTGTGTGATCGGCCCAGATCTGCTCAATCATTCTTTCCTTCAGGAACCATCAACCTGTACTTTGTAGTCTGCATCTGCAGTCTAAAAAAGCGAGGTGGAGATATCAGATGGTCTCAGGGACAATGATAATTGCTGCCTATTCTTCGGCAATGAGAAAATTGCTAGAACCTTAATAGCAAAAAATATTTTTTGATAAACACCAGCATATATATATATATATATATATATATATATATATATATATATATATATATATATATATATATATATATATATATACATACATAACCATTAGAATAGGCATTTGACTTTATACAAAACATATTTTCAATGAAGATCTTGTTAACAAGAACAACAACAACAACAATAATAATAATAATAATAATAATAATAATAATAATAATAATAATAATAATAATATTTTACCCACCGGATACTACACTTTACCAGAATTATTTTAATTCTCCAGAATTGCTGAAATGAGAAATGCTTCCAGGTAATAATTTCTCTCATTTTAAAATGAGTCTTTCCTCTCTTTATCTTTTAATGTATTTACCATAAAATTAACATGCTTACTCTCTTCTTACAAATTGGGTGACTTGCTAAAGAAATTCTCAAAATTACAGTCTGGTCTAATTCTTTCACTGATAAAATCAACAACTGGTTTGAATATATTGTTAATTTAAAGCACTTCTGAATAAATATCTGGAATTAATTAAAAATAGCAAAAAAATGTCATTAGCATGTAGATTGCGTTCGACAGAATCTCGATGCACTTGGCTGGGGATGTAATTGAAACCAAACAACAGTTCCAGGGACGACATATTCATGACAGCTTTGTTGGTAATACAGAAAAATAAAATTCTTGAATCTAAATAGATTGGCATTACGTAAAGAAAAGGATCTCAGCAATCTATTCTTTTAGAACGTAATAAATTTTAGACCCCAGGTGCTTTTATATTCCTTTGGACTTTTAAGTAAACGTAAAAACGTGTTTGTCTATGGGAACAAAAGCTGTATTTTAATTCAGGTTCTTTGATTCACTTCCTTTTGGGTGGTAAAAAAACTAACACACACACTTGTTATACACACAACACACACACTTTATAATATATATATATATATATATATAATATATATATATATATATATAAATATATATTTATATATATATATATAGTTATATCGAAGACAATGTACTTATATGTAAAGAATGATAATCATTATATATTTTTGTTACCGATGAAACGGTAAACAATCTCAGAAATGATTTTCCCATATGACTTGATGACCAGAAATGGCTCAAACTGCAGTTTCAAGAAATATTCTAGCCTTTATATATCAGTCACACCATTATCTTGGAAGTGTTTCCACCTCAGGAACAACGGTAACTCATTCCATACATAGAAGTGATGAGCAGTGACAGGTTTTATTCGCGAGTCGCAAAATAATTGAAACTCTCACTTTCCAGACTCTCTTTCTTTCTTTCACTGCTCTCTCTATTCTCCACAACACACACACACACACCACATCTATCATTTTATCCAGAGACGAATAAGAATAAATACCTAGTAAAAACATTTCCTCCTCTAATAAGATGTTCCTCAGGATAGACGGGATACATCAGTGCCACAGTCACCTTTTAACTTTTTGATTAAAATGAACCCTACCTCCAGAAAACTTCAAAACATGGGTTGCCTTCATGGAACAGATCAATTATGCATGACATATTGATCACTACTCTATCTTGCAAGTAATACTATCTTTAAACAAATTGGACCAAATTTTTTACTACAAAGAATAAAACTATTATACAAATTGGGCCACTCAATTAATAACTACTTTGTAAAACACATTGAAACTAATTTCTATCTTGCAAAACTCTGAACATATACATTGGGCCACTCAGTTCTATCTTGTAAGTGCTTTGTACTTCTTTTAAACACTTTGGACCAATCATTTCTACTTGTAAGTACTCTATACGTCTTTTATACACATTGGGCCACTCAATTCGATCTTTAAGTGCTTTGTACTTCTTTTAAACACATTGGACCACTCATTTCTATCTTGCAAGTACTCTATACGTCTTTTATACACATTGGGCCACTCAATTCTATCTTGTAAGATTTGTAGGACTTTTAAACACAAAACCACTCATTTCTATCTTGCAAACTACTCTATAAATCACTAAGTAGAAGAATTCTATCTTGTAAGTCTAGTATTCTTTTCAACACATTGGACCAATCATTTCTACTTGTAAAACACTCTTAATGTCTTTTTATACAAATTGGGCCCTCAATTCGATCTTTAAAAGCTTTGTAGTTTCTTTTAAACACATTGGACCACTCATTTCTATCTAAATGTACTCTATAAGTCTTTTATATATCATTGGGCCACATTCAGTTCTATCTTGAATGTCAGGTTCTTTGAAACACATTGGACAGAAAACTTCTACTTTAAGTACTTATGCGTCTTTTATACACATTGGGCCACTCAATTCGATCTTTAAGTGCTTTGTACTTCTTTTAAACACATTGGACCACTCATTTCTATCTTGCAAGTACTCCTCTTTATAACATACTCAATTCATCTTGTATATATATTTCCATTCCAAAACTTCTAGCACTTTGACTTGAAAACAAGATTCTCATTTTCCTTCCTTTGTCTCAAACCTAAGAAATATAAGACTTATTAAAAACCAATCACTCTTAAAATTTTAATGATGGCCAACTCAAAAATACTTCATCCATCTTGTACTTACAAGATTTATTATACATGTACTGTTACTCTGTAATAATAAATAATAATAATAATATATATAATAATATATATATTGTATATATATATATATATATATATATATAATTGTTTTATATCTATATACTAACTGTTATATATGTATGTGTGTGTGTGTTCTTTATAAACGCCATTACTTTCATCATAAACTTTTTACATTTAAGAAGAAATGATGCCAAAAGGCATTGTCTTTTGGTTTCTCAGCAAGTCTTCAGGGACGAGGTTTGCTAGACCTATCTTCTTTTTCTGAACCTCAAAGTCTACCATTAACAGCTGGGTGGACTAGTTGACAGTAGGCCAGGACTGGTCTTGTAACTTTACTATGAGATGGCGCTGCACTACTTTTTCACAGGCATTTGCGTGGCCATGTGGTCTATTAAACAAAGATATGGCCTAAGCAAAGATAAAGTTCCAAGCATCACAAACAAACTCCGTAAATATATTCCTAATAGTTAGATGTTTTACTCAGAAGAAAATTGATAAGAGAAGCAGATGAACCATTTTTCTTCTCGGTTTGGAAAATCTGGTAAAAAATTATTTTGGGATTAGAAATCGCAAAGTGTTTCCTTACTAATATTATCCTACATACAAAAAATAATGATAGCTTTTGTCTTTTAACTAATTTGTTGATAAATTTCAATTCTTATATTTTCGTCTATTATCACGTTGGTAATATCAAGTCTTTACTGTTATCATCTGTTTTTGCTGATGAATATATTTTACAGAACAGCTAGATAAATTTTCAACTTTTTCAGTACTTTTAGATCTATAGCGTATTTTATAATAAAAGAAACGAAAATAAAACGTATCACGAGAACGTAAAAAATTCAAATTACATCGTGATATTTATACAAAAAAGACCGAGTTTCCTGCAATGTTTATGAAACCATAACTATTGATCCGGAAGGAGAAGGAGGCAAGATCATCTTGACTTGGAAAAAAATATGCCCATTTTTCATTCCTTTCCTCTGACCACAACCCATCAAGTTCAAGCCACCCTGAGGCCGGGAGGAAAGTTGTCGTTAAAAGCACCTTTTCCACAAAAAAGAGCTTCAAAAGGTCGCTTTGACCGGTACTTCTTCTATGGTCACTTGAGGATAGCTCCCTCTCCTTTTCGAGAAGGCGTTTTAAGTGGAACTTCTTCAGGAAGATGGGTACATTTTGGGGGATTTGGTACATGACGATCGTTTTGCGTCTCATGTCATCAGTGGATTTAGAAATTAAAAGCAGTTGTTGTTGTTTAAATTAATTAATAATTAATTGAGGCGAATTTCCTTCGATTACCTCTCCAGTGTTTTAAGAAAAAATTAAAGCTTACTGCTACTACGGCAAATAATTAATAATAATAATAATAATAATAATAATAATAATAATAATAATAATAATAATAATAATACATACATACATACATACATACATACATACATACATACATACATAATAATACATACATACAGAAACGAAATAGTTGTATTGTACTACTAAATGTCAATGGATAAAAATACGCTCCTTAAAAAAAGAGAGAGACAATAGGAATAATAATATAAAGAAGAAAAGAGTGAGAACAGAAGTGTTCCTTTTCAGCGTTAAAAAAATTATGTTCAAATCGAATAATTCCCCCAACCAGTGTTTTCATGAATCAATGCATTCATAAAGTTTGGAAAAAACCTAAAGACACCAGAAGTTCTTCCTTTAAAAAAAAAATATTTTTGGGACAGTCTTAGAATTACTGTATATTATCAGAACTTCCGAAGACATTTTCACGGTGACATTTCCTGCACCTACTTTTAACAGAGACTTATCTCGGGTCCTTTGTGCTACTTTCTTGACTTTGGGACTTCAAAACAAACCTTGTCTGCGGAAAGTTGCGTCCCAATCAGCGAATACTTCGTGATCCGCATCTATAGGGTTTCCTGTTAGATACTCATATATGTACACATACACACACATACACATATATATATATATATATATATATATATATATATATATATATATATATATATATATATATATATATATATATATATATATATATATATATATATATATATATATATATATATGTGTGTGTCATCATGTGTGTGATGTGACGTGTATATGTGTGTTATAGATGTTCACAGCTTCCTATAGAATAAATAGTATTAGATATGAGCCATTGAAATTTTCAAGATCCTGATGGAATGTGCTAGCTGTCACATGTTTTTGAAAATATCTTGGGGCGATGGAACACATTCACAGCTGTTTGTATCAGTTCTGCGAGATGAGCGACAGGACAGATCTTGAAAGTGGTGCCTCACGTAAATGCTGGCCATTGACCTTATCGTGAACGACATCTCCACTGTCATGAGGAATTTAGGGACATGCACACAATCATGATAATTATTAAGCCACAAATATTTGATGGGCAATAAATTGTGATCTCGGCAGATGCGAACAGTGACTTGAATTGGTGAGCATGGCTAGGTGAGAGGGCGCTAGACTTATGGAAAGGTTGATATGATCTTTTCATTTAAAAATGCCCGACGGGACATTGAGTTAATTGTATACTCTGTTGATTTCATCGACATTTTATTACTGAATATTTTTTCCTCTTTATTGTCTTGCATATTTTTACCATGTATAACCTTTGGGATGTTTTGACATGCAAAATTTATTTTTTATATGACTTTGCATGGGAATTCTGACATTTATGCAAAATGTCCTTATGTCTTTATTCTTTTATATTTTAAAAACCTTTTATTTCAGATGGATTTGCTAATGCTCATGTTGAGAAACATCTGTAACTTGGTCATGACAAGTTACATTAATTTTAAATCAATCACTGGTGTCATCATGGTCCGAGATTTGATTTTATCGATTTACTTTTTGCCACAGGGAGCCTTTGAATTTCATTGGAATTTGAACATAATCGATATAAATTTATAAAAACTGTATTTTGATATCTGAGTTTCTCAAGTCACTAATTTGAACTCCTGACACTGACGAGAGCATTCATCATTTATAATTTCCCTTGGGTTTTGAGTTATTCCCAAGTTATAAGAACTGGATATTTAATAATATTTGTAACACAATATTCATACATATACAAACACATGTTTCGTGTATATATTACAAAAATTCACACACACACACACTATATATATATATATATATATATATATATATATATATATATATATATATATATATATATATATATATATATATATATATATATATATATATATATATATATATATATATATATATACATATATATAAATAGCCTACCTCGCGTCTTTCAGATTACTGGAACTGACGATAAAAGTTAGAACGTTCATTTCACTTCAACTAGAAGTTACAGGTCGTAATTTCATGCCAGCCGGACGTCCCTAAGCCCAGTTCCGTCATAATCCTTTAGTACCTCCTTTTATCAAAGCAGTGAATTGGGCACATGAATGATAGTCGATAGCTGTTAATAATAACCATAGTGGAACAGGTATGGCGGTCACAAACGGACAATGGACTGGAACTGTTGATTATCCCTCACTCCTTACTCTTGGCAAGTAAACAATGTATATGATTTTTTGATTTTTCAAATTCTTTGCATTAGTGTTCCACGTAAAAAATGAGGTAAATCTTTCAGTTTAATGTAGAAAGGAGGTAAAAAGTTGGGTAACTACGTACTTGAGACAAAGCTAATTTCTTCAAACAATAAGGTTAATGTAATTTTTCCACCCTTTCCCAATAGAAAATTATAGTCTTAAGAGGAAAATCCCATGATGTTTACGCTAGGTATAACATCAGTATCTCTAAAACGAGTGTGGGATGGCGTGAATTTCCTCAATAACGCACCGGTCACACTTCGCATACTTAACCTAAACCTCACATCCCCCACACCATACCCGCACCCTACCCGCCCGCAGGTGAATCATCTTCAACGGGAAAACGGTTTTCTCGTTATATCTTGCGGACGTGAGGCGGATCTTACTATTTTTCCTTTTCTTTTTTGCTCCAGTACATTTTCTCCGCTGTCCCTCTGGACCATTATATTTCCCCAGTCACACTCTTGCTCTTCCAGAGCTCCGCCTCAGGAAAGGCGCTGCCTTGTCCGCAGGATACAAGTGAATTACAGCTGGCAGGCGGGCATTTGCTTTGGATTCGAGCTGGGAATCACCCCCACCTCTCTCTCTCTCTCTCTTAGTTGTCTGAGTTTGGCTAGCTCCAAGACCAGGCATCTTATAATTACTTCAAGATCTTGAATACTTCCTGGGCCACCTAAGGCAAGAGACTGCTCTGGCATAAAGCCAGCTTAATCTGAAACCAGCCAATAAACCATTGCCTTTCACCTGTTATCTCATTTATTATATATATATATATATATATATATATATATATATATATATATATATATATATATATATATATATATATATATATATAAGTATTTATTTAGAAATTAATTTAATTGAGGTTTGCCCCAGGGCCAACATATCCCAGTATGTAAGCAATAAATGTAAATAATGATCCCACTTACTTTGTGTATTTAAACAAGCAAAAAAAAAAAATGGTAGATCGCCAGAAAACCAGTGATTATCTTAATTACTTTATTTACACAACTCAAACAACTAGAATTAATCTTGGCAGGCTTGCAATCCATCCATCAATTGCACCCAAGGTGCCACAGCAATTATAGTTATAAAAGGAATGGAATAAATGTGGTTACTACAGCCCAACAAAAGAGAGCAACAAGATTCTTATCAACTCTTCTATCTGGTTTCTACAACTCTCTGAATATTCTGTAAGGTAACGCTTGACCTGTAAGATTGGCTCTTGATGACTATCTAGTTATAAGTTATCTTGTCATTGGGAAGGATAAGATTTCTTCTAGATTTTCAGAGGTGCAGGTTACAGAACCCAGGGACTATAACTTGGAAAATATTTCCCCATAAGCATTCATAGACTAGAAGGGCTGACATGGACTTTAAATAGCTTTTCACTATGGAGGATATTACTCTATTTAATTATCTCAAGCCTAAAACAATGGGGAAATGATTAAACATTATATCTGAACGAAAGTTAGTCATTTTCGGACTTAAGTCATGAAGGAATCCATCCTATTGGGCTGAAAATGAGCTTTGATTTGGGAGGGCAAATATTGAAACAAGTCAAAAAAATCAGATTCAGTGACCCGAAAACTGGCATTAATTGATTAGACATACTGTAATATCTGTCAGTTGAGCTCAATTGTTTTTACATGTCACCTTAACAATCCCACCCGTTTTACCAGCCAAAGACAAGGCACCAAGGACTGGCGCAAGGAACGACTTGGTACTTAAAGGAGACATTTCTGGCGTTGTCACTATTCTCTGTCAGCTGACCTCTGGAAAACTGCAAATTAACAGACAAAAGAGGTAATATCTGTCATATTTGGTATTTAAACATCAACCTTGCCTAACCCTGCCATGACTAATCAGCCTATGAAACTTTTCATCCTCAAAACAGTTCCCTACATCATCGACTATCGGAGGTCAGAACCCCATACTCTACCCCCATCTGGTCTGCTCCAGCCTCAAAGAAATCTAGACCCTAAGATAAGAGGTTGGAGAGACACATTTCATACTGTATATATATATATATATTTGGTGACAGTGATGTCTTACCCCACAGTGTTCTTTTATATAGATGGTAAGTCATATGTATACCAAGTTTGGTTGAAATTGCTCAATGTGTTCTCTCTTTCATACTGTACTCTCTCTGGAACATATTTCTCTCTCATATATATATATATATTATATATATATTATATATATATATATATATACTATATCTCTCTCTCTCTCTCTCTCTATATATATATATATATATATATATATATATATATATATATATATATATATATATATATATATATATATATATATACATATATATACATAGATCACCACAGGGAAGGTGAAAATGAAAGAACACGTACCAAGCACTTTTATAGACATAAAAAGGAAACTTCATAAAAATAAGATCAAATCCATCAACAAGCAGAACATCAGTACTTTATATAAGCAGTAGTTTCAAAAACAGATTAATATCATTACCAATTAATAAGCAAGAATACTTTACAAATCCTTGAACACACAAACTCCAGTTAGTAGAACAAACGATTGCTAAAACGTGACATTGTACTTCCCCACAATTTTATAAAAAGGTAACTATCCAATTTAAAAACACAGAACTAAGATTCATAAGATGATTATTAAAATGTTAAAAAAAGCAGATCCAGTGATGTTTATTTTGAACAATAGTATTACAACAAATCATCTCAGATGCGTTTTTCCAGTCTATGCAGTGGTTAAAATCATTCATAAACACAAATAAACAACTTGTCAATTGACCTGTTCGAACTAATACAGTAATTCAGTTCTTTCCCATTTTGACCTAGATATTTACTATAACATCGAGCACAAGGAATCGTGTAAATGCAACCACGGATTTGTTTTGGGGAGTTGCGAACTATGAAAATTTTGAACTTTTCCTGAATTCTTGAAAACATTATCTTTAAAACTTTCCATATTGTGAATAAGAAAAATTTATATTATATGAGAGTTTAAAGTCTTTCTGCAAAAAGGTTTTATTCGTCTTGGAATAAACACTGTTTTTAGCTTTGCGAAGGTCTTTTTAAAAACTTTGAATTTTAACCTAATTCCTACCTCATAAATTTTTACAAAATTCTGTTTAAGAATTCCGGACTGCATATCCTTAATGCCCTTTAAAATATGATGCAATAAACTGAGTTTTACACTGACATGGTGATTCGAATAATAGTGGATGTAGGAACAGACGTTGGTAGGCTTCCTGTAAACATCAAACACAAAGCTTCTATCCTCCTTGTGTGCTCAAACATTTGAAAACTGTAATATAAAATTATTTTCTTATTCAACGGTGAATTTTATAGAAAATACTGACTTATTTAACTTTTTTAAAAAGCTGTTCAAATTCTCGGATATGGGCCAAACACAGCATATGTCACAACATATCGAAAAACCAATGAACCCCTTTAGGCTAAACAGCAGGCAATATTTTTACTTCAAAAAATTCCATGTATAGGTTGCTAAGCACTGGGGACAGAGGAGTGCGCATAGCGATTCCAAACTTTTGAAGGTAATAATTTCCGTTAGAAACAAGCTTACAATGTTCAACACAATCTTGTTAATTCTAAAATTTAGTCAGGCTAAAGGTACAATATGCTTTGTTAAACCGTCAACTGGGACATTGGAACCCGAACCTACCATATAGTTTATAAGAAACTGCCAACGGGTGCTCTGAATGGTACGAGACATGGTTAAAAAAAATGTCTTTATACGCCGGAAGATCGGATGCAATTGCTCAATGTCACTGACGTGCTTAAATGCAAAAAAAAAAAAAAACTAAAAAATAAAATAAATAAATAAAAAAAATAAAAAAATATAAACTAGGCCTTCAACTTACTAAACAGTAAGATTATGTAATTTCCATTTCTTTAAGGTAATTGCCCTAAGCTGTTTCAAAAAAATATACTTCCTAAATAAGTTTATTGTTTATTTTGGGTGTCAAATTACCGGGTGCTAAAGAAACCGTATTTCAATTTACCGGGAGCCAAAATACCAGGAGTAAAATTACCGGGATCAAAGTTCTGGGAGTCAAAATACCTAGATCCATCATACACATATATATATATATATATATATATATATATATATATATATATATATATATATATATATATATATATATATATATATATATATATATATATATATATATATACATATAGTATATATACAGTATATTTATGCAATGTATACCAACAATTCCCTAAATAGCCAGCTGGTCCAAAGCACAAGACAACAGCCGTTGTCAAGTGTTTAAAAAACTTGCACAACTTCAGCCTGTTCATGTATCTACAATGAACCCTTCAGCATTGCGTCGACCAAAATGAGCAGTGTCAGATATATTCATCTCTCATGTACTTTTGCATTTCCTGCAAATGAAGCAATTCTTCCACTAGCCAATATACTCCGTTTCCATAATAGTCCTTTCTCAAATTCCTAGGTGTTACAAACTCTCACTTACCTATCGTTCTCCATTCTTTCCTCATGGCTAAACCATCTACAGACACTAACCCTTTTTTCAACCTTAACTTTAAGCGTGTTTTATTTTTGTTTTTCTTTTGTTTTTCAATCCTTCCTACTCTTCCTAAACTACGGAAACAATTGTTTCGACAGCTTTTATCGTGTTTCCCTAATCTGCAATCATCAAACAACACTTCCATAAAGGAGAGTTGACCTGACAATCCCCTCCAGAAGTATAAACTTTCCCTTTCATAGACTATTTGCACAGATCCTGATTCTTTCCTTCTCTCAAATATTATGTATAAGCAAAACTTTCAATTTTCAGAACTTTAAATCCATAATATCCCATCTTACGGCAATCCTTTAGTCTTGATGTGAAAAATAGATCTGAAGTGTAAATTGAAGTGAGCAGGCTATTAGGTCTGGGTGATGGGCCTGTCACTCATCCTGCTAGAGAAGATATTTATAGGAAGGCGCTTGGGAGAGAGAGAGAGAGAGAGAGAGAGAGAGAGAGAGAGAGAGAGAGAGAGAGAGAGAGAGGTTGCCCTACCAGAAAATTAGACG
>NC_089788.1:16950805-17000805 GCF_040412425.1 Macrobrachium rosenbergii | reverse complement strand
GATAGATAGATAGATAGATAGATCATTCTCATAAAAATCAAACAAACTATATCAGTTTGCAAGGTTTATTCACACTTCAACAACAGTCATGTCTAAATTGTAACATATTGTTAAAAAAACAGAACAAATATAAAACAATATAAACAAGAATGAAGTGTGAGAAGTTAGAGCTACCCTTATCGAAGATATAAAATTTTACAGGTCTTGAGACATCTGTCTCAAGGGAGGAAGATTCACACTATTGTTGGGTAATACAAAAACCCCGTCCAGATTGCCTCGTCTCACATCTCACATAGTCTGTAAATTTCACAGCCCCACACTGTATGTACCCAGGCATGTTTACTGCTCCTCTGCTCAAGAACCCTATCTGCATGCATTATGTGCTGTATTGAGAAGAACGTTTTGTTTCTGTATGCGTAAGATAAAAAAATAGCTGGCTCACAAGTCGTGTGCATAGATACGAACATGTTTATTTATTCATTATCATCAAATGAATGAATATTTATTTCCCGATACTCATGTAATTCTAATTGTGTTCACAAGTTATTGCGTAATGCCCTAATGCTCTTAGGCACTGATCAGATCTAAAGAGAGAACCTACAACACCGTGTGAACTACTATTACTTTCCTGCTACTAGTATGTTGATAGTAAAATATAAGACACTGAACACTTTGCTTATGTGAAGCATTCACCTTTGTTTTTTTAGCTACCGTATATGTCTGACATTTACTTATTGCTAACGGGACTTTGATTGTAAATGGTACGGCCTTCAACACAGGATGCGTATAAAATTCTCACTGAACAACTAAATTTGCCAAGTACTGCGTTAGAACTACTAACATTTTGAAAATAAAAGATATGGCCATGAAAGGTTATGTATCCAATATTTTCCAGTTTTTTCCACTTTTACACTCCAACAAACGAAATGAAAATATTTTTATCAGCGCAAAAATCTGTCTGCTTTGGTTAGAACCCTGATCCACATTTATAAATGAAAATGAAAAATGAACGCTCTTACACAACGCGATTTGTGAGTGTTGAACCTTTCTTCCAATATCTGACTTAAACCATTCAAGTTTAGTTTAACGACTTTCCCACGGTCAACGATAAGGCAGAGAATATTTTAACGGATTATTTTTTTTTTTAGACACACAATCTTCTTGGTATTATTTATTATATTAGCAAAACGATTCTTACTGAGAATTTACGGTCTTTAAAAATAATAATAGCAGTGATAATAACTGAAATGACATAGTCTAAAATAGTGTTTTAGCCTACAAACTTCGTCATTTGGTATTTATTTTTTTTACTTGCTGATAGAAAAATGGGATTCTACTGGACGCATATAGAGCACCCCACACACATATATACAGTATATATACATACACATATATATAGTATATATATATATATATATATATATATATATATATATATATATATATATATATATATATATATATATATATATATATATATATATATATATATATATATATATATATGTATATATATATATATATATATATATATATATATATACATAATTTAAGGAACCCAATGCATGAGAGTTAAGAGAGAGTATCAGAGGAGAGAGGTGGTGGAGACTATCACAAGTTTCATTTTATCACTTGAATGCTGATAAGGCTGTAATGATGTCTGAGAACTTTTAAAGCAGCCATTATTAGAGAGTTCTAACACTTCTAATGTATTATCATAATATATATATATATATATATATATATATATATATATATATATATATATATATATATATATATATATATATATATATATATATATATATATATATATATATATAGAGAGAGAGAGAGAGAGAGAGAGAGAGAGAGAGAGAGAGAGAGAACCTATGTAATTTCATGACTACTACTTGAGATAAATCAAACTTATTTAATTCATTTATATACGGTTTTTTCTTTCTTAAGCAGGTCCTAATTAAGAGTAGGGGTCAACATCTGTTGGTTCGGATTAATTTTCTTTCGAACGTTAATGGAAGGCTTGATTCTTTTTTGTTTTTATTACTTGCTTTATTTAACTTGACTTCTGCGTCTGTCTGTCTGTCTGTCTTCTGTCTGTCTGGGTCAAATCTTCTAACTCAATTGTCGACCTGTTCCTCGTCCGATGGACTTGAAATTTTGCATGGTTACTCAATCCAGGTGACAATACAACCTTACATGATCAGTAGGTCAGCAGTGACCTCTAGTGACCCTACAGCGACCTCTCCCAGTATCTCTGGATTTGTGTGAAACTCCTCGGATTTTTCAAACATTCTTTTGCTCGACAGGACATCATGTTCATTTTTTTTAGTTACAATCATAAATCGGTTGCAATTTCTGTCAACTAAAAAGTATAAATAAAATTATATATTTCTTACAGCATTCCTTCCATGTTTGGCGCCCACGCTTTTATTTTTGTAGACATGATTAATTGTAAGAAAATCCTGGTGTGTTTAAAAAAATATTTTGTACTTTTTAGTGCATTTTAATAAAAGTGTTTTAAAAATTTTATTTTTCATTTTAAATATTTTTTTTTAATTTTTATATATATATCCCGGTGACAATACACCTCCATTTTACGGTTAGTGCATTTTACATTTTACGAAACATTCTGGTATTCAACTGTCATTTCTTTAATTAATCTATCCTCTAGTTATATTAACAACGAGTAATCCCCTCCACAAGCATATGTACTGATTCTGAGCTCATTTCGTCGTTTCAAACTCTATCATAGACACCAAATGCCTAAGACATTTTGAAATTGCACAGGTTATATCATAAATGGCGGTATTAAATTTTTTTTTTTTTTACAACCCCATCTTGGTAAAAGGAAGTGAAATTTTCTAAGCTATTGTGTGTAAAGTAGAAATCTATCTTTCAATAGCTTGGCTTGCGTGAATGATATGATACAAAAATACGACGGAAAAATTGTATATTTTATCAATATCAGTTAAAATGAACTGAATGGCGTAAACTAGTTTTTACCAAGATGCCATATCTACAGTTGCTTCGAAAGAGTAAGTTGCAGAGTTTTAACCTTCCATCTTGTGTAATTTGGTGTCTTCAACGAAATTGATTTATTTTTGGCAGAATGATTAACTGTAATGCTGGTAAAAGGGAGATTACCACGTTGCATCTTTAAAAATTATTTTGTACTTTTTAATGGTAACATTTTAAAAAAACTGTTTGCTGGCAAATTGATTATTTGAATTTTAAAATTTTTATAAACACATAACATGAGTTGCTGTTTGATGTGCAAATTTTAAAACAAGATTTTCATTCAATTTTACATGGTCTGACAACGTTTTAATGCAAAGTTTCTATTTTGTTTTTAGCTGTGCTTTGAATTTATCTAATCTTCTTGGTTTTCATGGCAGTTAAATTAACAACAAACCAAAGGTATTCCTTTGTAAGACAAGACATTCGATTTGATTTTTTTCCAATGAAACACCAAAAGAATACATTGATATGTATCAAGATTCTCCATAAGTTAAAATTTAAGATCCTCTATCATAGACATTGTAGAATATCTTTTATTCATTTTATTTGTGGTATCTCATTTTTAATAATAATAACGTACAGCACTAAGAAGAATAAAAGAAAATGATCAGTGTTGCAAGCTGTAAATGAATTAAGTATAAGTTAAAAAAATCTTATATCTTTTAACTTTTTTTAGTTTTGTTTTAATGCACACTAGTTTTTGGCGAGTTTTAGTTACTACCTCTAAACTGATCAATTTCGTTCCAATCAGTCAAGTTAGTGTGTTCGCAAGATGAACAGGCAACGCAGCAAAGCTGCTAAAAAAGATATAGAACCAATCCTTATCTTGGAAAAAAATTACTAACATGAAATTATAATTAAATTTGTTATTTGGAGTTTCAACGAAATATGATAATTAGGTAAATAACAAGATTTTAATCTTAAAAAGGATATAAAATAATATTAATTATGTAAAATGCGAAATTTAAATTGAAAAATTATCTTTTATATCATTGATTCTTTCAAACATCAAAAAATAAATGAACTGAATGGCTTAATTGAATAAAACATTTTGAAAATTTTACAAGATGTTTTGCAACTGTAAATTAATTAGTTGCTGCGAACAATCAAAGTTATAAGTTGTATTAAAGTTTTAACACAAAACGGATACTATTGCCCTTTGAATCTGATTAGAGATGTAAAAATGTGAAAATACCTGATGTTCTTCATTTTCGCTTTTATCTCAAACAAATTTCAGGTATATAGTTTTCTCCAAATCAGCGTAGGCACTTTGCTTGATTTGTTTATTTTTATACTGTGCATTTAACATTCCAAAGCTCTCAAATAAAAATTTTGAAATAAATGTTAGTGTTGTCTCTTCATTCCATCGAAGTGCCATTTCTGCGTAACCTAAACTCATGAACTCCACTAAATTACTAAATTCAACACGTTCACTGGTTTAATGGACGAATGACAAGTGGGCATTTAAAAAAAGAACATTTTGGATCCTGTACACTTCACTAAAATTAATCGTAAACTGTTTGGTGTTCAGACACGTTTAAGCTAAATAACTTGACTAAATTACTTATAACTTTAATGCCACTTTAAGTCGATTTGGAATCGGCGTGTTCAACAATCTTTTTAAGACCGTTTACTCGTTATATTTCTATCGTTAAGTCACTTGCTTCAAGTCATTTTGTATTTTATCGATAGCTTTGTTTCATCTATAACTAAGAAAGATTTTATATTAGCTCAAAGCTAACTTAAAGTCGATAACGCGTGTTTACAATTTGATCTTAGTGATTTGAATTTTGATTTGTGTTTATGTTTGATGATCTGATTGAATTAATTGTTAAGTGTTATTTATCTTACTGATCTGAAGTTGTGTTATTATTACGTATGTTTTCTGTAAATATTTCGGATTCACCAACCAGTAAGGGTGCATAAATAAAGTGCAAATAAGTCAAAATTGTCTTTCAAACACACGTGATTCAACAATCGGTGAGAGAGCATTATATATGTAATGACGGCTTTTGGTATCATATATTCTTTATTCGGATACATTATATTTTTGACCTGTAACTGCTCTTCTATTGTTAAGAGTACGTGCACTTTTAGCACACGGAAGAAGGAGTAGGCATATCATTACGGCCAGCATTACACGCTTCCTTGATCCCATATAAGATTTTCCAACGTCTGGCCGAGCGCCGTTTCAATTCTCCACTGGGAAAAGATTGCAAAGAAAAGACGGAAATGAGCTTATATATTCCACCAATTCCTTTCATATTAGTGAAAGAGTCTACTGCACGTTCCATAGTCCTCGCGACAGTGGAATTGTAGATTCCGTCGTCTTAACGACGCTTCTTTTATTACTTATAAAAGGTTATTGATGAGGCTGGCTGCGACGAAGCCATTACCGAATTCAAATTGAATATATGAGTTAAGAAATTAGAACTTTCTCTGTACGAGACTCTTTCTAGACCTGGTTGCCTTTGGTGAAATAAGAAATGAAGGCAACCCTCAGTGTGGTGAACATATGAAGCTGAAAAGGTTACGAGAATAGAGTCAGTGTCTCATCTTCCTTGAGTGAGCACAAAATACGGAAGAAATCTAAACAACAGAGATTCAATAAAGTTAAGGTTGCAACTGCAATATGCGCAACATCATTCAGTGGCATCCAAGTTACTAGAATGATTTCAAAATTTTTATAGACTCCATGCTGCGTAATTAGAGTAGAGCAGGCCTATCCTTAAATATGAGAAACTTGTAAGAGAGGACAATAGAACTTTAAAGCCACCAGAGAAATCAAGTACAATGTACACTCTAATAAAGATGATACATATATACTAAGTTTCAAATGTGTGTAGTACCTGTCGGTAAATACACGCAAAGAAACAAAGTACATTTAGGCATTTTGCTGGTATTCAAGACCTACTTAAGGTTATTGTTTGCAATAATAGCCAGGATCAATAAACTTGGAGACCTGTCTTCCATACAGTTAACCACAAAAATGCTGATTGGTTCAACCTTGTAAAAAAGCGGAATTCTGAGAGACTCTGCTTGACCTCATAACCTGACTGCAATTAGGGAGGCCTAGGCTCTACTTGTTAAAGTCACCCACCTATTTTTATAAAAAAACAACAAATTTGCAAACATCAGATGACATCTTGCTACATGACTGAATGACGAACCTTTTGTATTTTGATAGTTACAATATCGGATTCTCATATGAGGGAAAACTTAAAGACGTCAGCTGATAAAGAACCATATTTTGACCATCTCCGAAACCCACTGCCTTCTGGCCTGGGATAAACAAAAACATACAGAACTTATATACAGGTGTGAAATACCCTTCCAATAACTTGTCCCCTCTGAAAAGCGTCATCTTGAGATATACTTAACGTTTTCCGATTTACTATATTTGTCCACTAACTTATCTAAAGTGGAGAAAAATGAACTAAAAAATCATATGAATAGGAAATTTGATCAAAAATAACTTCTCGATACGGAATTGAGGAAATGGGTTTACTAGAATTACTGAAAGTTAACCTTCTTTGCAATATCAAAGAAAAATACAGAATGTTCCGAGTTGGTTTTTTAACTCCAGCTAGTCTATTTTCAATGCATAATGGACTTTACTATTTATTTGCCTAGCAGGTTCTGTGTAACAATGATGTTCCTTATTAAAGAGCGCATATGAATACCTACATTTAGACATATCATATGAAAAATATACACGGCAGACAGAGGTAAAAAAATAACAATAACAATTATCGCTAAAAACAACAAAGCGCCAAGCTATGAATTAGGACGAAGCAACATATTTAAATTCTACGTCCAGTCATGTTTCCACTCGAGGGTCTCTCTAGAAGCTTCCACTTAGTAATAAAAGTAAGACTAACATACTCAATACTGCATTCATGTCTAAAAATATGATAGGTTTGAAGTGATGAAAGGTACCTACTAAGTTCACACACACATATATATATATATATATATATATATATATATATATATATATATATATATATATATATATATATATATATATATATATATATATATATATATACACACACACACACATACATATTGTATATATATATATATATATATATATATATATATATATATATATATATATATATATATTTATATTTGTTTATACATTACACATTAGCGAATTTCATTCATATTTTTCTCATTCGTATCAGTTCGAGGCACTGTAGTTGTGGCCATCTGGGGGATCCCTTCAAATTAACCCCGACCCCATCCCCCGAAACCAAGCGAATGATACCGTTCTAGGTCAAGGCAGGATGACAGATTTTTATCCTGGTTATGAGTGTTGTATAAGTAAGCTATACTTAATATAATTACAACAACACTGCAGAGCTTTATGGCGGTTTTGCATTAGAATGACTCATTCGGTTATTTTCCAACGATGTCGTAACACCTCGATATACTAATGCTGAAACCAGGATCCAGACTGAAGCCTAATTCCAGAACGTCACCCGGAAATCGCGTCCAAACTTCCCATTAAAATTGGAAACTTGTTTTGCCACATTAAATTAGTTTTTTTTCCTTTAGTCTATATTATCAAAGAGAGAACCTGATGCTGACTCACTTTTGCCTAGTTGTTCTTATCTTGCAACAGCAGCCAGTTCTCCCACATGTAGCCAAAGAATGGTTGTTATATTATAGGTCTTATTCTATTGGAAGTGGCAACTATAACCAAACCTCCAGCGATCTTACAACACTTTTCACAGTTCGCTCTGGAGTACTGCAGAAATGCCTGTATCAATTAAAACTCGGTGTAGTGTTCCTCTTTTGTTTTGTGAAACCCGAGCATTGCTGAATAATGCTTTCTCTTCCACCCACGCACGGTAGCAAGAGTGAAGCACCACTTAGGCCGCTATGCTTTTCCATTTATTTCCTGACTGGACTCAAAGTTTGTTGTGATAAACGTTTCTAAAATGTCTGAGTAATTCTAGACGATAAGAGGTTACTGTGATTATTTTATAATACAGATCCTATGTAACCGATATTAAGCTAAACGTAAACGTCCATCGTAATGCTACAGTTCCATGTGATCTCTCTCTCTCTCTCTCTCTCTCTCTCACACACACTTTTTACCAGTCACATACATATCAACTCATGCGTGTTGTATATGCAAAACGAACCTAGACAAGCTTAACCTCACCCCGACCTATCGCGTGTGGGTTCGATTCATACCTCAGGAACTGGGTTTCTTCATCTGTTTTCCGACGAAATCGTGAAGAGGTTATTATGACTATTACAAATCCGTGCATTCGTAAGTTTGCGCTCTAACCAAAATCAATGAAGGTGAACAGTCATAACTGAAAATGAAAATTCAGCCGACATTACGAACGAAGAACAGAAATTGACTTTATCTACGCAAAAGTGGTTAGATAAGATTATGCTTTTATTATCTCTCACTATCTTAATACTCGTAACATTTTTTCTCATTACCTAATATATATGTCGCATACAAAACATAACATTACTGAAGCTTACTGTTTACATTTTACTGCGTCTCTTACCATGGAGAGCCAAATAGTGAACTTTCTTGTTCTTTTTGCCGTTCTTGTTGCTGTCAAAGGATTTGTCATCATTAACTCAGGTAAAGTTTTGTTCATGAGCGCTATTTTAGCAGAAAAGTTAGATAAGTTAACAGGACATAAAGGATATGTTTAGATTATATTTGAATGTTCTGAAAATAGCCTGTTCTTGCTACTGTTAATAAAAGACCTATTCTCCTCAGTGTTAAAAATCAGAGGTCTCCAAGTTTTGAAACCTACTGCTGGTTTTGAAACTTTGGGAATTTTTCATGTTTTTTTCCTTCTGCATTGAAAAATATTAACGTCCTTTATATCCTTGCAACATTCTAGAAGTTATCCTGACAATTTTTCTTACAAAAACAACCCAACTTGACTTCTACGTATACTCTTCTGATTAAACATTTCAGTTCATTTATAATATAATCATTCACGACCCATTTCACCATCTTTTTTAATTTTGTTCGATGATCGCTGGAACTTTTCAGTTGACTTTTAAATTAATTTTATGCCTTCGTCCCTAAATTCTATCCTATTCGTAATTTCTAAGTATGTTAACATATTAAATTTCAGTTATGAATGCTAAGTTAACAATTCATTCTTTTTATGTTATACACACAGGTACACAGAAAAAACAAATCACATCCAATATAATATCTATCCGTCTATCAATCTATCTATACACACACACAACAACACACACACACACACACACATATATGTATGTATATTATATATATATATATATATATATATATATATATATATATATATATATATATATATATATATATATATATATATATTTACACATATATATACTGGTAAGCTTCTTAGAGACGAATATTGAAATGCAATTGTATATTTAAACTGAACTTGAAATGCATCTATAATTAATGAAGGTACAATAGGGGAAGAAGTGAATCACAAACTCGGTGAATCAAAGAAGGCAGCAGTTGTATACAGGAAGTTTTCGAGGTTTCGAAGAGAACACAAATTTAATTGCAATGAAATAAGCATCTCTTATTATGGAGGAACTGTTAAGCATAATACCTTAACTAGGTGAAAAGTGGATACCTTCCGGAAAAAAAAAAAAAACATGAACTATATAAGAAGTAACGCGGGTTAAATGTAGTGAAAAGCAGAGATACGAGGGAGACGAGGTAAACGCTAGGGTAAACTCGAGGATACCCGGACCAGAAAAGCTTGCCATAACCACATTGATGCTAGCAGGTACTTGAAGCGGTTTGGTCACATACAGGAGTGGTTGTAATAAAGGGAATAAGGAGGAGATGAGGATGAAAGAATCGGGTAGACATTTAAGAGCCTGAATATCCAGGAAGCGTGAACAGATGTATAAAATGTCCGACGATTTATAAGTTTTCCGCACTTGCTTTTCAAGCTAATATCAGCAGTCAAAATAAAAATTGGGGAATGCGTGAGCATGAAAGTTTACTTATAGACTGTAGAATAACATGCATGAAATATGGTATAATATCGCAAGTTAGAAATAAAAACGCCTAGACAAATGTTACTTGCATATTCCCATCTACTTTTACTGGGGTCAAGGGCTGTCCAAGCAATTCGTATTCTACAGTAGAATTTGGACTAAAATCTCGTTATAAGATTCAATAATAACCAGAAGTTGGCAAGTCATACCGAAGTAAACCTGTATTCCCCAAGACGCTGAATTACGTCTGAATGTTTTCCAAGTATATTGCAAAATCACTTGAAATCATGGGAAAATAACTTGCACCTCTGGGAAAAGAAACATCTTTTTTTGTCTAAGTGGAACGTTTATCAGACAGTCGCTGATAAGAACCAAACGCCGCAGTTCACTAGGTAACAAAGAAAGAGCATTCTTCCTAACATTTAGGCATACAGATAATAATACAGGAGTGTCTGTAGCGTTCTGTACAAAGATTCCTCCTGAATATGCAGATTAAACATAATTTCCTTATAGTACTTTTTAAGATTTCATTAAACCCTGATTTGTATACAGTATAATTTATCACCTATTGACAACCTAATTGTTATATGAGGTCTAGGTTCTTATTAACTTCATATATAATGCTACAACAGCTATCAGCAAGCTTGAAAACTTTAATATCATACGCTGGCAATCTACCGGTCAACAGTATGTCCTATTTCTTATGGGTAAATTGATAAGGCAGTATAATGAAGAATTTATAATTACTGGCCTCGTGTTCAGTATTCTTTCCGCTAGTTCTATATTCCTCAAAGAATCATTCCAATTTCCTTTTTCGATTCCCAATTAATTTTTACTGCGGTAAATGCGATTTGGAATCTGGCTTATATTATCATATAAATCAAACGCTTTTTCATAAATACTGCTATTAAAGCAATATTATTTACTAAAATAATTTGCATTAATACGTCTTCATTTATGTTTTGCTTAAAACATTAACATTATGTCTGTTGCAAATAATCAAAGCATGGATGTAAAATAATAAAGAAAGATAAAAGACTTTGATTTAAAACATTTAGATGCTGGCTTAGATATTACAAACATGAATTCCCGTTTCCCAGCTGTGTTGTCGATTTAAAATGTAGTAAAATATCTTTCAATCCTGCGAGTCATTTTCATTATAAAAAAAGTACCCTACATTAAGTCGCATTTAGCATTCATCAATATATACAGTATAAGGTATATAAATAACACTGACGCCATCTTTTTCCGCTTTGCCAATCCACTGCCATCGAACACACAAAGTTACCCGACATAAAATGCTAAGATTTCCATAGTCTTTAATATGGAAAGAAATGGTAAGGTCCTGCGGACATTTTATAAAATAATCACATCTTCCCAGCTCACAATACAAAGGACAACTGGTACGGAGTTGCTAACCCTCATGTATGAAAAATGTCATAGATTTTAACATTTCTTTGCTAGATATATCCAACAAATGGCCTTATGATTAATATCAGACACCAAAATTATATAAAATTATATATATATATATATATATATATATATATATATATATATATATATATATATATATATATATATATATATATATATATATATATATATATATATATATATATATATATATATATATATATATATATATATATATATATATACATATATATATATATATATATATATATATATATATATATATATATATATATATATATATATATATATATATATATATATATATATATATATATATATATATATATATATATATATATATATATATATATATATATATATATATATATATATATATATATATATATCATATATATATATATATATTGTATATGCAGTATATTACACACACACAAATATGTATATATGTATATATACATATATAATTATAAATATATATACTGCATATGTGTATATATATACATATATAATTATAGAAAATTTCCCTCTTTCCGGTCACTTTACCGTCAACTAATCCAAATAATATTCCTAAAGACTTCGTTTTTCTTCATTTTCAGGTTATGCAGACAATCCAGTCCACGATGAAGCTGATCTATACTTCAAGGTAAAAGCATTAAAATGCCTGCAAGTTCTCTTAATATATACTGAATACTGATATGAGTTTTCTTAAAATATTTATCTAATTCTACGAAGACCATTTGGAGATATAAAAATATGACTGCTATTACATAGAATGTCTGCGACCACATAGTAACAGCTATTCACATGTTCAGTTTGTGTTAGTAAATTTTGCGTTTTTCAGGAACATGTTCATCTATCATAGATGATTTTCAATTGTCCCCTTTTGCCCGAGAATCTTTATTATTTCGCACACTTTGCTCACTTCCATACCTTGTGAGCTGAGAATGTCACTCCCACTGCAGAGGAGTGCCCTTCCGAAACTAACCTTGTTATGAAGATACCAGCAATACAGGCAACCAGAAAAGAGTAATGTAAGGGTAACTTATGGACAGAAAAAACAATAAGAAACAAGGTGTGAACACCCGTCTCCTCCCTACTCCCCCACCCACTCCAAAAAAGACAGAACGTCCACGAAGAAAACAAAATAATTCTGTGACGCCTAAGGGAACTTAGATTTGAGGATTTTATTTTTAAGTATTTATTCCTGATCGCTGAACTCAGTACCTGTAGAATTTTGAAAATAAGTAAATTTTTTGCCTAATTCCAGGTGATCTAGCAATAAAAACAGAATTTTAGAAAGAGCGCGATTCTTCACTATAAACGTGATTATGAATCATCGACAAATTTAGAGCAAAGTTATTTAATTTTTTACAATGAACTATTTCTCATCTTCCACTAGGACTGGCAAAACCTGGGGAACGAATTCGAGAGAGCGGAGTGGCTGAAGAACCCTGATATGTCCCTTTACGACGTCCGTTCGAATGAGACAGGAGCCTTCAATGGTTCTGCCTTTGGCAACTGGAATCGATTCGGATACTCTCTGTGGAAAGTTGTTGGCAATAATGCCAGCGTTTCTGCGTATACGATTGAGAAGTTTAATGTGACATCAGATAACATTACTCTTATAGTCCCAACATACTACAACGTTCAATTAACCGGAGGCAAGAAAATGGCCCAGTGGACGAAGAAGATAAACAGTAAGGTATTACTGATGAATGCTACTCTCATCACGCTGTCCAGTACCGACGGATCTGGAATGGGTCAACTGGAATTCAAATCCAGTGAAAGCGGTAAGTTTAGTGAGAACGAAACCCTGCATACCACACAAAAGGACAGTGGCGGGTCCATCACTTGGCACGTCCAAAGGAATGGCGTTATCAACAGCTACGATAAATACACTAATTTCATTATCTTTGAGGAAGGGGAGAGTGAAAATGGGCACAGCACTGAGAAAGCAGTGCCTTCTTACAAGGCCCTTTCTGCCTTAGACGGATTGTTGGAGGAGATACTCCAGTGGTCTGAACTGCCTTCTAATTGGAGTGCCAAAGTTACGGGTTATATCATGGGTACAGAAAAAGTGAAAAGATTAAAAACCTCAAGTGAAGCACATTATGACCTTCCATCTCAGTCGTTTGCTCTGTCAAGAAATTCCAGCGGCTATATTTGGAATAATGTTCATTCTCTCAGTATGGAAATGCCTGAAAATTTCAATAAGATTTTAGCAGATTTTCTTGAATTCTTATTCTGAATATACAGTTAAACGCTTGATACAAATTTTTATTCCTGATTTACCATCCCTTTACGAATATATAACTTTTATTTGTTGAAAAATATTTCTTGTTTAGTTATCTAGATTTAACAAAATCTGAAACAGTTGCGGTGAAGTAAGTAGCTTTCACGTAAAGAAAACTTAATTGTTCCCTTGCACTACTTGTCTATGATGAGTTGTAATCCCATATACAAATACATTCAGTAAATTACTAGTAGTCCTTTTAACGCATAAACCCTTTACATTGAATGGCAACGTCTCATATGACCTTTTATGGTATTATTTGTGAAGTATTTGCCCACTGGATAACTTAAATTAGCGACCGTCAGCAGATACGAAAATATAAGACACCTACTGTACATAATGGAAAGGACCTTTACCAATATATCACGAACCCTGGTGTGAGTTCAGCTACTCATTATTAAAGACGACGAGAGAAAATCATAAAGTCACTCCGTAACGCATTAACATAAACGCAAGTTGAGCGGGGTACATATTTTCATTTCTGGAAGCTTCACCAGTCTCATACACCTACACCTACGAATCATCAGTAGTATGTCTACCACCTAATAACAAAGAGTCACTCGCATCTTGTATATACCTTTGTAATAACAGTTATAATCCCCTAAAATCCAGAAACAATTTTCATATCTAATTTTTTCAAGACTGTTCAGTAAAATCAAATAAAGTTCACTGTAACCCCATTTTAATGAATAGGGATATAATTTTTCGAGTTATTAGAATAAGTAAAGTAATTTTAAATTTCGGAGAAAGTTCTTCCTATTGCTTCTATTTAATGTCACAAATGTTTGCATTCATACACCTGCATTAAATCTTCCAACTTTTATAGGACCAATTTTTCACTTAAGAAAAGAAAATTAAGTAGGTACGGATAAGCATACCTCGAAAATCACTGGAAATGTTGTTGATAATAGGAAAACAGTAAACATGCGTTATCATTTGCGTGTTTTATTTCATTTTCAAGTCCCCTTTTAAAACGTTCAGCTTTCAGATTATAGATTTCTTGCGAAACTTCATTTATCACAGTCCGAGTGGCTTCTGAGTAAACACGTTGACAGATCTATGTTGTTCACATGAGGCTGATATTAAATACATACTATACAGGAAAGGCACATGGGATGTTGAAGGTGTATGCATATGAATGTATGATATGTATATATATATATATATATATATATATATATATATATATATATATATATATATATATATATATATATATATCTTATAAATCTATTCCCTTGTAAGGAGTGGCTTCAGAATGTGTTAGCCGTCCGGTTCCCCAAAATGTATTTGGTATGGGGCTGCTAGTCTCATACTCTTCTTTGTTTCCTACCACGACAGCGTTGACAGAAGTCAAGTCACTACCATTTCCTAATTTACTAGCTGATCATAAAAGGGTACAATGGGAATTTAATAGAGAGATTCCATCTACAACCGACCTCACTTGGTAACTGGACAAGTCTCATGACTGGCGTGTGTGTGAGTGTGTGTAAAATATATATATATATATATATATATATATATATATATATATATATATATATATATATATATATATATATATATATATATATATATATATATATATATATATATATATATATATATATATATATTATTGTTTATATGCCTACATTTTTACAGAAATATTTAATTTGCGGTTGTTAAGCGTTCATTTCGAATAGATATTTCACTATTAACATAAATAACCTACTAACTCTAATCATAATTTTTTTTACCATCAGATTATGCATAAAAAAACTCTTTTATTGCTTTAAAAATTATTATGACAGAAAAACCTAACTAACTGTGCACAGCTTTGCATATGCTACTATGGGTAAATATCTATAAATGGCAAATGTTTTTGTATTTGTAAATCTCTCAATATTGCAGTTTAGTCTTTTTGCAGTTCGTCCTATATTTAGCTTCTGTTTTTTTCATCGAAATGGTACGGCACTCTATACTTGCATCTACTTCCAGTAAAATCTGTCTATATGTAAGCATTCGAGTGCTATAAAAGAATGATTCAATGATTTAATGCTATCAGAGGTCATTCTCCCCACACGATGATACAAATAGGTCGAAAGGCCAGATTGTAAGTCAGTAGTCTCTCGATAATACCACAGATTGGCGAAACAGCTGCCGCGACAAAAACCAATAAATGAACGAAATAAGTCTGCGTAATTTTCACCAGAAATTGACGCACGAGAATCGGAAAAACTCCGACGGTATGAAGATACCTGCAAGAAACTTATTTATGCCACTAAAGCAATTGCTTTGAAGAATATATTGTATATATATATATATATATATATATATATATATATATATATATATATATATATATATATATATATATATATATATGTTCAATTGGTCACTTTTATAGATATGTAACCATGACCTCGTTCTGAGGCTCCAGTTCGATTCCTGCTACGAACGTTAGAATTCCTTCATATTCTTCCATTTGGTTCTTAGTTAGGGGTTGTAGTGCCAAGCGTATCGAAAAGGTGAGAGGAATACGAGAAGTCAAGAGGGCATTGTAGTTATTCCAATTACATATTTATGAGTATATATTTATATATATATATATATATATATATATATATATATATATATATATATATATATATATATATATATATATATATATATATATATATTGTGTGTGTGTGTGTGTGTGTATAAATTACTATTTACTCTTTTGATAAACATTCAAGAGAATTTAAATTAAAGTACCAATCGACACTATCATTTAATTCTGTTCTTCAATAAGTAGGAATAAATTTTCCACGGCCTAGATGGTCAATGACACGTGCTCATTATTTTGTGAAATTATATAACTGAAACATAACTCATAGCTTCAAGAAACCTTTTACTCCTCTTTAGTTACTTAAAACAACAAATGTTACGACAGTCACTGAAACTGCTAATAGAATTCTAGCCCTGCGGAAGAAGAAAAGGTTCGGAAATGTCTGACAAGCTTGACAACATTGGAAACAGGATGACAGCATTTCCAGGAGAGACAAATGAAATCATCGTTGAGACATCACATCTCTCTCTCTCTCTCTCTCTCTCTCTCTCTCTCTCTCTCTCTCTCTCTCTCTCTCTCGGGGGCAGTAAACAATATGAAAGAGAGAGAACATCATAACGCATGATATGGATGAAATACCGGATAAGATACATGACTAAGAGATAGTATGAAATATCAGTCCCAGCGATTCCATCTTTGCAGCAGCAGATATTATTTTCTCTTTTATAAAATCAAAGCGGATGAAAAGATGGTTTTGTAAGGTGAAGGGAAATGTGTTTGCAGACAATCTGCAGACAAAGAGTAGGCGGAGGAGAGGTTAACAGAACTAATCGCAAGATAATAAGAAAAACATAAGGGTTTTAGATTCGCAATAAGGGTCCACATTAAGAAAGGTTGGATGGAAGTCACTCAAGAAGTTGAAAGGTAAACGGTACCTTGTATGGGAAATATTTGGACCTAGAGTGATAATGATGATTATATTGTTAATAAACCATCATTACTTGATTATTATTTCATAGGAATACTTCTACTGCATACATAAATGCTCAAATGCCGTGGAATAAGAATAATGATAATATAAGGAATAAAAGCAAACGAAGTTACTGAGAGAATATTCTTAAGAAGTTAAGACCTTTAAATCCGGTTGATTTTTTCTTCAAAATTATGAAATATGGAATTCCAATAATCTTCTATTAAAGGCAGCACACCTGCGCTACTTCAATTCGGAAGAAAAACAAGATACTTTGTTCCTTTTCACCAAGGCTACTAATCATTCACATCTGCCTTCTTACACTGATCTTGATAAGGAATGTTTCTCATAAATGTTTTCCTCTTACCTGCTTAGACAGATGGGTGTTATATTTACGATGCAATCTTGACTCAACTTTCGTATGCCTTATTAATAAACTATCTATTCAATGAATTATTGGCTTTCATATGTCAAAGTTAGTTTAGATCCTGTAAAGACAAAAGTGTATTACTACTCTTCGGTTAAAGACACTTGTTTTTTACTAATTCTCTCTCTCTCTCTCCGCGGGAGATAACAGAAAGTGCGCTGCCTGATTACAGGAAGAATGACCAATCAAGAGTATAATAGTTATTCCACGCTGAAATAAAGTAATCATTGTTTCCGCGCATCAATGAATGTTATCACATACAGTATGCTCAAAAGGATTCATTACTCAATTAAACGACAGTGCTGGAACAGTTTGGCGTTGGTAGTTGATACTTGAAACGGCATCTACATTTATAAATAGAAAAAAAATAGCTATGGTAGCAATATTATAAAAAAAGTCACAATGAAAATGATAGTATAAGCATATAAAAGGGAAACCAACCCAAGCCTTAAAAGGATACGAGTTTTAAATTTTTACGACACACTAATAACAATAATGAACAAATGGAAATCATTTAATTCCGTTACACAAGAAATAACACGTTTTAAAGCAGTTCAATTAGTGATACTCCTAGAAAACTTTGATTTGTTTCACAAAAGAACAAGAGAGAGAGAGAGAGAGAGAGAGAGAGAGAGAGAGAGAGAGAGAGAGAGAGAGAGAGAGAGAGAGAATTACTATGACAGGAGGTGTGATAAGTGATAAACCTTATTTCCCATTATCACCGTCTTTTGTGTTTCCAACTTCAGTCTAATTTCAAATGTCTGAAGTTATTCCTTTGTTGTTCTATTATTTCCCCTGGATGTTCTGAATTATTGCTTGGGGAAATGAAGGCATATGTTAAATAGGACTAGTAAATGCAATTCAAATGGCATGACCAGACAATTATTTTTTACTATTTCTTTTCTATATCCCTGTATAATCAACTTACTAGAGACCTTTTTAAATCAAAGATAGAAAAAATATAATGAAATACATATCACGAATTTATGAATTTTAAATTTAAGGGAAGTAATATACCATAAACTCAATAATCTACCTTCCAAATTTCGTATCAAACATTTAAAAAAGTTTCCAATGCAGATGGCAACATTAGACTAATCATTGCACCCCTCAACTAATATGATGAACATAATTACCCGGAAAGGGGAATAAAGAGCAGACCATAAGGACTGCGTCTAATGATATCAGGAATACTTGAGCGAAGAGTGAAAAAATAACCCCATATCCTCTCTCGAAGAAAAAATAACTGTCAGACAGAGCAAACTCACAAGGGTGTAGAACGGAAAAAAAAACCTGGATGACGCAAGAGAAGGTAAAATCTTAATGAGACTGACCAGAAATTCATTATTTACATAAGGCTTCATATCGACAGACTCCCAGCGCCCCGCGACGCCAGGAAATCAAAATAAAAACTGGGGCCATCGAACGCTCATTCCCCTCTGGTAATTTACCTGTGATGGGAATCTTAATGAGAACCAGAACTTCTGTCCTCATTCGTTTTTCTCACTGCCATGAAATGGGGTAAGTTGATTCTAATGGGATTCTCTATAGGTAAGAGGGAGCTTTCTATTCTAATTTTATACTCTCTCTCTCTCTCTCTCTCTCTCTCTCTCTCTCTCTCTCACACACACACACACACACACACACACACACACACACACACATATATATATATATATATATATATATATATATATATATATATATATATATATATATGATATATATATATATATATATATATATATATATATATATATATATATATATATATATATATATATATATATATATATATATATATATATATATATATATATATATATATATATATATATATATATATATATATATATATATATATATATATATATATTAGCCAGTAAAGGAAGACGCTTAATGAACTAGTACTTGATTAGAAAAATATTTATTTAAATAAGAAGTAATTCAACAAATCAAATTCCAGATGGAAATTAAGTTAAATTCTCTTCTGATTAGACTGTTTGTAGTTCTTCTCAATATCCGGTTATAAATTTAAACGTTAAAAACCAACACAGTCTAGTTTTTTTATGAGGTAAAATAACCAATCATAGAGATATAAATTCCGCGAAAGTAAAAACTCGGATAAAGGAAGTGGTGCCTAAGAAGCGAATAACGTCATCCTATTTACTATAAATGCTTAGTTCGAATCATATAATAATGAATGACAATTTCTTAGTCTTAGTAAATATAAGAAAAAGGTTAATTTCATGCTGCAATAAATCAAGTATCTCGACGTATCAATTAAAGACCAGTGCAATAATATGATAATATTCAATAATATTCATATTTCCTCTTTCAATGTTAAAAATGAATTATGTCAAAAAAGGGGAAATGAATTAAAGCCCTTTCAAATGTTCACGGAACAACCTAAAACATAAAATTTCCAAAGAAGGAGGAGGGTTCGTAAATTCAAGCTTAATTCAGATTGATATGGATCAGTAATTCAAATGAAAACCAGTTAGATCCAAGACGAGGTAGAATAAATTCTACTCCTTTCAGGGTTTTCTCACCGTTTACATTCCGGGGACTTTTTGACATATTTTTGCCAAGGAATGATGAAGAACAGCATTTTTTTTTGTGCAATAATCCTGGCGCGTCTATATCTATCATCATTTCCAAATTATATAAGAGCATTTGCGTGTGCTTCAACAGAACAGACAAGCAGGCCTACTTCCGACCTTCTAAATTAGGATTAGACTCCACTTAAAACATTTAATGCTTGAGTAATATACGATGTATATTCGTGGAAAGTAATTTCAAGCATGAGACTAATTTTTAACCAACTTTGAAACAAATATTTCAACTAAGTTTGGACCAAGTGTTCCTAACGAAGTTTGAGCCAACCCCTTTTTTCCGTGTGCGTGTGTCGGAGAGAGATACCAAAATTGTTGAGTTTCCAGAAACATTAAAAGTAAATTCTTGCATTATTTCAAACCACACAGTACATGATGACAAAAGATATTTGCTGCACTACGTATATCTTTTAAGCATTTCTTACATCCTGTGAAAGAAGAATATGTTCTGTGTTAATGTATAAGTGAGAAATTACATTTATGCATCGATAATCAATATATATACATACCATATCTTTAAAAACCTGTCAATAATTCACCTACATCTATTACAGGGTGCAATTACCACAAAAGTTTACACTGTAATTGTACCCAGTAATGAATTCTTTGTATAAGAGCCTGCTTAAGTAGAGGAACTTTAAAGCTTGGACTTAATACTGACGTATCCTAAATATTAATCTGTACTGTGACGAGGAAATACAGCGATGATACTCATTCCACGTCATTAGTAATAATGCTTTTCATAATTTTAAAACTCTGTCTGCTTAAAACTACAGACAAATCTGTAAATCTCATCTTACTGAATACACACTGCTTTATACAAGTTCGTTTACTTGGCAAGATTACCATCATCAGCATGCATATCTTTACAAAATGGACTCCTATATCCTAGCCAACAGTTGGATTTTAATAAAAAAAATTAAATAAGCGGATAAAAATAAATACAGCAAACAAGTTCTTGAGGTTCCCGCAGATTAATTCCAGGAAACAGTGTTGATATTTGTAGTAAAAACTCAGAAATTCTTGTTTCCTTCTCAATACGCTCAGATTAGGGAAAACAGCCGGTATTCAGTTCTTGGAACTGACCTATCCAAATTTTGGCTCACCTTGAATATTTAGTTAAAGTTTGAATATGACTAAAAATGACATCTGCAAGAATGATTCATGTCCAGGAGTTATTGTATTTAGTAACTTAATTATTCGGTCCTCACAGGGACGTACGACTTTTAACAATTCCTCTTTTCCTTTATCAAAAAGGTTTCCAGTGTAGCTATTAGATTTGATTGTACCTAATATTAAAAAAAAAATCCATCAATAGATTTCTAATCACAATCCTTGTTTTGTCTTTTTTTGCACTGATTCTCTGTAACATATATATCTTAATTTTTAGTTGAAATATTAGATTGTACTGTATTAAAAAAAATGAAGATTCTCCAGATAGCGCGCTTGTTGCAAAGCATTTTAAGTAGAATATATCAGCCGTGAATTTCTGAGATCAAGACGACTAAGAAATTCTCTGTAAAATCTCATCGATTCTTAACATTTAATAAAACTACATTCAAGAGTCCAGAATTTGGTTGGCACGACAGTAAAGATGTGACTGTTGTTATACATGAAGTTTCCAGAAGTGAACTCTCATCTTCTTATGTTACCGGCGAATGGGCCCACTTCAGCTTTATTTAAAAGGGTTCCTTGCAAAGGCACCTTTAACAGATCTTTTCATGCGATACTTTCGTACTAAATTTTCAAATGAAAATAAATTATTCAGATACCATGAACATTAGTCAAAACGGGCAAGTACTATTTGCTATTTTCTTTAAAAAATGCAAAAGTGGCTCTTCTTTTTCAAAACCGGTTTATAACTAACACCCAGCACAGTTTTTTACTTTAATTAGTATTCAGTCTGTAATATGATAATTGCCCAAATTTGCCACAAAAAGGCTATCGAGCAAAAAAAAAAAAAAAATTTATCAATCTTTTGGTTGCTGTATACAATCAAGTTTCTTGACTCAATATTATACAAATCAATAATTGGTTAATTTTTTCAGTAACATTGCATAAGAAACCTTTATCATACAATAAGAACAATAAAATTATTAACGGAATGCTAAGAACTGCATATGCATTTTGACAGTCTAATATACCGTTTCTTGGGAATATTTGAAACACATAAAAAGGGTTGTGTGCTACTATCACCTTCCTATTGAGAATATGTATTATGGATATATATATATATATATATATATATATATATATATATATATATATATATATATATATATATATATATATATATATATATATATATATATATATATATAATATATTAGTAATAGCCGCAATGCCTGCCCTCTTAACGTCTCGATTTCTTCACAATTCTTGGATATGGAAGAAAAAGAAGAAATTCTGACGTACGTAGCAAGATTCGAAACCGCATCCCGAGTATCAGAACGAGGTCACGTTACAGACAACCGTATCCAAATGTGTTAAGAAATCGAAAAGTTGGTAGGCATTGTGGTTATTACAATTGCATACGTATCTGATAAAAGTTACCACACACACACACATATATATATATATATATATAAATATATATATATATATATATATATATATATATATATGTGTGTGTGTATGTGTGTATGTGTGTGTGTGTGTGTGTGTGTGTGTGTGTACATTATGTGTGCGTATGTCTGTATGTATGTTTGCATGAGCGTATGTGTGTGTGTGTGTATGTTGTTTGCATCGTACTGTTTGACATATGCAGTATGTCACACATGCAGTTTGTCAATTTGCTCAGTAGACGTGATTTTTTGTATTAAAACACGTGTTGCTTTGACGCTTTCATACGTTTGGCGAGAACGGAATGGAAATGACGGCGGGTGATCCACAGTTCGTATTCACACGACGGGTGATGGAGTCATTTCACGTAACCCTGACGCATCTATTTAGAACCTTGATAGTGTTAAGCGCTGAACTGGAAACCTAAAAGCATGCAATATTCAGCGCAAAAACGACAAATAATTTTCAAGAATGAACTGCAGACAAAAGTGATCTAGTTTTGCCTTTCAAATTCACTAATTAATTATCTCGGTACCGAAAACCATTGGTCTGAATCCCGACAGAGGCAGCTGCACTTACCGGATTTTCTTTAACGCGAAGTTATTCCCAAAGTAAAGTTAACTCTCACTGTTCCGGAATATTTGCGGTTTAACTGTTGTTTGTAAAAAGAGTCACATGGTAGGTGACAAAACTTTCTCTCTCTCTCTCTCTCTCTCTCTCTCTCTCTCTCTCTCTCTCTCTCTCTATATCTATTTTATATATATATATATATATATATATATATATATATATATATATATATATATATATATATATATTATATATATATATATATATATATATATATATATATATTTACATATATATATATATATATTATATATATATATATATATATATATAATATATATATATATATATATATATATTATATATATATATATATATCTATTATATATATATATATATTATACAAAATCTGGTTATATGGGTATGTTCCATTATAATACAATTTTTATTCAACAGGTAATTATTTGATTGTAGTGGGTTACAACCCGGGAGGAGAATGTTAAGAGGCTGGCAGCTTTATCCTGAATACTGCCAGAAATCAGGCCGGTTAGCATGCTGTGCAACCATTCCAATAAGGAATAAAGGCGAAGGCCAAATATGTGAGAAATATCTCCACTGCATTGTGGGTTATAGTAGTCGATATATATGGGCTTCATTTCAAGATTAAATCAACTTTTTTTAAAGTTTTGGGATATGTGGTTGTCTTTCCAAATATCTAAATATAATTTAACTTTAAAATGGAAATTTTATCATTTAATACAGAAAAATAAAAAGAAAAATTTAACTTTAAAACAGAACTCTGACAATTTAATACAGAAAAACCTTTGTATGACGATACACATGTCTAGTTTATATTACTTGCAGAAACATAAGCTTAAAAATGAATAGTATATCTAACAACAGAAAGAAAACATCAATAATTTTTATTTAGAAGTTGAAGCAGATATAGTTTTTGGGTGTCTGCAAAACGAAGAAAAAAATACAGTAACTGATGCACTGCATATATCGCAAAAAATGAACGTGAATGGAATATGTAAAAAAAATAACGTTTGATACCTAACGTTTTTGAATGGCCTTTCTGTCGGTGTCCTCAATATAAAATCCATTTGTTCTCTATTTGATGGTCATTTGAAGCAAGAGGGCAGGCGCCGAAGTAGAGGAACTGGTCACACTGTCGCATCCTTCACAATAACCGATATCGGAAACTAGGACATCGCTTCCCGATGTGACCCCATCTGGCGTCATAAAATCTCCGTTGCTCAGCAGACACAGGAGCTTTAGCAGGTTCAAATTTCATTCTCTGTTACAGGTGAGGGAAGAATGCATATATAATTCTTCATTGAAGAATTATATATGCAAGTGAAGTTTGATTTCAAGTGATTTTCAGTTAAATTGTCCTAAGAATTACGTTCATGTATACATTCAAGTAACACAACATAAATACACATATATATATACATATATATATAACATATATAATGTATATATATATATATATATATATATATATATATATATATATATATATATATATATATATGAAAAGATTAATGAAAGATTTTGGATGACAGACGTTTGCCTACTAACTCCAGGCAAAACTGCGATCTATTTTGAGAATAAGTGCGATTCCAAGAACGACCGGGAAGACCAGGTGTATCAACCTGAGTGGTCTGGTGTAATCATTTGCCAAAGAAATACAAAAACCCTATAATTGTCATTTACATTATGAAACAGTAACAGGAAAAAAATGGAAAAACAAATAAACAGGTGATACAAGACCAAGAGTGCGAAGATGAAAGTAAAGTTTATTTTCAAGACTGGTGTATGAAAAGGAAGCATGGAAACACCAGTTCGGTCGTCTCTGTTGCCTGGTCAGAGTCCAGAGATCTACATCAGGCCTCTTTTCCCTGCAACGCTTACCACCAGCACGGCCACCCTTTGCAAGGGCCCCTAACCGGCAATAAGCTGGCTTCATCCAACCCAATCCTATCATTGGTTCAGAACTGCATGGGATTTCAATGGACATTGGTTTCACAATGAATGGCTTATCTAGGCAGGGAGCACTGTAGAATGCCACAGAGGAACAAACGCTGAGCTTGGGTTGGAGAAAGGGCTTTTAGTAATTAGAACATAATGCAGGAAACTAAATGAGTGGAACGAAAAATCACCGGGTAAATAGACGCGATCTGATGCAACATACATGATGTATGCATATGTAAAGCTTACTGAAAAAGAGGTAAGGGAATAAGTAAAAAATACGGGAAAAGAAAAGAAAAGAAAAGAAATGAAACACAACCTAATAATATACAGTGTTGGAGAATACCTAAAAGAAAATACAGAGGACGAGGCACAAGAAGGTTATTTAAAGAATATCTTGAGTGCCAGTGATAAAAACCATACCCACCAGCAAGACGAGAAATCCAAATAAAGGTTGTAGGACTAATGTAAACGAACAAGGACAAAGACTCGGTTCACGACTAACACCTGTTAAAATGGAAAGCGAAAGGAAATACTGGGTAGTGATGGGAAAGCAAAAATTCTCAAAGTTGTTCAAAAGGTAAGAGACAAAAGTATCGTTATAGCACCAGACTTAACCCAAAAATGAAAAGGACAATACCAAAAAGGAGAATAAGGGAATCAGATGGTACACATAAAAAGTGTAATCCATTCAAAAGAACGCTTTTCATTAGAATCAGGGCGCCATGGAGCTAAGAAAGCAAAATTTTGATTACAAACAATTATGAAGTAATATATATATATATATATATATATATATATATATATATATATATATATATATATATATATATATATATATATATATATATATATATATGTTTGTAATATTATGTTATATACCGATGTATGTGATTCTCCATGCAAGGAATGTCTTTTCCTCAATTCTTGTTACTCTTTTAAACAATGAAGTTTCAGACTGAATAGTAGAATACCTAAATGTGGAAAGAATACGTTTGGTGAATGTGGAAAGAGATACGCTTTCATACGTTTGGTGGGGAACGGAATAGATGACCATTTGAACATCTTGACAGCGCTGGCAGTAAAAGGTAATAAACGAGACACGAACTCCTTACATAATATAATTTCACATTCCTGTTTGACGTCATTCATAACAATGCAAAAAATGCACTTTATGTTAAACCCACAACTTTCACCGAATATAAACAAAGTCGAAAAAGTCATTTTTGTGACTTTACATTTCTTTAATGTTCATGATGTAAACGACTTTCTATATTTTATTTAGGTCGAAAGAACATTAAAAGCTTTGTGTGAGACAATGGAACCTGTGCTCTTGATGTTACAGTTCAAAGCTTTCAAAAGGACTCAAAATCAAATTAAAAATTAGGCTTTATCCGTTCGAGTAAAAAGGAAATGTAAAATAAAAATAAAAAAAAATTAGCACGACATCAATGACAGGTAAAGGAATCAAACAGAAAGAACTAGTCCCTGAATATATATTGAATAAGACAAAATTAGCAGTGAAAATGATAGTATAAGTTACATTTGCATAAAAACAGGAACAAAAGATGAAACTTAGAAGGAAAAAGGCTCCAGGGCTGAAAGATTAAACAAATTTAAAATGTGTCAACCATTCTGGTAAAACATGTGGTGTATGTGAGGTTTGAACCTTCTTTTGCATTTCTTAATACAGCGCTTTTAATTTTTCCCTGGACCTCTTTACTATCAGGACAGCTGCTTCTATTTTATCCTGAGCAGGACCCAACTTCAGAAATGGTTAGGAAGGAAAGCAGAAAATAAAGCAAGATCAGTAATAAATGGAAGATTTGGAAGAAAATTAATTCACAATTTAATACAGAAAATACAAATTTTGGTGACCTGTAAATGTTATAAATCCACAAAACATTTTATGGGTAACATGACTTTAAAATGAATTTTATCCAATATATAGAAATATACATCAATATATATATATATATAATGAAACAATATATATATATATATAATATAAATAAGAAAAAATCAGGATCATGCACTGCATACATATAAATTTTTCACATGCCAATATGTGCAAAACGTTTGATACAATGTTTTTCATGACCGGTTTCGACTTTATTTTTAAGCATAAACGCTGATAATTGACTAATACAGATTATATTTCACAAATATATATACTACAGAAGAGTACTGACGAACATACACAACCGTTAGAGACTACATATCCATACATATATATACAGTATAATTTTATACAACAAAGGAAGATAAAACAAAAAGACTGAAAAAAGGTAAGAATAAAACAAAAGAATAAAACTAAAAAAAATGTAACAGGTGTGGAGTCCTAAAAATTTATTACAAGGGCTTTTTTTAGAACCTTAGGATGATTAAGGAAATTAAGTTAAACGTAGTAGATTATTTAAGAATCCTTAAATCCTTCAACCAGAGGAATAGGGATTGAATTCCGAGCACCAAATCGTTTGATGCCCAACGTTAAGTTTTTCTTGTTATCCGGATTCTTAGTCTGATGATTTCTTAAATAAAAGAATATCCTGGTTGTTTGCCTTCTCCCCTTTTATGTTTATTTTAATTTTAAATTTTAGTTACAGATCGTAGTGTTGAGACAAATGATACAATTGATGAAATAACGATTAGAATTGGTGCATCAACCGTCGAGCTGGTCTGAATCATTTGCATGGGAAAACAAATACCGATGGCATGATTGTTATTTACATAAAATAGTTTTCATTTTAAAATTGGCAGCAAATTGCCAGTATCCCAACCTGATACAAGTCGCCCTTCTCTCAGAATACAAACAATTTTCAAGACTTCTACTTCAATGAAACACCAGTTCGGTCGTGATTGTTGCATGGTCAGTCTGCAGTCCAGAAAAACGACTCCTTTCAATCTGCAATGAAATTGAATGTGTGGCCACCCTTGCAAGGGCTTCCAACTATGTCACAAACATCTTTTGTGCCAACCCAATCCTATCAGGTTCAGAACTGCATAAGGATTTCAATTCGACATTGGATAAATTTCAGAATGGCATATCTAGGCAGGAGCACTGTAGAATTCCACAAAGGAACAAACGCTGAGCTGGATTGCTAAAGGGGTTTAGTTATTAGTGATAATGAGGTTCCATTTTTAGTTTTCAGAAAACAAATCACTACACGCGATCTGATGCAACATACATGATGTACGTCATCATTTATATATACTGAAAAAGAGGTAAACTAAGTAAAAAAATACGGGAAAAGAAAAGAAATTCACAACCTAATAATATACTGTTGGAGAATACCCACAAGAAAATATAGAGGACGAGTTACAAGAAGGTTATTTAAAGAATATCTTGAGTGCCAGTGATAAAAGGCCATACCCACCAGCAAGACGAGAAATCCAAATAAAGGTTGTAGGACTAGCAAACGAACAAGGACAAAGACTCGGCGTAAACTAACACCTGTTAAAATGGAAAGCTGAAAGGAAATACCTGGTAGTGATGGGAAAGCAAAAATGTCAAAGTTGTTCAAAGGTAAGAGACAAAAGGGATCGTTATAGCACTTTTACTCAACCCAAAAATGAAAAGGACAATACCAAAAAATATATTATTCTTTAATAAGGGAATCAGATGGTACATTAACAAGGTAATTTGTAGCAAAAGAACGCTTGTATATGAATCAGGGCTCCATGGAGCTGTGGAAGCAAAAATTTTGATTACAAACAATTATGATAGTTTATATATATATATATATATATATATATATATATATATATATATATATATATATATATATATATATATATAATATATGTTTGTTGGTATGTTTATACCGATGTGTGTGATTCTCCCTGCAAGGAATGTCTTTTTCCTCAATTCTTGTTACTCTTTTAAACGAAGTTTCAGACTGAATAGAGTACCTAAATGTGGAAAGAGATCACCATTTGAACATCTTGCCAGCGCTGGCAGTAAAAGGCAATAAACGAGACGAACTCCTGACATAATATAATTTCACATTCCTGTTTGACGTCATTCATAACAATGCTAAAAATGCACTTTATGTTAAACCCACCAACTTTCACCGAATATAAACAAAGTCGAAAAAGTCATTTTTGTGACCCATTTCTTTTAATGTTCATGATGTAAACGACTTTCCTATATTTTATTTAGGTCGAAAGAACATTAAAAGCTTTGTGTGAGACAATGGAACCTGTGCTCTTGATGTTACAGTTCAAAGCTTTCAAAAGGACCCAAAAATCAAATTAAAAAATTAGGCTTATCCGCTCGAGTACAGGAAATGTAAAATAAAAATAACAAAAATTAGCACGACATCAATGACAGGTAAAAGGGAATCAAACAGAAAGAACTAGTCCCCAGAACCTTGAAGAAGACAAAATTAGCAGTGCAAAAGATAGTATACAGTTACATTTGCATAAAAACGCTGGAACAAAAGATGAAACTTAGAAGGAAAAAGAGCTCCAGGGCTGAAAGATTAAAGGAAATTTAAAAAGTGTATATCTGGTAAAACATGTGGTGTAGCGGTTTGAACCTTCTTTTGCATTTCTTAATACAGCGCTTTTATTTTTCCCTGGACCTCTTTACTATCAGGACAGCTGCTTCTATTTTATCCCAGCAGAAGTTATACTTCCTAAATGTGTTAGGAAGGAAAGCAGAAATAAAGCAAGATCAGTAATAAATGGAAGAATTGGAAGAAAATTAATTCACAATGCACAGAAAATATAATATCAGGTGACCTGTAAATGTTAAATGAAATCCACAAAACATTTTATGGGTAGTTCTTGACTTTAAAAGAAGATATATATATATATTATATATATATATATATATATATATATAATATATATAATATAGATTCATATAATATATATAAAATATATATATATATATATATATATATATATATATACATACATATACTTTTGCATAAATATATACATCAAATTAACAGGTGCAAATAAGAGAAAGGGTGTAGGTCCTGACCGGTTTGACTTTATTTTTAAGCCATTGACGAAGGACTAATACAGAGTATTATAAGTCACAAATATATATACTACAGAACAGTACTGAACATAAAAAATGTTAAACTATATATCCACCACATATATATACAGTATAATTAGTATACAACAAAGGAAGATAAAACAAAAAGACTGAAAAGGGTAAGAATAAAACAAAAGAATAAAACTAAAAAGAATGTAAAGTACGAGTCCTAAAAAATTTATTACAAGGGCGAAAGGCATTTGAGAACCTTAGGATAGATTAAGGAAATTAAAAGGACAACGTAGTAGATTATTGAAGAATCCTTAAATCCTTCAACCAGAGGGAAAGGGGCAAATTCCGAGCACCAAATCGTTTGATGCCCAACGTTAAGTTTTTCATTGTTATCCGGATTCTTAGTCTGATGATTTCTTAAATAAAAGAATATCCTGGTTGTTTGCCTTCTCCCCTTTTTATGTTTATTTTAATTTCAAATCCCGTTACAGATCGTAGTGTTGGACAGCAATGATACAATTGATGAATGAACTGATTAGTATATGCAACACGGCGTCGAGCAGCTGAATAGGCTGCATGGGAAAACAAATACCAATGGCATGATTGTTATTACATAAAATAGTTTTCATTTTATTCTTGGCAGCTATTGCCAGTATCCCAACTTGATACTGTCGCCCTTCTCTCCACAATACAAACAAAAAGCGACGACTTCTACTTCAGAATGATCACCAGAAATGTTATGGATACGACAGTAGGGAAAATGCCCCTCCTCTCAATCTGAAACGTGTGCAGTAACACGGAACTTCCATCTACGATCACAAACATCTTTTTTGCTCAATCAACAGAATTCATAACAATCAAAATAATATATTCAGATTCGACGTCCGTGAGTTTATCTATGCATTTATGCAAGTTTGATCTGAATTCATTGCATAAATTACGCGGAGCTGGATTGCTATGGGGGTTTACGGTTATTGTTCAACATTGAGGTTCCATTTTTAATTTTCTGTAAAAGAAAACTAATGAGCCGGCTTTTTCTGTCCGTCCGCACTTTTTTCTGTCCCCACATTTTCTTTCCACCCTCAGATCTTAAAACTACTGAGGCTAGAGGGCTGCAAATTGGAATGTTGATCATCCACCTCCAATCATCAAACAAACCAAATTGCAGCCCTCTGGCTTCAGTAGTTTTTATTTTATTTAAGGTTAAAGTTAGCCATGGTCGTGCTTCTGGCAAAGATATAGGATAGGCCACCACCGGGACATGGTTAAAGTTTCACGGCCCGCGGCTCATACAGCATTATACCGAGACAAACGAAAGACAGACCTATTTTCGGGGGCCTTGATGATACGCTGTAGCGGCTGAACAGAAAACCTGGTTGCGCCGAAGAAACCAGCGCATTTTGTAATTTTTTTTTTTTTTTACCTTTTACTGCCTGACCTAAGAAATAGTTGAATTTTTTTCCTTCAACCGAACTTGATCAATATCTTCCGTTTTCGTCCAGAAGAGTTTAACTGTAATTGGTTCCAAATGAAATTTTTTTTGAAATTAAATGCAATGCAATATTTTTTCTGGACTTATTCATTCAGTTCCCCCGTTTCCCTCGTTCTGATGTTAGGTTTGGCGAAGTAGGGGTTTTTGTAGAAATTCTCAAATAAAAATAATTTGATAGTTTTTTTCTTTTTATTAAATCAATAGTAATTCCATATTCAAGGCATATTCATACACATTTATGATAATATATAAATGTATATATATATTGCATATTACAAAAATTAATAATCAAAAAAGACCTGAAAAGTTAATTTCAACTTTGAAACAATTCAAGACTGAGAAAGTAATGAAATTCAAAATCAATTAAAATCAACATGAAAAATTTTCAAAAGCAATCTGTTAAGGTACTTTTTATCGCCTTAAAAGGCATGTTCCATGGAGAAGATAGTTCTTGCAATTATCAATAAAAAGGTGTTTCAAAGAATTTATTTGCACTTTAACTATTCCTTTGGTGGTAATTGATAAAACACTTAGTACCCTTAACTATATCATGCTGTTCAGCATGAAGGTTGCCCATTTTCTGCCATTGTTCCTTATTCTCAACAACACAACTCTGCCATTGTTGCTGCAAGAAGTTGGTTCACTGCCTTGCCCATTAATCAACTGTTAAGGCAAGTTAAGGATGCTTTCCTCCTCAGACAAGTCCTGTCGCGTTATCACTGGAGGATCTCATCAGAACCAATGAAATCTCCATCATTGCTAAATTCAAACAGCTGCTTAATTTTATCACCGGATGAAGGGCAGAATAGGATCATTGCTCTTGCCCAGCAACAAACACATTGATCACAAGATTTATCAAACCTGGCCCCACCATTTTTAATCCTCGGATCATTGGTCTGTAAGATTTCTAAAGGCACCCCATCAATCCCTAACTCTCCCATTCCTGCTCTTAAAAAAACAAATTAACATATTGCTCTGTGGTATAACAGCTTTTACCCTAATTCTTCCCAAGCTTTACACACCAAATCCACATTGCTCTTAAACAGGCTCATCTGTAAAATGGTTACCATTGCTCATCCCCAATGTTGAACAATACTTTGTCATGCCACAACAGACAAAAACTCTACCATTGCAGCGATAATCGTAACTGCCTGCTTATCCTTTTCTTTATATCTTTGTTTGTAACCATAGACTCTATCACTGCTCCATCAGTTTACTGTTTTCTTAACAGTGCCAACTTGCAACAAACACCTTCAACTCTTACTATAATAATGCTGTTTCCCATCTCCCTTTGCACCATTGCTGTTTAAAGAAGTTATCAAAATAGATCTCAATCACTTAATCGACGATTTCTCCATCACTACATCTAATAATTCCATGACAACACGCTTTCGTAAAGGTTCACTAACTGGCAACTACAGCACGTAGCTCAAAATTTTTTTTCTGTTCAGATAGTAAGTTTGAATAAAGCTATCCATCATTTCACATAAAATCCAGATCTATGAAATCAAAAAAAATGGGTTTTGATTATTTAAAGTTTAGTTCATCTTGGCAAACTGTGAAACGAAACAATATGGCACCATAGATTCATCAATGCTAAGTCTTTTGTGAAATATTATTTTACTGATCATAGCGTATTATCATTTATTGACTTACAAAGGAATGAAACTTTTGCTAGCAATATAATATCTTCTAAAATTTTATTTATCAATCAACATGAAAATACTGCTTTATTTTCAAGAATCGGTCTCGGCTCATTGTTTCTGGAACAAATGGAACTTTTAGATCAGGTTGATTACTCCAGTGATCTCTTTCTGATGTTACAATGTGATATCCTGAAAAAATCAATATTCCAATAAAGTTCTTGAGTTCTCCCATAGAAACATCAAATGAAGAATCATTCTTATCCCTGGGCCTAGCATCTGCCGTTCATAGCTTTGTTCTAAGATGTTCTGACAAATATGTCATGCAACCTCTGAAAAGATATCAGTTCCATGATTCATAAACAATGATTTCATGGTGATTAATCCAGAAACTTATCAGTTAGACATTGCAATTGGCATCTCTTCAGACAATAATACAGTTTTGTAAATGAACACGTTTTCTTCCATCTTGAATACCACGGTTAGGCCTAGATCCACTTTGAGAACACAGGACTATCAAATCAAAGAAGATCTTCACCTTCAGACGACAGAAGAGTCCAGTATTGATTCCATTTCTCCTGAGGTTCAAATAACATCATCAACTTGTTCAAAGACATTCTTCTTCTCACTTGGAATGTCCTGATCACCACTCGTTCTGGAGAAGAAGGAGAGTCACAGTTGCTGATGCACCTCTGTTACTTGTTTCCAATACAATCTAGGTCTCTCTTCAAATTTTCCTAACAGAACGGAAAAATGTTATCTGGTTCCATAAAAACGTTTTTAACCATGTTTGTGTATCGTGGAGGGATCAGAGAAAAAACATATGTCAGATTACTTTCAGCTTCAGATACTGTACACAAGATCAAGGATGATGGAAACATCGGATAATAATCCATAATGGAATAATTGATTATTAGGTGTTTTTGGACCACTTATACAATAACCAATCCCTGATAATGGAAACAGGAAGTCATTTGCTATGTGAACATGGATGTCATAATTTTGCCTAGCATAGCTCAATACATTTAGGAACTTTTAAAAATTTTTTCATATATAATGGTTAATCTAATAAAGACTTACAAGTCTTAGCTTATTCTTTTTTAGTCCAAAATAATATTTTATTAGTCTATGAATAATTATATTTGACTATTTGACTTATAAGATAATAATGAGTTTTTATATATATATATATATATATATATATATATATATATATATATATATATATATACATCTATATCTATCTATCTATCTATCTATCTATATATATATATATATATATATATATATATATATAAAATTTTTATTGTCTCCCCTCTTTGAGAATTATGATAAATTTGTGCAATAATTTACCATCCTACATCCTAGGGGTTGGATCCCATGTGGAAACACCTAATTTTCCATACATTTTTGTTAAATGTTATTGGTATATGATTTGTAATTAAATTTTGAGGTATTTGATGTTGGAAAGCCCTAATCATAAAGCAATAATTCAAGATGAAAAAGTGGGACAATTTTTCTGTAAACAGAATTTATAGAGTGGTTTAAAAAATATCAAAATCAACCAAAAATGCCTAAATTCAAGTTCAAACTGGAAATATAAACCTTCCTCCATATATTCTTAAAGAATTGGGACGGCAATTTTAAATATTTAACATCTTCATCAACCACTTAATTTGTAAGTTTCAAGAAACCAAAAATGGTTAAAATTTGGTGGTTTATTATGATGTTCTAATGGGAACGTTAGGCGGATTAAGGTTAAATATTGAATATATGTTATTTTTGCTGTTCAGACGAATAAATCGCAACTATTTATGTAAATATCTTGGACAAATTTTCCAGAGAATGTACCAACTTTAATTGGTTATGAATTGGAAACGTTTGACTTTTAAGTTTTTAAATTTCAATCTAAATGCAATGCAATATTTTTTATATGCATTTATGAAATTGTTCATTCAGTTCACCTCTTTATCTAACCTTCTGATAAAATCATGATTGTTTTTTATGTTTGCAGAAGCAGTTGAGTGGTTTGTCTTCGTCAAAAGAACAAAGGCCATTTACCTATCATTCCTTAGTTTTTCTCAGTTATATAATAGCCTATATATACATACACATTATATATTTAACGATGATAGTTTTTAGCGTAATCCCACAAAACAAGTTGAAAGATTCTGGTAAACCAAGTATATATTTATAAAGCTATGATAATATAACCTTATTTATAAAATCATGTTTATAACCATATAGATATCCAAATAAAAGGATATATATATAATAAGCAAAAATATTCTTCAGGGAGAGGAGATTAAAATGTTTAAAAATCAGACAAAGACAAAATACAGGAGAGAGAAAGGTTACTTTCAACTGAGAAACAGGTATTCACAAGACTTGAAATGTTGCATTGATTCAAATTTCGGCAAAATACAGGAGTAACATGAACTGAAATTTTCCTGTGTGCAATCTGTTAAGGTACTTTTTTATCGTCTTGGAGAGGCAGGCATCTATGGAATAAAGATGGCACTCTACGCTGAGGCTACTAATAAAAGGTGTTTCAAGCAAATGAGTTTGCACTTTAACTACTACTTAACTTAACCGGTTTATACAACAACTGCTGTTCAGCCTGAAGATTGCCCAAACTCTGCCAGTGCTCCTTGGCTCAACAACCTTTTATCTCTACCATTGTTGCTTAGCCCAACAATCCAACTACTCTAACACTGCCTGTCTATATATAACTATATATATATATTAATCAGTTTGTAGATTTACATCCAAACAACTCCTTGGCGTTATCACTGTTTTAACAAAATCCACTATACCTCCATCATTGCTCATATGCTAAACAGCATCTTTTAATTCTATCATCGCTGCTAACCCTAACAACACTTTATCATCAGGGCCTTTTATCAGCAAATACCAACGCCTTTTTTAAGATTGATCTTACCATGCTCACCATCTCGAATTAAATTTATCATAGCTGCATATCCCAAGAACCTTTGAACTCTGCCATTGCTCTAAAACAAATTGGAAACCTACCTACCCTTTGACATTTCTGTTCACCTTACGATATCAACCCCTCCGATAAAATTATTTAATAACAAACTGCATTGTTTATTAAAATAACAAATTAACTCAACTAAACGCGCTTATAACTAGCTTGCCCCAAATTGTTCCCAACATTTCATTTAATCAGATGCTAAATCAAATAACCTATAATTAAAAGTAGAAAGCAATTGCAATAAACCATCCTAGCATCTGCCAAACTTTCTACCATTGCTCACTACATCCCAATATACCTTTTCTACTTTTTTTCTTTTTTTTTTATAAATGATGATTAAACAGCAACCCATTAACTTGGAAAATACCACTGCTTTTCTAACAACCACTGATACTTATTATCAGATAAATAGTTGACAATGCTTATCCTAATGGGCATTGTCTACTTTTGCTTTCATCAATAAATTGACTCGACCACTGCTGGCGCTTACTGTACAAAAACCCCTTCTGACGCGAGCAAGGTTAACGCTTTAAAATTTTGCACCAACAATCCAACATTACCGACGATTACCCTTAAACACACCAATTAACTTGTAATGTAATAATGCTGCTTCAATCTCCTTTTAGCCTCTTTACCAATGTTGTATAATCTAAACAACGCCAGTCTATGGAGGTCAATCAATTAATCGGACTGAGGTACAAAATATCGAATATATATTTACTTCAACATGCGAGCATTCATTATGATTTATTAAAATTTATGATAGTAAATGCTTAAACTGAGCCGAGTACCGACGATCACAGACTGGAGTTATAAACATATATAAATTATTTTGTTATATGTAGACTGGCAACTTGACGGATCAAATGTCCCCTATGCATTTCGCTATAACGTATATATGTATGTATTTATAATGACTGATTACACATGTTGACTGTAACATATATATATATATATATATATATATATATATATATATATATATATATATATATATATATATATATATATATATATATATATATATATATATATACATGTATGTGTGTCTGTGTATAATGTATGTATATAATTATATCTATAATCTTAATCCATGAGCCAAAGTTTTGCACCAATATGAAATTGTTCCCCTTGAAGAGCTACTTTTATTTCCTGGATTGAATGTCACTCCGACTGTCAAAACCTCCCAAGAACAAAGCGTCTAGATTCATACATCATCTTCCTGAAAGTAATTAAATTCCTTAGAAGCGTTCTAGTCAGGTTTGTGTTACGTTTTCGATGCAGCGTCTTGGGAATACTGTATTTCATTAGTTCCTTTTCCCAGAAACATTTCACAAAGTAGATGACAGTCATTTGTGGGCGCATACGTTTGCGCAGCTACATTTTTTTTTTTTTTTTCTAAAAGTGGATTGCGATTACCATGTATCAGAAATTGCTGGTGGAATCCCATGCACCTGAATTTGGAGAACGTTAGCGAATCAAGATTTTTATTTATGTTTCTTGACATGAGTTTTGACTTGCTGTTTTTGTGGTTCACTCGAGTTAGAAAATATTTTTGAAGAAACTAATTTTTAAATAATTGAAAAAAAGTCCTTTTTAAATACTTCATATATGCTGTTGTTACCTCAGGTATATACAGGGGCTGATCCCTCTGGTAAATCGCAGTGAGTTTCATAGCTATCTGGTGTTTGCATCAATATAGCATATTTTATTTCTTTGGAATGGCACATACCGTATGAAGCATAATTATATTAAATCGAATGTTTTCTATTTTTTTGGTTTCGGTCATGACCAAAATGTTGAGGATACATGTCAGGTTTTTCATTCCTGGTTACCTTCATTTGGAATATTGCCAATTAATCCATCCAGTTATTTTTTATTTATTTCTAAAAGATATTTAATTTAAAACCGCTATTTGATTGAACTTCAGGGACGTTGTATGGCATGGTAGCTGCCTGGTTTATGCCAGCACGGGTCCTTGCCTAAAGACGGCCGGTAAGAGTGGTATTTGTCAATGGGTAAAGGAGTCTTCGTGTAGAGATCTGGATCTTCCTAACCAGGAGGGACTGACTGCCATATGCAATGTCGATATTCCCGGACAAAGCGATTATACCATTCACCCATTAAATACTTAACATATGGCTTCATTTAAACTATGTTAAGGCCTTCGACTTTTAACATTTTATCGGGATGTCTATGAAATGGAGATGCCTGTCCATTCCGTGTTTTGTTGTGGAAAACATGTGATTTTTCAGATAAATTTTCAGGGAACTTTTTGTAATTCATTTAATAAATTTAATGCAGTATATGTTCCGGCGTTTTTGCCTCTCTTTTTGCTCTCTCTCTCTCTCTCTCTCTCTCTCTCTCTCTCAAGACGTTTTCTTGACGACCCCGTCTGCAGCTGTGAAGACGAAGATAACTGATGTAAATGTGATGAATAATAGTATTGTGCGAGAAGAGGAGAAACCCACAGGTTTTCTACAAATTTTAATATATGTATACATTGTATGTATGTATATATATATATATATATATATATATATATATATATATATATATATATATATATATATATATATATATATATATATATATATATATATGTATGTATGTATAATGTCTATATGTGAGCACATGTGTATAGGGCAAAAGTGAAAATCCTTTACACCTTCCGAATACCAAAGCAAAGCTACATTTCACAATGCAAAAGTAACCCAAAAATTTGAACCCATAAAAGGGGCAATGCAAAACTTACCATGTAGTTCATGCTCTGATATGATTCATTTTTATGAAAATAAGTTTTCTGAACAAGTGAATCCTTTCTCTGTACAGTCAATAGGGGATATAGCTGGGTTTATTTGTGAGGAAAAAAATGAAACAAAAATTCTAAAGAAGGACCTAAAATCCCATTGAAGTTCTCATTCAGATTAAGGTAACTTTTATGGAATGTTTTCGAACTAATATCATTCACTAGGGTAAGGACCTGGTATCCTTGGTTAGGGTAGGTTTGATTTGGTTGGTTACATCATTTTCTAACGAAACAAACGCCTGAAACGTTAAAAGCACACAATTAACCATAGGGAAATTTTATTTTCAAGTCCAAAATTTGATAATGGTTTATATACGAATTAACTAAACATATATCACAGCTGTACAAGTCATATAATCATAAATAATAATTTGTTTTTTAAATTTTCGTACAAAATTAATCGTTAACACATGAAAAAATATGATTTTTTTTACAGATATACCTTACGGGTATCAAGGTCTTTCGTCTTCTATTACCTAGTTGCCAATCGCTCAATGAATACTCCTATTCTGACAGCGTGAAACCTATGGTGACAATTCGTGTATGACAAAAACATACAAAATTTTCAATAAAACTGCCAGAAAATATTTTGCAATAATATTCTACGATAAGTTTATTCCAACATTACAGAAAAAATATTGTTAACTAACATTTATTTTGTAATCATTATCGGTTTTGGATCCAAACTCATGAGGGCTTTTTACGTCACAGCTGTCCTTTCTTGGACGAAGGATTATCAAACAAACCGCCTTTACATCATTACAGACACTCATCATCAGTGTTTTATTCTTCACTGACCTACTAACTTTGATAATTATCTAACTACGAGAAATTGGGTTTACCACTGCTTGGATGGGCGACTGCCAGATGATGCCGCCGGCATAATGCCCTCGAACATCCATTTGAAAGTGCATGGAAAGAAATCTTAACCCATAAAAAATGCAGAAGCCAGATACCCACACCTTCAAGGTCTTTCGCTTTCCATTACCTAAAGGGTTATTGCAGTTATATATATATATATATATATATAAATATATATGATATATATATATATATATAAGGCATATAAAATTTTGAATAAATATATATAAAATATTTTATATATATATATATAATATATATACGATAAGTTTATATCAACATTACATGAAAATATATTTTCCAGCTAAATAAAATCTAAGACTATGAGGTTTATGGTGCAGGGGCAAAAAGCTACAGACCAACGAAAGCCTTGAAGATATTAGTCATTTGGTTAACGACTGTTTTGAGACAACCAGATGAGTTTACCGCCGGCAAACAAGCGCTTAAAAATAGCAAAACAGGCTGCCCAATCAATTAAGCAAGGAGTGACTAAATAAGCGCATCATACAATATTCTGACCATCTTGTTTTAACAATTCGATTCTATCTTTCAAGAATTATACTCTTACCTTTTCCCTACAAATAGATTAATTTTGGATAATTTTTCACATGTCTCTATGTCCTAATTATAACATTTGAAAATGATCATATTTTTCTATGAAAATTTATCTATGTTGACACCAAGACATGCTGTACAGTGGAATGGAATGAAAACGTGAACAGAAAACAAAATGCCACTAAGAAAAGAGCAAACTGAGAAGCAGGTCATTCCTGACGGGAATATGGAACTAAAACGAAATTTGCACTAAACATGTTATATATTATATATATAGCCCTATATATAAAAGCCCTATATATAAAATATATATATATATATATATATATTTATATATTATATATATATATGATATATATTACTCAACTCTGTGCCAACAAATCTCCTAATTATATGAAATTTTCTCCTGGAAAAGTCGCTGCTGTTAAAAAAAATACACAAATGTCATCACTACTGTCAAGTTTCTCATATCGTGAAACTCAATGGGAAATCAATTTGCAGTTTCAACATCTGTGTAGTGTCGTCCCCGGGTAATCATTAATAAGGATTATGACCTTATTTCATTTCCGATAAACCGGAAATCAGTTCTGTCACCTCACCATTTGCCTATTGCCCTCCTTCTGTGTTAATCAGCAATAGTATACGTATTTACTCTATTGTTCAAACATCGGAAACTCATTTTGCTGTTTTATCATCTCCTCATTTCCATTTTCTTGTATTCATCGATAATCTTTCTTATCTTTTCGCCAATTGTACATTGACGCTTACCAGTTGGAATAAACTATATTTATCTCAATACTGTTTTATCGAAATTAATTTTGGCGTTTCATGACCTCTGTACTGCCGAGCCTTTTATACTTATTTGTATAAATCATATATTTTTTACTTGGCAGATAAATAAGAAATTGTACTGTTCAACTATTTGCGTATTGGAGTTGTCATGCACGAACATAATATGGCAGTCTTTGTTATCTCACTGCACATTTGCCATAGTCGTTTTCCTGTAATGATCACTGATATGAGGCATTAAAACATCTCACGTTAAATCTTCAAAATGAAATTACTTGTAGAGCTATATAAAAAGTTATAATGATCACATTTTCTTTCATTAAAGTCTCCTACATCAGAAGCAGTTTGGTCTGTTCCTGTTTTGACTCATTAATCGACAGTACTGAACAGTTTTCCACATTCTTAATTATAGTTATAATAATATGCATGAGTTTCAATTTATCTTTCACCTGAATTTGCGTTTGTTTCTGAATTCACCGGATTGATGACAAACGACCATTACAACCGGTAAATCAAATATCTAAAATTACGTATTAACAACAACGGGAAAACACGTTCTTTTAAACAGTCAACTAGTTGAATCGTTCCATTATGTCTTAAAGGGACATAATGGAACGATCTGAGATATTTTCACCTATATTAAATGAGATGACCATTATATATAAAGCTTTGCATTTTGTGTTTCACTACTTTAGTTAAACCTTTGTGTCTTTCATTGCCTCGTCTTCATTATAAACATTAGTTATACCCTATTTCCTTGTGCCACTAACAATTTCAATATTGCTTTTACCACCTGTTTTTCTCCTAGAGTAATTCCACGTTCTGTTTGTTACACTTGAATTTACACATTTTCATAAATGATAGATATTTGGTCAATGGCTTCAAATGCTTTTCGTTCGTTTCCTTAAAACAGCATCATATAAAATGCCGTAAAATGTCGAATGCACCGAATTCTCATCTGAATACTTAATTAAGCCTTTGGTGCTTGCATTTATAACTGTTAAATGCTGCGTGAGTTCTTTACAAACTTAATCATTATTTTCCCATTTCCTGGAATGACTAACCCCCTCTCCTTCTCCCTTGTCATCTCAAAACAAAAAAATACCTGAAATTTATGGAGCGTGGTATCAAGCCAGATTCTCATGATACACTTCCAAAGAGGGCAAAAAAGTGTCTTAATGAACAATCTACGACGGAAAAATCATTAGAAGAGAGAGAGAGAGAGAGAGAGAGAGAGAGAGAGAGAGAGAGAGAGAGAGAGAGAAGAGAGATCTGATGGTCGCATGTATTTTAAACATACTTAACTCACGAAATCATCCCAGATTACCAAGGTCTTGATACCCAGTCTTATTTCATTATGCTGTTAGTTCACTGTTCGGGATCGATAGCAATAATAATAACTAAATTTCAAATAACTCTTCTCATGAGCAGATGATATCACTCGATTCTTGGATTCCAGAATAGTTTTACACTTAAATGGGATTACGGCAGTATATGAGGCACTGATGATTTTTTACGTACCAATGGTCTTTAACAGACTGGAGGAACGAAATACCTAAAATCTAGAAGATAGCATAAAACCCTCAAGATAAATTACTATGATACGGCAAGGAAGGGCACTCTAACTATTGCAATGCTGAAATTATTGAGAAAAAAGGCTAAAATCTGGTTATTTAATTGAACTCTGGCGCTGGAAAAGTCTAGATCAAATGTACTTAGAAACATGGCCATTAAACTTCAATGTCCATACCCACCAAGTTTGATCAGAATAATATACAAAAATATTTTTGCCCTCCAGGTACATCTATAATAAGTCGACTCCAGACAAAAGAAAAAACAAAATAAAAAAAACAGTAATGTCACCTTTAAATGGATCTCTGAGACCCGCCCTGAAAACTACGCCAAGGTCTCAATTACTGGAATGAGGATATTAACTCACATCATCAAATTACATAAATATGACGTTTCATCAGAAACAAAGGAAAACACATGATCTGTGACTTTGAGAAATGTGAAAGGTAAAAAGAATCCTCTCCAGCACCTAAGCGACAAACCTTCAAATTTCACAAAATCAATAATCTGTGTGTGTGTGTGTGTGTGTGTGTGTGTGTGTATTTTACATTCATTTTCCTGTTTTTAGGTGAATTTTGAAATTTTTTACTTAAATATTGATTTTTTGAAAATAAAATTGGGAATATATATATATATATATATATATATATATATATATATATATATATATATATATATATATATATATATATATATATATATATATATATATATATATATATGGAAATGAACACATGGGGACGTGTTAAACAGAAATAAATTTTGGAACTGACTCTCCCCCAAGGACCGAACCGCCTGGTCTTTCGGTAGTGAGAGTCCAGGACATTAGCAATTTGGGCATAAATTCATATAAGGAGTTGGAACCTGGTCCTTGCTGCACCCACCAGCATAGCAGGCGACTATATAAGGTCGCCTGCCAGGAAAAACCTTGGGTATATGCAAGTACTCACGTTCCAACTCCTTTTATAACCTTGTGCCTAAATTGCCATTGCCCTGAATCTCACTGAAAGACTGGGAGGTAGAGGGAATTGATCCTGTGGTGAGTCAGAAATATACACACACACACATATATATATATATATATATATATATATATATATATATATATATATATATATATATATATATATATATATATATATATATATATATATAATCTATATATATATATATAATATAATCTTACAGACAAAATCTAAGGTAGCGGGGACCAAGAGCGTTGTGAGTTCATTCTTCTAATAATATCTTTTAGGTGACAGTTGAATTCTTCAGGGCGTCTAACCAAAACTAGCTCTTTGGGTTTTTCTTTATTATCCCCTTGCAGTATAAGGTTCCACCATTATTACTTAGCTGCTTCTATGAGTCGACTGGATTCGAGACTGAAATTCTGAATACGCCCAGTTCATACTCGGACTTGTAAAAACTTCAATGGGTGAGAGAGTTGTGAAAATTCGAAGTCCCGTCAACACTGGGATTTGGGTTATACTGCACGCCGCACTCTACCGCCCAACGTTACCGTTCTCTTCTCTGTTTCTCTCTGTCTCTTTCCTCATACTCTCTCCTTCTCCCTTTATAGTGTTTGGGCGGTGACGTTTTGATACGTCACAGTTCCTGGGGAGCGTCGACTACGTCATTGTTCCCCAGTCGTGTCGGTTACCTTACTCTTCACCAACCCCCTCCATTGACCACTTCGCCATCACTATTTCCTTTCTTTCGATGGCGAGTCCACGATAGGCAGTTTGAAAATTTTTATCACGAGTTCAACGGTTAATGACAGAAACAATGGAAGTGGAAATGCATTCGAATAAAGTGATTACAAGGCTTCTTTACAGTAAAGCACAATCTATAACAGGCAAGATAATGAAAGAAAGGAAATTCCTCGAAAAAAATGCAGAGGAAGAAGAAGAAAAATCTGCGAAGGCCCTTGTGACCGGAGGAACAACCTAGAGCCCATTTAACGCGGACCAAACTTCCCCTTTGATGTTCGTAACAGCATCAGTTGTTGCCTCCCCCGGATGTGAAAACAGAGAGAACAACTTAAGGAAAAAAGGAAGAACGGAGGATGGAAGCTCAATTCTGACAATCACGGGAAAGAAAGAGGCGCCATATTTTAATTTCTGGGCATCATTTTGTTAAAAAGTTGACACTACAAATGTATTTTTTTATGAGATTTAGGTTTATATCGTTAGAAAGTGTCTAACCTACTGACTAGTGGTAGCTGAAAGTAAATTAAGCTTCTACCTTCAAGGAGAAAGGATACGATAGTTAACAGATGTCATTATTAAATGATAGTCCCTTTGATGAAACTAGCTAATTATAATATAACTAGCTGACCAACCCAGCACTGCCCGGGATAAGCCTGAATGACAACCGATAAACTTTCTCTCTCTTTCTCTCTCTCTCTTTCTCACACTTTTTCCATCTTTCTCCCCCCTAACACCCTCTCTACTTTCTCCCTCCCTCTCTCTCTCTCTCTCTCTCTCTCTCTCTCTCTCTCTCTCTCTCTCTCTCTCTCTCTCTCTCTCACTTTTTCCCTCTATCTCCTCCCTAACACTCACTCTACTTTCTCTCTCTCTCTCTCTCCAACCCTCCCTGTCTCTTTCCCTCTTTCTTCTCCATAACACGCCCTCTACTCTCTCTCTCTCACTCACTTCCTCTCCCTCTCACTCTCTCTCTCTCTCTGTCACCCCCTTTCCAACCACTACCCCCTTTTGTGCCATTAATGTCTTTCCCCCCAGCACTCTTTCCAGACAGTGAGTCATAATTATGTATACCGAAGTTAGGTATGATAAATTCATAAAGTTACTAAGTCTATGGGCATAACCAGCCCCGTTTCACTGGCAGAACCAGCCCCGTTTCAGGGAATCCCTTCCACCCCCACCCCCTTTGGTGCCCTTTGGTGCTAGTGATGTCTTACAACCACAGTATTCTTTTCCAGATAGTACGTCATATGTATACCAAGTTTGTTTGAAATTGCTCAATGCGTTTCAGAGTTATGCTGGAACATACATAAATACATATATACATACATACATCCATTTATATATATATATAGTATATATATAATATATATATATAATTAGGCTTTAATATATATATATATAACCCTTGAATAATTTATATTTATATAGTTAGTTTTAATGATAACCACATAATTTATATTTACTAGTGCTTCCACACCTTCTTGTTTGTTTTCGAAAATAAAAAGATAATAACAAACCATTCCTTCCTACGAGAAACTACAAAATTATTCTTGAATGTTTTAATTTTCATTCCCAGTTGGGAAAGTATTAATATTGTCATCTTGATATCCTTTAAAATTAAGATGATGGAAGTGTTAACTGGTACTGTGATCCTTATCACACCAAAACTTAAAAGACACTCTCTCACAATTTATCTGAAATAATGTTCTTACTCCTTTAATAATGTTCTTACTCCTTACTTATCATTTACATGAAAATTACTTAATGTTCATCACAAAAAAAGTTCTGTATATAAAAAAAGAATATTCTTTCCATGACAATGAAACGCAAGCGTGCACACACATATATATCATATAATTCAAATGAAATACAAGATGGATAGACACACAGATAAGCAAAAGAAAAATGTCAACACATAGTTTTCGTCCTAAATCCATCCCGGAAAATAAACAAGTAAAAATATCGTATTAGCCGATTTTCTCTTAAAGACAAAGGAGCAAGCATAACGATTTTGCCTTTAAAACTGAGGTGGGTTAAAATACTTAAGAAACGCAGTGGAGTTCGACATTTTGAAAGTGACACAGATGATTTCAATCCTTCAGTTCTATAAGGAAATATCATGAAAGACTGATCAAATCAGTTAAATCTTGATCATACGTTTACAAATCGTGCCTGTTGGCAAGGTAATCCTTGTGTATAGGTGGTGCCGCGAAAGTGGAAGCAGCAAGTGAGACAAATGCGCGAATAATGTCTGCAGAGAAAAAGGAGAAGGACGGCCTTACGACGGCGTTAAGTGAAAGCATTTTGGGAGAAAAATCTTCGTTCCAGAGAAGGGAAAAGGATTTTCTTTGATTCACCTCTTTTAGGAAGGAAGGTGTGAGGGAGGAGCCTACCCACCCAGTACTGACAACAACACACGCCACTTACAGAGCAAGAGGGGCTTTTTTCAACCTGTCGAAGATTGAGAGGATGACAGAAATATTCATTTTTAACACTGGAAAGAAATTAGTTTTTAATACAATGAAACGTCCACAGGAAAATATGCTATAATTTATATCGAGGAAATATATTTCTCTTGTTTAAAACTGATGAAAATGACGACCAAATACAGTTCGCGTTAGCTGAAGGAGGCAAGTTTCCTTCCGTTAATATGTACTTAAAAGTAATCCCCCGATAAAACCGCTGTTGCAATAATCCCGCAGTACTAGAAAACGTCTTCTCGTCTTCATTTTATTTCATTTCACTCACAGATTTTACACTTTATCTCGTTATGTTATACTAGGTAAATAAATCGTCAAAGAACTACATAAACGAATTGACAGATTTTCTTAAGACCGATTTTCATAAGGGTGTTTCTAAGTTAAGGCTACCATTTGTTCCTTCTGTCCGTGCCGCGAGCTAACAGTAATTCCTGTTTCCACGCTACAAACTCACCTGCATTTTTCACTCATCGACCTATATTTAAAATATGATGTAAGATGCACTTTGCTTTCCTGATAACTGTTCACAGCAAATATATATTTTGCCCCTATATTAATTAACCTTAAAACATATAACGCAACAACTTCACGACATTCCTGACCTGAGCTGGACTGTGAGAAATATCTAATGGTGGAAAAAAAATAAAGTTTGACTCCTACTCCATCTGCATCTGAAGCACATTAAAGATCTTCCCAAAAATGTAAGGTGCTTAAAAACAGCAACTATGAATGTCCATATGATATCATTTCCCAATTTTTTTATGCAATTAATCCATTTTTTTAGCATTTAGCTTACAAGGGAAAAAATTACCAAAAGAGGAAAAAAATTTTCATAAATTTATAAAACATTATACTTCCACCTGTTAAAAAATTCTCTCTCTCTCTCTCTCTCTCTCTCTCTCTCTCTCTCTCTCTCTCTCTCTCTCTCTCTCTCTCTCTCTCTACGCTAAATACTATACACTGAACAGTGCAGCGTAGTCAGTCATTAACTGAAATCCAGACTACTTATGTATGAAACAAAGGTCATTGGAGAAGTATATTACATGCAAACTGCTTTCCATGCTGGACGAAACAGAATTAAGGACCCCTGACTTTTCATAACGTAGTATTACTCTTACTCTGGAATAACATGAATAGCAGCAGCTCGAAAACAAGTATTTTATGGTACAAACACAGACTTCCATAATATGCTACTAAACCTGGCTGTACCATACATTTCCGTTAATACATTTCCATTAACGTTATTTTAGAAGATTATTAGTCACACATTTGGAAAGCAAGGGTCAGGTAACATATCAGGCAGGAATTGGAGAATAAATGAATCTTAGATGAGAAGGAAGGGTCATGTAGGTATTACCCCGAAATGAGACACAATTGACTCTACTAAAATCTTATTAAACAAGGAACAGAAAGGGGACGAGGTAACTGTTTAGAAGTATATATCCCTGGTTTAATTACAGAATGTAATTATTCCAATCTGAATACAAAGTATATTAAACTTTATTTCTTTAATAATTTCTTAGAAAATTATTCAGAATACTATTCTTATATATATATATATATATATATATATATATATATATATATATATATATATATATATATATATATATATATATATATATATATATATATATATATATATATATATATATATATATATATATATATATATATATATATACTGATATATATAAGGGTATATATAGCATATTGGTTTTTATACTAGGTGTATGATGGAAACAAAGGAATGGAAAATGCAATAAAATAAAGATATCACATGCTTTACTATGATAAAGCACTTTTAATGACAGGTGAGATTAAGCTCCTTAGATTTGGGTAGGAAGTTCCATGAAAAGACGGCAGACGGGATAGAGGTGAACATTGTTACCATAATCATGACCACATTAACGATTTATGGCTTTAAAAGTCTACCAAAATTTGTATGAAGTATAATTTTTGAGTATTACTTCCTTTATAAATGGAAAATTAGTTAATATCCCAAATAAAGAAAAATTTCTGTTGATCACAAATAAAATTTCTTATTACACACACAAACATGTTATATATATATATATATATATATATATATATATATATATATATATATATATATATATATATATATATATATATATATATATATATATTACATACATATCACAAGCAATGCAAAACGTAAAAGTATAATGTAAACTTTGCAATCCAATTTAAAGCACAATATTACTCAATAAAATCAGATTTATGCAACAATATGCCCTATAATGGCACTAACTCTGTACAGTAACAATAACGATGGTTAAAAGTCAGATAATAAGAGGAATTCTAACGGTGGCATCACATTGCCAATTATATCCTGATGTAGGAAAGTGATATCACGTGACAGCTTGAAAATTTCTCTTACGTATCTTCAGTGGCATCCCAAAAGAGATCCTATCTTCTAGTACCTCTGTCTCTAACCACAAACAGGAATAATTACGTACAAATGAATGCTTACCACCCGTCTGGTGAGGAACAATTTGAGGTAGATCAGAGCTTATAATCATAGTTCTTTACAACTCTGCTATCGCCTTGGGAATGACTATTGCGAGAACAGACACGAGAATGTCATCAAATTCCTGTCAGCAGCCATTTGTAGGACAGTTATGACACATAGCGACCCCTATAGCGTATGTACTGTTTAGCT
>NC_089788.1:16945407-16950305 GCF_040412425.1 Macrobrachium rosenbergii | reverse complement strand
TCAGTCATTGTTTCTTTACTTTTTCGTAAATAAATTGTTGATGGAAGTTTTGAATTATTCCATTGATTCATTTGTATATTTTTCTTTCAACAACACATTCACAATAAACCCTTCTTTTCTTATTAACTAAATTCAAAAATGACTTTAAAATCACTAGCCAAGCATAAATATAGAGGTAAAATTTCTGAGTTAATCTCCTATAGTGCAGTCCTGACAGATTAACCTGTTGGCAAAATCTGCTTAATATCAGTGCAAGTAAAATTACAGAAGGCGAAAATAAATAGAGAAGCGGAATATAATTCGCCCTTATTCATAACAGTACCTATGACGCCAGATAGGTTTTCAACACATGAAATCCTTCGTATGATTAACAGATGAGCAGGCTTCGTTATATAGATCTCTCTTGCTACAAGACAGATCCCTTTTAATAAAATGCCAGATAGACAAGCCTATTTCTAACACACCAGAGCAACTGGCAGTGATTTACTGTAAAATAAAGGAAATAACATGTGAGAAATTTAAGATCTCATAAATTAACAAACAAGCTTATGAAACTCAGTGACGAGAGAGAGAGAGAGAGAGAGAGAGAGAGAGAGAGAGGAATTTCAATAGATGTACAGTAAAATGATACACATTATTAATCTGTGGTACTCAACTTCCAGCTTCAGTCTCCTAATTCTCGATGTAAATCTTTGTACGAAAATGAGTAGTATTAACAGATAAAATATTTCATGACAAAAGGTAAAATGCCACCCTGTAGGAGTAGTTTCAAAAAGGAACAGTCACGTGCAATTAGACGTGAAGTGTCTCGATGATTCACAGATGTATAGTAATTAGTGATAGTGTTAACAATTATAATGCAAGATGAGCCGATCCTCCTCAGTAAACTCTGATAACCTTTTATGAGTTAAATACACAAGATTGCGAAATGTTTATTAAATCTAAACACGTATTTATATTTACGAGATGATTATCACTCCAACACAAACCATGTTTTCAACATGCCTCCAAAAATATAATTGCAATACGTATTATAAAATGAATTAAAAACTTTAATACTGTTATATGAATCATGAGATATACGCACGGTCAGGAAGCTAATAAATTTGTATTCATATTTCCATTTTTTTTCGATTCATTTATTAAAATATAAAAGTTCTCTCATGGTAATTTCTCATAAAAAAAATATATATATATGTATAGCCTATATGTGTGTTTTTATATATATATATATATATATATATATATATATATATATATATATATATATATATATATATATATATGTGTGTGTGTGTGTGTGTGTGTGTGTGTGTTTATAAGTACTGTATGTATCCATGTATGAATGTATGTGTGTATCTGTAGAATGGCTTTTCAAGAGACAAGAATAAAACGAAAACTAATTTGTTCCCCGGAATACGAAAATCAAGTTCGTTACCAATTAGAGCAAAACTCATGATTTGGAATTTGTCGAATATATCTAAATTGACAAGCCCCCTCTCTCCTCTCTCTCTCTCTTCTCTGCGTCAATAACCTAGATGTTGTGACGCCAATTTTAATATACATAATCTCTCTCTCTCTCACTCTTGTATTAAATTGAGTTTTCATTTGTTTACACTGTATATGTAAGCTGAACAGACATACGCAATTGCCTTACTATATTTAGATAAACGAGATCATTCTTTTAAAAAAAGTTCAGGACGTTCTATAGGAGGAAGCCTTGTCCCATAACCACGTGAATCAGATTTGTAAGCAGTATTTCTCAACGTTTTTGCTGATTTACAATTCATGAAATTTGTTTAATATGTTAACCAAATTCAGCAACATAAGAAGTAGTGCAAGAATAAGGCTTAGAGGACTAGGGACCACTGAAGACTGAGTAACTAAAGCTAAGGGGAAAACACAGAAAAATTGAGAAGGAATATGGAAGTAAAGAAAAACAATGAGACTTGGTTAAGGGAAAAAAGCAAGAAAAAGAAGTGAGTTAACGAAACGCCGAAATGGGGAAAACGAATCATGTCTGTAGTAGATATTAGGTAGATATGCACAGTTTAAACTGCACTAAAATTCGTGTCTTAAAAAGAATGTCAGTAGATTTCGTAAAACTGAAAAAAGTAATGACAAGGTGGCAAACCTTGATCATGTTTTTTGCAAAATGGAAATATAATTACCCATGCCAAGTACTTTGCCCAACACTATATAAGTATTTACTATTGAATCGTTCGGTACTTAAATAAATGGGCACTTGCTGATGTTACACTTTGTACTGTCTCCGCGTTATGTTCACTAGAACAATTCACGATTATTACCACGTACACTGCAAGAACTGTACGTTTTATATATATATATATATATATATATATATATATATATATATATATATATATATATATATATATATATATATATATATATATATTAATAAAGGTAATACTAAAATGGTATACAAACGAACAAACGAATTTCTTGAAGCATGATGTCAACCTAAGTCTTTTGAACTTTTTCATTTTAATGAAATTCATTCTCTCTCTCTCTCTCTCTCTCTCTTCTCTCTCTCTCTCTCTCTCTCTCTCTCTCACACACACATATGCACACACACGAGTGAAAAAATGTTTCACATCCGTAATAACAGTGGAGTTCGTCCTGTTGCAATTCTACTAAAAACTTGTGCATTTTACGACTGTAAATAACACTGCCAGAAACCAGTGCGAAAATATCAAGAACGGATGACTGCAATCAACCGCAATTCGCCGCATCTATTCCGGAAAGCCTGATAATGTGCTGCCGTTAGTTTTGTTTGGAAAACCGAACGATCTTTCCCTTTGATCGGTTCTTCCAATTAATACGCAAAACGAATTCCATTCGCCTCCACTTCCTACGATTATCTTCCATTGAGTTGCAAAGATCTATTTCCCACGCAAATGGACCAGCCTTCATACTGAATGCCATCAGAATTAACTGAACAAACTTTTCCCAACGTTTGAAGGCAATTTATTTTTCTTTTTCATGGCACTCTATCTTTTTAAATCATTTTTTCTTCAGATCACCTCAATGCCTCATTAGTAATTACTCAGAGTGAGAATTTCTTTCTTCAGCAATCTATTGTTGCAAATCTAACGAAGAAGTAATGATGGTTCACAACAAACCCATTACAAATTTTACGAGAAATGATCATGTGCCACTTTTTCTAAATTACATTATCATTTACTTTTGTTGCTGTATTTACTCTAAGGTCAGACTTATTATGCTATGATATTTCGTTTCTATTATATATACTTAGTTTTTGTATGAAATACTGTATGCAGAATACATTGCTGTGATATAACTGATACGATAATTAACGATTTCTCTACTGGAAATAATAAACAGTATATCACAGACATGTTGTTACTTCCTTGAGCCCGTGCACAACTGTTACACCAAAATATTTTTCTAGAAAAGTATTTTTGTTTCACTGTACATAAATCTTGAAGTACCATTAACAGTTAACGACGACGACACGTCTGATTGTCTTACATCGTTAAGATTTGCTCCACCGAACGAAAACTCCTTTCTTTTTACATATAGATCGACTCAGACCGCAATAATGCCATTCTTGGCTTACGCATTCCCATAGCTGCGGTGTAGTTAATATACTCCCGGCAGAAAGCCTCAGCTTCGATATACAGTACGTAACTCTCGCATTTCCCTTGACAGCATCAAATGATCCTGATGGTAACTTTGATAACCTGGGATCCATACATGTCTAGAGGATTCACAACGATGGATTGGAAATCTGCGTTATACTTTCAGACCAGCCTTCTTGGGTTTAAAACTTTAAACTCATAGCTCGGTCGGTCACCATCGGACAACCGTGGTCCAGCGACTTGTCCGTGGCGGTCTGAGAGTTGGTGCCTTCAACACTTCTATGTTTTGTGACAGATGAGAGAGAGAGAGAGAGAGAGAGAGAGAGAGAGAGAGAGAGAGAGAGAGGAATGGTCCTTGGTCAAGAATTCCTTCGACAAATTTTCAAAGGTAAAAGACATAGTGCGTTTGTTGACATAATCACTGAACTGCATACTTGTATTTGACGATCAGACGGGTAGCTGAGGTGTACAGACACGTGTATGACAGCGACCGTCTGTTGAAATCCTCGCTAAAAATCGGAGTATGATACGTCTAAAACTACTTCCTCATATAGAGGAAAGTCGAATGGGTGGAAATAATTGATAATAAATCAAAGCTGAATCGCAAAAACAATAGAAGACACTCGCATTTCAGCTTAGTAGTGCTGGACAGAGACAGTCTAATAGTATTTTTTAGATTTTGAGAACTGTACGACGAGTCTTAATCGAGGTAAGGCAGTACTGGAAAATGCTGGTTGTAGAAAAGGATGGTCCTAAGTTTGGCTCAAAATGGTAGTCATGACAGAGAAATTTCTTCCAGAAACAGAACTAGGGTCCAGCATAATGCACAGTACTCTGACCACTATAAGAATAGTTGTCTCATTCTCAGCAATTCTATTGAAAATATATTTGTTCTGACACGTATATATTATAAATATATGTGTGTGTATATATATATATATATATATATATATATATTCTAAAGTATGCTAATTAAACTCATTTAGTAAACGCGGAAAGATAAGACATTTCCTGTTTACCATGCCAATACTGTTACTATAAGGAAATACGGAATATGTTACACATGAACGACTGACTTCTCACGTAATGCCCATCAATATACATAAAAATCGAATGACAAACAAATTCCCAAACCGAATTTTTCATGCACATGTAAATTAAATTTTCTTTTTCTTTTTTTTTGATTAACATTTACTTATGGCATTCCAGAATAAAAACAGAAGACTTCTGAAAGACATAAAGCTTTTCAGATCAAAATAACGAAAAACCCTT
>NC_089788.1:16910407-16935407 GCF_040412425.1 Macrobrachium rosenbergii | reverse complement strand
CGCAGGTCTGGTCTCGGAAAACTGAATCAAGAAATATTCCGCATTTTATTCATCTATTTCTCCTTTATCTTTTTTAAAACATGGCCCTGGAAAGCAGGTGGGCATATATATGTATGTATATGTATGTATATGTATATATATATATATATATATATATATATATATATATATATATATATATATATATATATATGTATGTATGTATGTATATGTATGTATATATATATATATATATATATATATATATATATATATATATATATATATATATATATATATATATATGTTTGTATGTATGTATGTATGTATGTATGTATGTATGTATGTATGTATATATGTGTATATATATATATATATATATATATATATATATATATTATATATATATATATATATATATATATATATATATATATATATATATATATATATATATATATATATGTATATGTATATATATACATCATACATACATATATACATGCACACATACATACATACATATATATATTATATATATACATTTATATACATATATAAACATATATACAAACATATATATATATATATATATATATATATATATATATATATATATATATATATATATATATATATATATAATTTTTTTCACAAAAGATGCACTGAGGAATGTACTCAGTGCATCCATTATAGAAAAATTATATATATATATATATATATATATATATATATATATATATATATATATATATATATGTATATATATATATATATATATATATATATATATATATATATATATATATATATATATATATATATATATGTTTGTATACATATATATATGTCTATATACATATGTAAATGCGTACAATATATATATACAGTATATATATGTATATATATCAGCAATAAGTCACCAAACTGCACGTGACAAATATATACGTAGACGACCACATGAAAGGTGAAAATTAAAGACCAGGTATAAGCGCTTTCGTGTATTGCGTACACTTCTTCGGGGGTACAAAGTAAAATAAATAAACATAGACATAAACAAGAAAACTTCACAAAACAAAGATCAAAGCCACTAACAAGCTAAACATCATTACTGAATGCAGTCACTAGTTTGAAGTCAAATTGTCACATACCAAACAAAAAATACTTTAAAATACTTAAGAACTGAAAACTACAGTTAGAACAGGCTATTGCTAAAGGTAACATTGTACTTCCTACAATTTTATGAACAAAGGTAACTATCTAATTTAAAAAGACCCGAACTAATATTCATAAGTTGATTGTTAAAATGCTTAATAAAGGCAGATTCAATTATATTTCTCTTAACAATGTGGTTACAAAAAATTATCTCAGATGAATTTTTCCAGTCCATACAATGCTTAAAATCATTCATATGTACAAATAAAGCACTTGTCAATTGGCCTGTTCGAACTGCGTAACGATGCTGTTTTTAGACGATAATCTAGTTCTTTACCAGTTTGACCAAGGTATTTATTACTACATCAGCACAAGGAATCGTGTAAATACAGCCATTAATTTGTTTTGGGAGTTACGAACAATGATATTCTGAAGTGTCCCTGAATTCTTGTAAACAACAGTTATCTTGAAAATTTTCAGTAATTTTTAATGAAACAAAGGTTTACGTTATATGGAAGTGTCAAAATATTTTCTCTCACCAAAGGCTCCCTATTGTTATTGGAATATAAAATGTTTCTAGCTTTCTGTAAAGATTTGTCGATTAAAAACTTTGTGTATTTTAACATAATTCCTACGTCGTAAATTTTACAAAATTCCGTCTAAGAATTCCGGGCTGCATATCCTTAATGCCCTTAAAAACATGCTACAAAAAACTGAGAGTTTTACATTAACGTGGTGATCTGAATAATAGTGGACATAAGAACAGACGTTGGTAGGTTTCCTGTAAACATCAAACACAAAACTTCTATCCCTTCTATGAACCAAAACATCTAAAAACGGTAATGAACAATTATTTTCCTCTTCAACGGTGAATTTAATAGAAGGTACCAAATGATTTACCTTGTCCAAAAAACTGTTCAAATTTTTCGCACATGGGCCAAACACAGAATATGTCATCAACGTATCGAAACCAAAGAACCCTCTTTAGGCAAAATAGCAGGCAATATTTTTACTTCAAAAACTCCATATATAGGTTGCTAAGAACTGGGGAAAGGGGATTTCCCATAGCCATCCCAAACTTTGGTTCATAGAAGGGATAGAACTTTTGTGTTTGATGTTTACAGGAAACCTACCAACGTCTGTTCTTATGTCCACTATTATTCAGATCACCACGTTAATGTAAAACTCTCAGTTTTTTGTAGCATGTTTTTAAGGGCATTAGGATATGCAGTCCGGAATTTAGACTCTGGAATTTTGTAAAATTTACGACGTAGGAATTATGTTAAAATACCCAAAGTTTTTAATCGACAAATCTTTACAGAAAGCTAGAAACATTTTTATTCCAATAACAATAGGGAGCCTTTGGTGAGAGAAAATATTTTGACACTTCCATATAACGTAAACCTTTGTTTCATTAAAAATTACTGAAAATTTTCAAGATAACTGTTGTTTACATGAATTCAGGGACACTTCAGAATATCATTGTTCGTAACTCCCCCAAAACAAATTAATGGCTGTATTTACACGATTCCTTGTGCTGGATGTAGTAATAAATACCTTGGTCAAACTGGTAAAGAACTAGATTATCGTCTAAAACAGCATCGTTACGCAGTTCGAACAGGCCAATTGACAAGTGCTTTATTTGTACATATGAATGATTTTAACCATTGTATGGACTGGAAAATTCATCTGAGATAATTTTTTGTAACCACATTGTTAAGAGAAATATAATTGAATCTGCCTTTATTAAGCATTTTAACAATCAACTTATGAATATTAGTTCGGTCTTTTTAAATTAGATAGTTACCTTGTTCATAAAATTGTAGGGAAGTACAATGTTACCTTTTAGCAATAGCCTGTTCTAACTGTAGTTTCAGTTCTTAAGTATTTTTAAAGTATTTTTGTTTGGTATGTGACAATTTGACTTCAAACTAGTGATTGGATTCAGTAATGATGTTTAGCTTGTTAGTGGCTTTGATCTTTGTTTTGTGAAGTTTTCTTGTTTATGTCTATCTTTATTTATTTTACTTTGTACCCCGAAGAAGTGTACGCAATACACGAAAGCGCTTTGGTACCTGGTCTTTAATTTCACCTTTCATGGTCGTCTACGTATATATATATATATATATATATATATATATATATATATATATATATATGTGTATGTATGTATGTATGCATGAATGTGTGCATGTATATAGGTATGTATCAAAACAAGTGTGAGGTATCAACAATTACACAACAAATATAATAGAGTAAAAGGGCATCACTCCCTCAAACAACTTTAACTGTTTCCTGGTCTTAATTCACTGCTGCAAACCTAAAGGAACAAAACATGTTTATCACTTTGCCTTATGCACACAATTAATCCTATTCACTGGTGGTCAATAACATTGTTTTTTAAAAAAATTTTAATACAAATTATTTTTAAATTCAAAATTTATAATTAGAATTCACAATATGAAAAAAACTATTACTTGAAAACAATACAAAATTTAATCAATTCTTGAGTTAAATTATTAAACAAAACTAAGTCATAAAAACTTTAATTTATCAAGAAATTAAATTAATCAAGCAAAATTTAAACTATCAATAATTACTCAAGATTTGAAAAGGAAATCTTAATAAATGAAAATTAAATAAAGTATGCAATGTTAAATTATCAAGGAATATTTAAAATGCTAAGTGAATAAATGTTAAATCACAAATATATACAATGTGAAAAATCAAGAGATTGCAAACACAAGAACATACAAAATACAAAAAAAGATTTATCAATAATAATTTCACTTAGGTAAAAATTCTCTTAATATACCCTATTATACCATGGTAATAATAAGTAAAATTCACTTTACCTTACTTAAGCTTGTGAAAACTTTTGCAAAATCACTTGTAGCTGCTTTTAGATTCACAAAACACACTTTTTCTTAGGCACAGTTACAGTTTTCCTAAATTCAGATCTCAAAAGCTAAGACTAATGCTATGTTCACACATTCACGTATCAAAGGCACACATGCCCACGCACGCTGCGAACGGGCGGAGCCAGAAAGTACGTAAACACAACGAAATGCAACGTAAATGTACGCCAGCCGCCCAGCCGCTGGTTGACCCATAGCTGCTATATATCCTTACCTGGGGCCACGCTGCCCCAGGGCACCTCGTGGCTGTCAGAATGGCGTGGGAGTAGACGCGGCAACACTGCTGCATCGCCCATCCGTGGAGATGTGGCAACACTTTGACCTGGGATAAAGGACAGGCGGTGCGTTTCCAGGTCAGTGCTTCTCCAGCCAGCATCCTGTTCCTCTCTCCGTCAGCGCCTCCCGTCTTAGTTGTCCACTGCAGCCAAGATGCCCAAAGGACCCAGGCTGAAGAGGACCAGGAAAGGACCTGAGAACTCCAGGAGCCCTGGCAGCTGGATTTGCCCCTCACGCAAAGCCCCTGAAGCTGATGGTCCCCCTTCAGGCAGCGATGCTGTGGTGCTGCAGCTTGAGGCTGACGAGCTCGTGACGGAGAGCGAGCGAGAGGAGGAGGAAGAGACCTTGCCCTCGTCTACGAGAGTGACCCCGCCGCCGCCACCAACGACAACACCCACGAGGGGGATGCCGACGACGACACCGAAGGTACTCCTGAAGGAGATGGCCTAGATGGCCCTACAGGTCAGGGGCGGAAGAAGAACCCCTCAGTGATCCTCTCGGAGGAAAACGAGAGGCTTGTTGGCGAGCGGCTGGAGACCGAGGCCGAGTTTATTTATAACAAGGGCCTCACAGCCTACAAGGACAAGGCCAAGGTGTGGAGGGCCTTTGAAGAGAAGGGCCAGTCACTTGTTCCTCCCGTGAGCGGCCATGAACTGAGGAGGTGATTTACGTCCCTCAGGAGTTGTTTTGGGCAGCTCATGGCAGAGAAGAGTGGCCAAGGGATGGGCAGACGTCCGACGGACCGGGAGAAATGGATTCTCAACATTTTCCACTTCCTGAAGCCGCACATTTTGCGTCAAAGGAAGCCAAAGGTGTTGGGACTTCCGATGGTATGTCTGTTTTAATGTGTTTCCATGCATAATTATTACTGAATATAACGTTATTACATAGTTTCCATGCATTCAATGTGCATTTATACCATTATCTCATATACGTTCCTCCTCTTTTTACAGGCTGCCTGTGCTGCTGCCGCCCTCCCTGGCCCAAGCTCTGGACCTGCCTGCTGCTCCTGTTTCTTCTCCTGCCCCTGACACCGACGCCCTCGCCCTCTCCAGTTGATCCAGCGAGCACCAAGGCTCGGAAAACCAATGTTAAGAGAGCTGTTCGACGTCGCCTTCACGAAGAGCACAGGCCTCCGATGCGATATGCTGACCAATGTGCAGCCGGCTCCTCGTAACCCCGCGTCCTCTACTGGAGAGAAGTTTTTAAGAGGTCGAGGATGAGTGCATACAGGTGTCAGAGCAGCTGAGTCTGCAACTGAAAATGGAAGTGCTCGGTGCCATCCAGAGGTACATCCGTGCCACCAAAGAGGGCTCCACGGTGCCGTCGAGGGCCATGATGACCCACACCATGGCAGTGACAGCAGAGTGTCAGGCACCAGCAGTTCCTGCCAGCCTGTCGGCATCGCAGTGGTGGCAGCGGGCACTCAAAACAGCAGTAGCTGGCGCTCCTGGTGACACAGTTGGTGACATCGACATCAGGAACTAAGCAACCTGTCGATTGACACCACCTTTTTAAATAATTTACAAAATTTATTTATTGTATTTACTTATGCTTATATTTACATGTATGTTTGTATTTTATATTAAATAAATATCTTTTGCAATATCATGTCTAGCTCTATCCTCTGCTCAAATATCATGTATTTAATGAAGTAGCTAAAATACAAGTACACAAATAAAGAAGGCAAAATGAACCTGAATACACTAACATTTCAGTATACATTACTGACTTTGAAATAAGTTCAAAATACTTTATGTAACATATGTGCACAGAAGCAAAATGACAACAGACCAAATATTAGCAAGTCATATAAAACGTCACAAATATCGGGGAGAAGGTAGTTTCAAAAAGACAGAATTTTCATATCAGAATATCAGCAATGTAAATGCTAAGAAAAGGTACTTTCAAGAACACAGAATTATCACATCAGAATAGAAACAATGTTAAGAGAACGTACTTTCAAAAATGATAGAATTATCATATCAGAATAGAAACAATGTTAAGAGAAGGTACAGTACTTTCAAAAATGATAGAATTATCATATCAGAAGAGATTCCATGTTAAGAAATTATTAAAAGGGCAAAAATAACTACACTTCTTTCTTTTTATTATATATATGTTTGTTTCATATTGATTAAAACATACATTTGCAATGTCGTGTCCTTTCTATCCTCTTCCCAATTACCAAATTGATGAGAGTAATATATCATGAGTTTGAGCTATATCTTTTATGAAATCTTCTAAAAACAAACAGAAGTACACAAATACACAGGGCAAAATAATCCTGAATTAATACATTACTGAATTTTTAAATAAGTCCAAAATAAATGCACGAACAGACATTTAATCAATTTAAACAATCAGGTATGCAGGAAATATAACTAAATCATGTTCTCCTGCCAGTGCATGGACCTTCAGCCGATGAAAAGTATTCCTTCAGCATGTTACACTGTTCCTTTGCATCCCTCAAGTTGCAGTGTTACGGGTCACGGTTGGAAGGGCTGCCCTAAGAACGGGTCACTCCTCCAGCTACCAGGATGACACCATGTGTGAAACCTGATCTCCTTCTTGTCTAATCTTGCATTTCTTCTTATGATCATATTGCGCAGAACACATGCGGACATCATTTTATTCTATATGGTCAGGCTTCAAGCATATTGCAGTTTGGAATACTCGGAATCTATTTGCCAGAATCCCAAAGATTCGTTCTCCACCGTCCCAGGCGCGTGCCCTACTTAACCTGTAGTTGTAAATCCGTTCCTCCTTGCTAAGTCCTCTTTTGGGGTAGGGCCTTAAGGTAATTCCTCAGGGGGAAGGCATCATTGCCAACTAGGAAGTAGGGCACTTAGGAGATCCATTGGGTTGAGTTTCACAGGGCATCCGGTTGGGGAAGATTTTAATTGCTGCAACAGCATTTCTGCCAGTCGGGTCTGGGCAAATACACCACCGTCTGACTCTGACCCAATGGCACCCACATCGACATATAGGAACTTATATGAAGCATCAGTAACTGCAATAATACCATGGAGTAGAACAAATTTAATTTGAAGTTTACCATACCTTTGGGATAAATTACGGAGCCTTATGTGTGTTTCCCATCTATAGCTCCATATGTGTGCGGAAGTTCCACGTTCCTCAAAACCCCGTGCAACCTCCTGCCACGCTTCAGGTGTTTGTGGCACCTGCAGTTCCTCAAACTAAGGCAGCAACAATGGCCCTGCAGGTCTCTAGTACGATGTGACTAATGGTGTTGTGGGCTACCCGAACGAATATTGCAGACTCTTGTATGAATCACCTGTAGCGAGGAAGCGTAGGGGTAATAGCAACACATAGGCCTGGCTCAATGGGTTTCTCCAGAATGTCACTTTCTTCTGAATGTAGGTGTGACCCGTTCAACAATTTCATTGAAGAGGTCCTTGTCAATCCGGGTAAAATTTCTGTACAGGTCTGGGGCTTCGGTTGACAAGCTCCTCCATCAGGTTGTCATAATGACCTTGCTCCATCCTTTTCTGCAGGTACAGCCACGCCCACACCCTCCTTGGCCACCTTTTTTTCTGCTCTGTGTGCTGTGCAGCAATCATTGCAATCTCCAGCAATAACATGACATGCACATATTCAATGACATATGGCAACATTTCTGTTCTATCCCTACTTGCTATAGCTATAAGTTGATGCATTTCAGCTATGTTGTCCATGTTGCTTCAGCACGTTGGTAGTATGTCTTGACGCTGTGGTATTACGGCATTGACTAGCCTCACATGTGCAACTGCCGGCCCTTATATAGCTGGGGTTTAACCCCCGCAGTATGTGGGGCCAACGTGACGTTTGCATAACTCAGTTACGCAGAACGTAACACATACGGTATACGTACGTTGGGGTTATGTGCTCTGCCACTCACTACTTCTGCCTGCGCCGCCGCTTGTCGGTCAGCATCACGTCACCCTTACGCAGTGTGTACATTTGCGGCGCACTATAATACGCATGCATCACGCACATCGTCCCGTGACATGTATCCAGTTAGGCTTATTTTCTCGCGTACGGAAAAGTTTCACAAATTCGCCTGTGCCTTAAAAAGCATGCGTGATTTGATACGTGAATGTGTGAACTTAGCATAACACCAGTGACCACACTAACACTTTACGTTTCTAATTCCTCTCTTTTGAAGAGAGAGAGAGAACCAATACTAACGGTCTCTGAAATCAGAATGAGCAATTTTTAGGATTCCAGTAGGAAATGAAACCATCAAATGACTTCACTAAGGCATTTTGGGAACGAGATACAAGAGAAAGTTCCATAAGAAGGAAGATGATGTCACTTCCAGAGCAAAACTAATGCATTAGAACAATACATGATCAGAGCAACGTAATCTTAGACGTGATGCAATTGCCATGTAATTCAGTGCAACACTTGTTTGCATTCCTCAAAAAGTACACGTCTTTACCACAAAATCGAATAGAACACATGTAACACTGCAAAATTATTCTTCTTCTTCTCATATGAGACAAAGATTTTACAGAAATCTTAACATACTACAACTGGCTAATTATGACTAACATTTTTTAAAAACAAAATGAAAAACCTGAGTTGATTTCCAGAACAGAGCAGCTGTTGTATCTCTTGACCTGTCAGCACCTTATCTTTTGTGATGACAACTGAAGTGAAACAAACCTTCCTACCACACACACGTGTTGCTCATATACTACGTTACTATAAAAAATGTATTACTAATTCTAAATTACGCTGTTATCTAAATTACTAACTCTTTCGAGATCTGACATTACACTACATATAGTATTTCAACAATTATTATTATTACACATAACACATGATAAATAGAACACTAAATATATCAATATATATAATATATATATATATATATATATATATATATATATAAATATATATATATATATATATATATATATATATATATATATATACATATATATATATATATATATATATATATATATATTTATATATATATATATATCCTCCCATATATATATATATATATATATATATATATATATATATATATATATATATATATATATATATATATATATATATATATATATATATATATACACACACACACACACACACACACACACACATATATATATATATATATATATATATATATATATGTAATATATATATATATGTAACCAGGACAGAATTAACACTTTTTTGAAAGTGTACGTAACGTGCTCCAACAATCTTTATTCAGGAAACGGCGTATGAAAGTTCGCTCACGATAACATTTTTTACATCCATTTTTTCTCCTCTCTCTCTCTCTCTCTCTCTCGCTCTCTCTCACTTGTGTATACTCTCTCTCTCTCTCTCGTTTTCCGAAGTTCACCCACCCGAATCGCACTAATTCTCACCAAATCAATTAAATGGACCATTTAAAGAAACGCAATAGTTTCTACAAAAATAGGTTTATTATTCAAATAACCCAACAAGAAATGAATAAAACAAAGCAAAGATTAAAATGCATAATAAATGAAATATCGAGTCAGATAACTAAACTCTGAACTGTAAAACACTTCTGATTAAAGAAGTCTCACTATGGCTAATAGCCTGAAAATATCCAAACTCACACATACTCCCAAATCAATAACTAGTCATGTCAAAAACAGTCTACCACATGTTATTCGAACCAGTCCACACTATCCACTCTGTCCACACTATCCACTCTGTCCACAGACATCTGTCGGAAGAATTAAACATGATAGAAAACTCCCAAAAATATATGAAATGCAAAACACAATAATGGAAAGAGTAAAATGCATAGCCAAGATATGGCAAACGTAACATAACAAAATAATAATATAAAAGAGGTATGAATATTCATATTAAATCTCTCACACCAGTTCAAAAGTTCATAATGATTAGAAAATCATAGTAAAAATCACAAGTTCAATTTCCTCCCATAAAAACAGAGATTTCAAACTCTACCTTATCTGCCGATTCAAAGCCTGGATCCTCTCCAAAGCTACGTCTAGACAACTGCAGTTCTATCACGTTAATGAACGACCAAACTCACTTTTAGGGCAGATTTTGGCATAATCTAGATCAAATTAATGCACGTACTCACGAATATACATAACACTTCGGAGATCACCTGACCGGCAATATTGCTGAGGAATCAAACTATTTGCTGAATACAAAGATTTTACGACTGACGGCTCTGTCAGTACCATCTCGCTCCAAAAATTCTTTCATCACATCTTAAAGCATTGAAGCTATGAAATGCATATATGTGTCCTTTAAAATTGTAGCAGCCATATTTTCTGAAATAGAGCTCGGCCACCACATAAGAGCGTCTCGCTCTCCTTAACGGCAAACTAAAACAAAAGCATATGTATAAAACATAACAGAATAGAGCTATGCTCAATTAGCAATGTCTACTGCACTGCAGCTTTAAGGACTGCTCTCATGACGCACTTCCAAAGTCACTGGGGTTGAGTTCTTAGAGCCTTTACATGTAATCTTACAAACACGAATAAGCTTTACTACTCCCACAACAAGAATTATCAGTAAAATAGCTATTAAGACAATTAAAATTGTCAGCATAATATATTCCTGATACTGGAACATCACTGAATCGTCAATGTCTTCCAACGGTGGAACAGTTATTGGCACCTTGGTTGTAGGTACCGCCACTACCAAATGCTCGTTATGCGTATGACGCATAATTATCTTCTCGGAACTGTTGAATACAGCACGGCTAAGTACGAGAAAGTCCGTAGACAAGATTCTGCAGGATGAATCGAACTGCTCGGACCTTCGATGAACGAATGTCGTCGACTTGTTGTTCCGGCACATCATTGTAACTGCACTCTTTGCAGAACGCGGCAGTTAGAGTACTGGTGGACTCGATGTGGTAATCTCGCAGGAACTGTCTAAAGTCACATTCTGTCGGAGTCTGTCTATGAACTAATGATAACTCACAACCACCCACAGACACAACTCGCAACTGGAAAAATACTATTGTCACACACACACTCTCTCTAACTAAAGTACAACTTGTCTTGTAATCAACTCCCTGAATCTTGACATTGATCTCCCAAAATGAACATGGTCTCTAATCCATCCCATGTCACTACTGAGTCTCCCAAAAACACTCGAAAAAGGTCTAATAACAAAAAGGTTTCATGTTACTGAACCAAACAAAACTACTAATGCAAAAGTCAAACACTCACAATGTGAACTAATTCCAAGTGTGTATCTCAGAATATCCACAGTCAACTCACTATTAAGCCCCATAACTCTACAGAACTCACCCATAAAAAAAACTCTATCCAAAAAAAAAAAATACTCGAGAATCTTATCCAACACTAAAAGGTATCATATCTCGTAAAAGACATGAAAGTTCTACTCCGGTTAGCAAATATTTCGCAACACCTGACTAACTCTCAACAAAATAGCAATTGACGTAATGGCAATCGCTCCCACGATCTTAACAAGTACAACTACTCACAATACAACTCCCTTCATTTAAAAAAAAAGAAACTGAAAAAAAATCCAAGTACTCAAATACGATCTCCCAACCCGAAAAAGATCAGACTTGTTCGGTCCGATATACTAAGTATCTCCCCCCAAAAAAATATCCTAAACAACACACATATTGCGTCAGATGACAAAACAATCATAACACAATAACACCATAACACACTAACAAACGGGTCAAATCTCGTATGAAATTAGCCCATGTCTCAACTCCTAAAATCATTCGAAAACAAATGATTAAGAACTTCAACATCCAAAATGAACAAGAGACAAAAAAAAAAAAAAAAAAAATATCATATATATACAAATATCAACCCATTTATCCCTCTAACTATACACAAACGTTCCATTATATGACTATATACAAATGTTCCCTTACATCCCAACTTTCTTTAACTTTGAAATATGGGTCAATTTCGTCACTCCAGTGTTTACATCTTTAACTACAAATCTATTCCCTCTTTTGATCTCTACAATCTCAAAAGGTCCGTGGAACTTCGGACTTAATTTATAATTCAGATCATTCCGAACATTCACTTTAACAAATACTCTATCACCCATCGAAAAAGCTACTCCCCTCGATTTCGCGTTACTTTTCTCTACCATTGCACGCGAACTAAGTTCAAGTTCTTTACTGATACGTGCAAATCTTTCTCTCGCTGTATTTATCAACGAAGTGACCGTAACATCACCCTGAACACACTCTGGTAACAAATCAAAAGGTCCTTTCAACTTGTACCCATACAAAGCTTCTGCTGGAGATATCTTAATTGTGTCATTCATCATAGTATTGATACTATATCGCACTTCATCCAAAGATCTGTCCCAATGTGTATCGGAACCTCCCACCGTCATGCGTAAAGCTTCGATTACTTTCCGATTCGCCCTCTCACACAACCCATTCGCTTCAGGTCTATACGGGATTATAGATACTTTCTTTATCCCCAACAAATTAGCAAGACCGTCTAAAGTCTTATTAATAAACTCCCTACCATTGTCTGTGATCAGACATTCTGGAACACCATATCGACAAATTATCCCCTTAAAAACGCTATAGCAACTTCCTCAGCTGATTTGTACTTCAGTGGGAAAATCTCGACAAAGCGAGTCAACTCATCAACAACTACTAATAAATGTCTATAACCATAAGCGGACTCTGAGAAGTTACCCAGAATATCCATATGCACTCTCTGAAACGGCCTATGTGGTATGGGATATGAACCCAAACGACACGACACTGTCGTCGCTGGCTTATTCGCATTGCAAATAGCGCACTTCTTCACAAAGGCTTCTACTGCGGAAAACATATTTTTCCAAAAGAACTTTGACCTGACGTTTTCATACGTCTTGTCTACACCCAAATGAGGAGAACCAAATTTATAATGTACAATGTCTAGAACTTGTGGTACTAGACTCTCTGGCACGATGATTTGTGTAATCTCACCCATGCTTCTGAGTACTTCGCAAGTTATACTTAACTTTTCTCACCAATAAATTATTCTCCAACTCTAGACCAGAAAAGGCAACTTATACCCTTTCTTCGGTGAAACTCCCCTAAGAAATGCCTTAGCATCTGACAACAGTTTATCTTCATCTTGCTTTTGTTCCAGCAAGCCTATGTCCCAAGTGACATTTTCACCCGTAATATAACACACTGCGTTACTCTCACTATCACGAATAACAATCTCTCCCGAGACTGCCGACTCACTATTTCTCCCCGAAGTATGCACTGTAGGAACGTGTATGTCCTCTACATGCGATCTCTCAGAACTACTAATATCAGAGACATTAGACACCAAATATTTACTCTCTTCTCCCACATAGGATTCGGTGTGTATTTCCTCATCCTCGACCGGAAAGTATCTGCTCAATGCATCTGCAACTACATTATGCTTACCTTCAATGTATTTGAGGTTTGCATCAAAATCTCTCAATGTTAGGAACCAACGTGCTCTCTTGGGCGACAAATTTGGCTTATTAAAAAGCTCTAACAACGGTTGATGATCTGTAAAAATCTCAACTTTATTTCCCAACAACAACATCTTAAAATGAACAAGGCTAGAGACGACTGCGAAAGCCTCCTTGTCCACAACTGACATCAGCCTTTCGTTACTACCACGCGTTTTGAACTTTCTGCTATAAAAGCAATTGGGTGTAATTTCCTTCAAATTTCTGCATCAAACACGCACCTATACCTTCCTGACTCGCGTCAGTCACTAAGGTGAACGGTTGACTAAAATCTGAAACTTCAAAACTGGTGGGTTCACCAAAGCGTTCTTAAGCTTCTCAAAAGCTAATTGTTGACTATCACCCCAAACAAACTTAACGTCTTCTCGTAACAAATCTGTCAATGGAGACGCTATTGTAGAAAAATTCCGCACAAAACGGCGAAAGAAACCCGACATACCTAGGAACGAACGAATCTGTTTCCTGGTTTTGGGAACTGGAAAATTCACAATGGCTTTAACTTTCTCATCATTCACTCTAACTCCTCTTTAGAGATAACATGTCCTAAATAGACAATTTTTCTCTTCAGAAACTCACATTTGGCCAATTTGACCTTTAACCCAGCGAACCGTAATCGCTTGAGGACTTCTTTTAACACCTTTAGATGTTCTTCAATTGTATCTGTGCATATGAGAATGTCATCCATGTACACAAACACCGACTTTCCTAACAAGCCATGAAGTACTGTGTTAACCAGTCTAGTAAATGTTATTGGGGACCCTTGTAATCCAAAAGGCATCCTATTAAACTCGTAATGTCCCTTTGGTACCGAAAATGCTGTATATTTACGGCTACTCTCACAAAGGGGAACCTGTAAAACCCTTGCATAAGATCTATAGATGAATATATATTCTTGCCACCGATCTCAACAAACAAATCAGGCAAACAAGCTACCGGATATCTATCTGGGCATGTTTTTCATTCAATTTACGAAAATCTACACAAACTCTGATACTACCGTCTTTCTTAGGAACTGCAAGCAAAGGAAAATTAAACGGAGAATTGGACGGTCTGATAATGCCTTCCGACTCCACTTCTGAACTTCTTTTTCTACTTCTTCTCTGATCTTAAAAGGAATTCGATATGCTGGAATATATATGGGATTTGTACCCTTTTCTAGGCGGATTGAATGTTCTAAAACATCTGTAACTCCTAATTTATCTCCCTTCAAAGCAATAATATCTAGATATTCTTTCAACACTTTCTCTACTTTATCTGAATATTCAGGATAATCAACTTTAGCCAAATGTTCATGTAGAACCTGACTTCGGAACTGTTGCTCCTCGTTAGGAAACATATTCCCATCTCCACAAAAACTCACTAATTTATGCTCTTCCTTAAACTCTTCAAAATCAATTACATAAGTACCCTTGTGATATTTTTTCACTGAGTCTTGATAGCTAACTAATTCTACTGAAGTCACGCCTGCGACTGAAATTTCATTCACTGACACCGTACTCACAACGTCTTTGAATTTCTCGGTTCCCTCAACAACGCACACTTGAGAAGGAAACTTTTTCTCTTTCAGCGACACTTTAACTAATGTAGGAACTCATGGTTGCAATTCAACATCTTCCAACAAAAATCCTTTGAAAGATCTCTGCAGAATATCTTCACTCTCTAATGACTGTGTTACACATGTCTCAGACTGTGTCTTAAGTTTCTCACAAGTTTTTTCCTGTGTATATATGGAACAAAACAACCTGACTCACCTATTGTAATCCCCTGAACTCCCGTAAGAATGTTGATGTTATGTCGCATACAAGAAGGGTGTCCTAGCAAAACCATTTCACCTAAGGCTAATCCTTCTATGACCAAAAATGATTCTACTATTGTCTTTCCGCCGATACAAAGCGTAAGAAATGACGAACCTAAAATATTCAGTTTCCTCGCTTGTACATCACACACTGTCTCACTAGAAGGGACTAATTTGCACTCTGGAAACCTCGAGTAAAAAGGTCAGCATTTACTAAGTTAACTGAGCTACCAGAATCAATGAAAACAAAAATTTCATTGCCATTAGAGAATCCACGTACAATCAGCCTAGGTTCTAGTGACTCTACGACCTGATTAGTCATTATCCTGTGTCCGTTTTCGAACTTATCTTGTGAAAATTCTGCTGTTCCTTTGTGTATCTAGAACTTGCATCATGTGGAATTCTCCTGTCATATCTAGAAAAACCTCCCCGGGACTTCCCTGAATAATCTCTATTCTTCGTGGCTGGGCAAAATCTCCATCCATGATCTGAAGATTTGCAAACTGAACAATATCTCACTCTGCAATTTGATTTACTATGGCCTATTTTATCACAATTGAAACAACGTATCGTTGTGACTGATCTCTCTGGAATTTTCTTCGATTCTACTCGTGCACATGTCTTCGCTGTTGCATCATTTCCCGAATGCGAGCGACTATCATTATTCTGTGGTTTGGAAACTGCAGCTGACATCTTGCACCTCCTGTACAAAACTACTGTCCAGTGTCGGGCATTTTGCTAGATTTTTGTTAATCTGTGCAAACAAAAAGGATTCGTCTGTATCCTGATCAATTCTCTTATCAAAACTATCTACTATTACATCTGGGACCGACGTTAAAAGGCAAGCAAAGTGTAACAATCTTTCAAAATTATCTAAGGAGATATTATTTCCAGTTACCCATGGAGAGCCTATTATAGATTTCTTTAACTCAACTACTGCATCAAATAAATTCGCACTGTATGTGACTAGTGAATCATTGCCCTTCTTTATTTTGAGAAACTCTCGCAAATTCCGAACTGCGCATTCACGTTGAACTCCGCCATAAGTAGCTCGTAGAAATTTCTGCAGTTCATTCCAAGTTTTACACCTTCTGAACCCGAAACTGCGTGCTCGTTTCCCAATATCTCCTTTATCTAAATCCAGAAATGATTTAGCCTCTGTTAAAGCTTCAGCGCCATTCGTAATTTTCTTGGAATTCAGATAATTGTTCACTGACTCAATGAAAGTTTCTATGTTTTGGGTTGGCTTCCCATCAACTAACCCTTTAAAATTACTAATTCCCGCACTAACGCTCGTCACTTTATGCACCACAACTGATTGGGATGTGCTTGCTGCATCGTCCGGCATTTTGTGAGTAATCACACGCCCTGAGCGTAACAACATAAAAAGAGAAACCAAAAAGAACACTATAGAAAGGCACAAGTTACCCCCTATAAAAGAAGAACAGAAAACGGCGTTCTGCGCAACTTACGAGAATGGGGTACTTACCAATTTTGAAACAGAAAACGAAGTACCTATCTCTCAACTCCTAACAGAAAACAGAGCTGTGTGCAGCCTGTGACGTCACCCACTCGAAGACGAAGCAAAACACACCAGCAGCGCGATTATTGTTGAATAATCACTTTGCGTAACTAACTCACAATCGCCACTATTCACACTTATTTGGGTATTTTGTTAACCCCAAAATTGCTCTAGAGATCATCCAGATCTATTTCACAACTCCCCACTCCCAGTACTCGAATAGAAACGGAAAAAAAAGGATTCCCCGTATTTCACACGTAATCACGACCCCCTATGAAACTCGCTATCTTAAGACTGAGTGGTAGCCACTCATGACGCTCATGGCCCAGCCGCTTTGGGTATCAACGTTACCAATTAGTCTATTAGTAATCTCCCTCTTTCGCCATCATTAAAGACATTAAAATCATGCTGCCACCTTTTTAAATCAGAGACACCGCTGCCGCCATTTAATTCTGTAACCAGGACAGAATTAACACTTTTTTGAAAGTGTACGTAACGTGCTCCAACAATCTTTATTCAGGAAACGGCGTATGAAAGTTCGCTCACGATAACACTTACATCCATTTTTCTCCCTCTCTCTCTCTTTTCTCTCTCTCTCTCTCTCACTCTCTCTCTCTCTCTCTCTCTCCTGTATCGTATCCTCTCTCTCTCTCTCTCGTTTTCCGAAGTTCACCCACCCGAATCGCACTAATTCTCACCAAATCAATTAAATGGACCATTTAAAGAAACGCAATAGTTTCTACAAAAATAGGTTTATTATTCAAATAACCCAACAAGAAATGAATAAAACAAAGCAAAGATTAAAATGCATAATAAATGAAATATCGAGTCAGATAACTAAACTCTGAACTGTAAAACACTTCTGATTAAAGAAGTCTCACTATGGCTAATAGCCTGAAAATATCCAAACTCACACATACTCCCCAAATCAATAACTAGTCATGTCAAAAAAACAGTCTACCACATGTTATTCGAACCAGTCCACACTATCCACTCTGTCCACACTATCCACTCTGTCCACAGACATCTGTCGGAAGAATTAAACATGATAGAAAACTCCCAAAAATATATGAAATGCAAAACACAATAATGGAAAGTGTAAAATGCATAGCCAAGATATGGCAAACGTAACATAACAAAATAATAATATAAAAGAGGTATGAATATTCATATTAAATCTCTCACACCAGTTCAAAAGTTCATAATGATTAGAAAATCATAGTAAAAATCACAAGTTCAATTTCCTCCCATAAAAACAGAGATTTCAAACTCTACCTTATCTGCCGATTCAAAGCCTGGATCCTCTCCAAAGAACGATCAAACTCACTTTTAGGGCAGATTTTGGCATAATCTAGATCAAATTAACGCACGTACTCACGAATATACATAACACTTCGGAGATCACCTGACCGGCAATATTGCTGAGGAATCAAACTATTTGCTGAATACAAAGATTTTACGACTGACGGCTCTGTCAGTACCATCTCGCTCCAAAAATTCTTTCATCACATCTTAAAGCATTGAAGCTATGAAATGCATATATGTGTCCTTTAAAATTGTAGCAGCCATATTTTCTGAAATATATATATATATATATATATATATATTATATATATATATATATATATATATATATATATATATATATATATATATATATATATATATATATATATATATATATATATATATATATATATATATATATATATATATATGTGTGTGTGTGTGTGTGTGTGTGTGTGTGTGTGTGTGTGTGTGACCCTAAGTATTTAGTTGTTATTGTGTTTTAGAATTTACTAGTCACTTTTACCAGATACACATTCAATTTTTACTAACAACAATGTCCTTTTACTTCTCGATTTCTTCACATTTCAGAAATGATCATCACTCCATGAAAATTACATATGTATCTGGTAAAAAAATGACAAGTAGATTCTAAATATATATTTCAGCCTAAAAAGCATTAAACGACTAAATACTTGGCTATGATGGTGAAAGTGGGTCTATTCCAGCTCCAGTGAATGTAACTGAATTCGACAGATATAAGTACATGTAACCTGAATAGCCTTATTAATTTTTTCGTGGCGAGGTAACTACCGTTACCTCGTTCTGTGTGTTGACCCGAGATCGAATGTCGGACAGGAATAAGAATATATTAATTTCTCTCCTGATTTGGATCTAGGCATAGGAGTGACAAGCGTTTCCAAAATGTTCAGAAATCGAGAAGTTATGAGGGCATTGTGGTAAATAGTAATTACATACGTATCTGGTAAAAAGTGAACAGTAGATATATAATATATAAATATATATAATTATATATAATATATACACACACACACACATATATACACACATATATATATATATATATATATATATATATATATATATATATATATATATATATATATATATATATATATATATATATATATATATATATATATATATATATATATATATATATAATATAATGATGTTTCAATGTTTATGTCATTTATTAAGTAAGAAATTTTGTTTTGAATTCTTACATGTAGCCACATTTTCTCTGATATATCCATATTTCATAATTAGTTATGATCGTTCTTAATTCGTCTAAACGATGTATTGAATACAATATCATCTGACCTCATCGGAAACGTATTTTTAATTAAGATCTTATTAGCAATGATTATAATAATGTTTGAAAAACTTCAACACCTTATATTCTCTTAAAATTATTTTAATCCTCAGTAATTTATGGAATTTCCAATGCTTCTGTCTTTCTTTACATCTTCAACTGAAAAGCTTTATGGACAGAGTCAGCATACTATAAACCCTAGAGGGAAATCAGATTGCAGAGAGAGACAATATATAGGAAAATTCGGTAAGTACGAGTAAATAAAAACGGGGTTAATGGGAAAAAACACTGATACACCTGAATTGAAAAGACGTCAACAAATAACAGGAATGAATTTGCTCTTCGCTTGAACAACTGGAGGTCAAAAGACTCCATAACTGCACTAGGAAAAATATTCCGCATTTTAGTTGTAGCCAAAATAAAACTCCGAGAAAACTTAGTATGAGCCTCATCAAGCGTACTAAAAAACGAAACTGTTTTCAGCAGCTGCCTTCCTAATGTTGTGGCGAAAAAAACATCTGGTCAGTTAAAGAAGAATGCAGAGGATGTTTATCGTTGTATCACATCTTATGAAATAATCATAATGGACTCACTTTATGTTTATGCCACAAGTCAAACATTAAGAGTTGGCAAAATTAACTTAATCAATCGCATAACTCGATCCAAGAGTTTGAGATGAGAGCCTGCACCTTAAGACCACACTGAACAACAGCACTCCAAACAAGGAAGAAGAAAAGAGTTAAAACACTTAAATATAATACCTTCGTCACTAAAACATTCGGAAATATTTCCCCAAGATACCACCTTTTTGAGAAAAAGAGGAAACAATATTATGTAGATGCATCTCAAAAGTCAGTTTCTTAACAAAAGTTACACCTCAAGCCTGAAGTCACTAACATTTAACATTTTCATTTAAATGTAAATCAGAATGCAAAGGTGAGTGTTCTGGATCGATTAACTATCATGCTTTGAGCTTTTGTAGGGTTAAGCTTTATACCCCAAAACCTACTCCACTCATGAATACGTCTCTTTATTCAAGGATTCTGGAATCACAGACCTATGGCACGGAGAAATGACAACAGCTACAAGAATAGCATCATCGGCATATGCAATTAATTTGTTCTGCAGACCATGTCACATGTCGCTAGTGCAGAAAATAAACACCAAAGTCCAAGGATACTGCCATGAGGAACACCTGAAATAACATTACGAAAGCTAGTACACTGGCCATCAACAAAGACACTTTGGGTTCTGCCTTTTAAAATTTCTTTTCAAATATTGTTAAAAGATGCACCAATTCCCAGCAATTTTTTAGCTTGTAGCTAAGTACTTTATGATTCACACGGTTAACAATTGCATTAAAATCTAAACCAACCCTGCATGTCTTCGCACCCTCGTCAACAGCACACTGCAAGACAGTAGATATTGACACGAGGTCACCATAAGTACCAAGGCCTTTAGGAAACCCAAATTGGAATACTGGTGGCAAGTTATTATCTTGAGCAGGTTATCTGCAACAAACCTACAAAGACACTTGGATAGCAAACAGAACAAAAACTTGCAAGTCTTACTAACTTCCGGAAACGAGTAGTGATCTTAGGAGCAACGAAATCGGTAGTCTAAAAAAAAAAAAAAAAAAAAAAAAATTCGAAAGACCCTGTTAGGGCCTAGGTCGCCAAAACTGTCAAGCCCCATAAGCAAAGTTTTGACTTCTCTACAGCAGAAGGCCATTAAACACAACTTAGGCTCTGGAAAGTATGGCTGAGGCAACACCAAGGACTCACCACACTTCTTTCTCACAAAGAAAAGTGTTTTTAGGGCAATAAACATCATTTCCATCAGCTCTTACCAGGGTAAGCATGCTAGAATCAACTCCAAAGAGTTGCTACGTAAGATCTGCTTCACGCCTTCATTAAAAGCCCTCTAAGTTCTCCCATAGAGCTTGACTTCTAAGGTCAATGGAATTACGCCAAAAAAAGCCTGATGGAGTGTTCCTCCATAAATTATAAGCTTTTTTTTCATGATAGGAAAGATTGCATGCAGCAATAAACCAAGGCTTATTTTTCAGGCAAAATTTAAGGATTTTAGAAAGAATCTCGTCTCGATAATATTGCTAAGATGATCATTTAATAACTCCATAATATTCGGACTTCAATAGATATCGTTCCAACTGAGGTCAATTAGATCACAGTGAATACCATTTTAATTGGCCTGGGATTTCAAGTATTGTATACCTTTGTTGAGAAGCTAACATCAGGAACAACTTGATCCATCTCCACATTAAACTTAATCAAACTATGATCAGATAAGCCGACCGGGGGACCCTGTAACATCTGTAAATACAAGGTCAAGACAGTGCCAGGATGGGTTCATTTATTAACTGCTCACAACCAGAAATAGTGTAAAAATCTAAAGCAGCAACACCATGATTATCTGTAGCAGTAACAGAGCCCACAATTTAATATGTTTGCCTTAAAATAACCATATTTACCTGTAGAACTTTGCCAAGCTTTACAGAAGAATTATCAAAATTACGGCCCAAACTACGAAACGTAACCGAATACCTCTTTGCCTACTTAACGGACATTAGCCATCAGTAAAACTAAATAGGCTTCCCTGTCTCGGTTTCTTTTTCTCATGGTTTACAACTCTGACTGAATACACATCTCAAATTAATATAAAAGAAAAACTGCTTGAATATCTTTAGCCTATGGATATAAGTTCAGAGATGTCTCGATTCACTTGGCTAGAAATGTAAAATAAACTAAACAAAAGTTCCTACAACGGTATTTCCATGCAATAAACTAAACTGTTTAGTATATAATCTAGGAAAAAAATTATATGAAGATTGTATTACGTTGAAAAAAAGATGCAAAAAGAACCCGGACGATCTACAGCTTTTCAAAACTTGAAGTATTTTAGACCCCAAAAAATACCCTGACTTTCCTTTACAAGTAAAAAAAAAAAGTTTGCCACCAGTGGGATGCAGCGTAAAGGCTAACGCACGCACAAACACCGATTATAAATATATAAATTTGTGTGTCCGTACTGCTGAATGTATGCTTTATGCCTTAAAAAATGAGAAGTGAAACTGACTACTTTTCCTCTTTCTATTTAGCCATTATATTTCCAATGTACACCAACCATCGGAGCGTTTCCACCCCAGGAACAACGTTGACCAATCCCACAGAGTAGAAGAGATCAGTGACAAGAGGTGGGCCACTTGTTCAAGGGACGTTTGAAGCACTAATCTCTCTCCCTCTCTCTCTCTCCCTCTTACAAACACACACACATACACACACACAAACACGCTCCCTATTTTGTCTAAAGAAAAATACGGAGAAATACACACACACAAACACGCTCCCTATTTTGTCTAAAGAAAAATACGGAGAAATCCTTGGGGAAACATTTCCTCTACAGCAGTGGTTCTCAATCTTTTTTTAGTGATGGCACCCTAACTAATGTAATAATTACCGTGGCACCCCTTCTCCATCCCACCAAATCGCATGAATTAAATTGTTATTTAATAAATGAAATTATTATCCATACTATATATATAATATATATGTATATATATATATATATATATATATATATATATATATATATATATATATATATATATATATATATATATATGTGTGTATGACACTGATAATAATTATATGAAGATTTCTGCAAACTTTTTTTAAATGTTCATTGAATCTAGCCAAGACAAAATTCATGACGATCTTGCGGCACCCCTAGGCACTGTCTGTAGCACCCCAGGGTGCCACGGCACCCAGTTTGAGAACCACTGCTCTACAGTGTTCTCATGCAGATGGTATTTGAGGGGCTAACTTTCAAGAAATGCAGTCGTGACAATTAACTGATATATTTTCTTTTCTGCCGAGTCAGCGGTGGACAATATCAGAACGAATGACCCACTAATACGTATCATGATTCAAATCGTAATTTCAATGGACTAAAATTAATGTTTTTTATTTTTATTTGTTTATTTATTCATCTTTTTTTTTTTTAGGGAGGTGATGCGGGAACCCGAGAACGGATTGGCTAGATGGAACAGGAGGATTGTTGGGACGGTGTTACCCCACAGTCCTATGCAGTCTTCTAGATCCCTTGTCAAAATCCTTCAGTAAGCCTTCCCAAACATATTAAGCATCTTGCATTTGTAATTCTTAGGCTCTGTATCATAATTCTGTTGGACAAACGGTCTTTGACCCTCTCTCCTTCATTGAAATCTCACCCAGATATTCCGCAAGTCTGATTCATTCATTCAACAGCAATCGCACTACTTACACTTCCGCAGATCCAAACTTTTTAGCATTCTTTCACTTTTAATTAGCTACTTTATATCATGAAGGTCACTTCCACAAGCAATCTGAGGTTCAAACCAATCCTTTCAGCTCTCATTATTCTTCTTTTCTTCAGCTCACAGCTTTCAATATACGGTTTCCTTTAGCAAAAATCTGAGTGATCTTCAAAACAAATTTTTCTCTTCCATACTGTCATTCAGATTACAAGTTTTGGTCACTAAACATTCCAGCAGATCAACTTTTTCTCTAACTGTAGTTGTTCTCTGTCATCATTTACAAAAGTACGAAGTAATGGCTAGATTACCTCTATGAGGTAATCCAGCTTTTACACAATACTGGCATGAGACTTCTTGGATCTCTACAATGGCTTAGGAAGAAAAAAATAATTACTAAAATATTATGATGTATATTGCATTATGGCCTAAACTGTAAGGCTATGTGGTGAAATAATGTTGATTTAATTTTAAGTTGGGATGGTTGAGTTAGGTAACGTTGAGTTGGCCCATTTTAGCAAAACTAAGCATACAGATTCAGACGCTCACAAATTTAGCACAAGACAGATTTAGTCAGATAGATAATGAGAGAAATAGACAGAGAAATGGAAGGATTTATAGTCAGCAACGCTTTTGAATATGTTTACACGAAACCCTTGATCACTGCAGAAGCAAATCGTTAAGTAGGAGGAAAAACGATTGATTAATTTCCACTCATTGCTTTGCACTATCCTCAGAAGAGGAGAGAGACAGATACCAGAGCAAATAGTCTGAGTTGAATATATGCAAAATCGAATAGATTTCAAGACCTATTTGCATTGCACATATGAACAGGAATTTCCTTTCAGCCAGGAATTATACACTTAAATCTCCTATTTTCGTTCAGAAGATGTAATTTCATGCAATTAATAAAATCCTGCCATATATA
>NC_089788.1:16867907-16897907 GCF_040412425.1 Macrobrachium rosenbergii | reverse complement strand
TCCACGTAAAAAATAAGGTAAATCTTTCAGTTTAATTTAGAGTGGAGGTAAAACGTTAGACAATTACGTCTTGAGACAAAAGCTAATTTCTTCAAACAATAAGGTTAATATAATTTTTCCATCCTTTCCGAATAGAAAATTAAAGTCTTAAGAGGAAAACCCAATGATGTATATTTTTTTACGCTATATATTACCTCTGTATCTCTAAAACGAGTGTGGGATGGTGTGAATTTCCTCAATAATGCACCGTTCACACTTCACATATTTAACCAAATCCTTGCATCCCCCAACACCATACCCGCAACCTACAGTACCCGCCCGCAGGTGAATCATCTTCAATGGGAAAACGGTTTTCTCGTTATATCTTGCGGACGTGAGGCGGATCTTACTATTTTTCCTATTCTTGCTCCATTACATTTTCTCCGCTGTCCCTCTGGACCATTATATTCCCCGGTCACACTCTTGCTCTTCCAGAGCTCCGCCTCAGGAAAGGCGCTGCCTTCCTTGTCCGCAGGATACAAGTGAATTACAGCTGGCAGGCGGGCATTTGCTTTGGATTCGAATTGGGAATCATCCCCACCCTCTCTATCTCTATTAGTTGTCTGAGTTTGGCGCTCCAAGACCAGGCATCTTATAATACTTCAAGACCTTGAATACTTTCGGACCACCTAAGGCAAGAGACTGCTCTGGCATAAAGCCAGCTTAATCTGAAACCAGGCAATAAACCATTGCCTTTCACCTGTTATATACATATGTGTGTGTGCATTAATTTCTCTCTCTCTCTCTCTCTCTCTCTCTCTCTCTCTCTCTCTCTCTCTCTCTCTCTATATATATATATATATATATATATATATATATATATATATATATATATATATATATATATATATATATATATATATATATATACTAGCTGACCAACCTGGCCCAGGAATACTCTCTCTCTCTCTCTCTCTCCTCCCAAAACCCCCTCTACTCTCTCTTTCACTTCCTCTCCCTCTCACTCTCTCTCTCTCTCACACACACACTCTCTCCCTTTCCTGTTAAGATAGTTGCTTCAGTTATAGTTACATTGCCCAGCATTTTTGAGATTTTATATTTTACCCCATCTCACCCCCATTTCTATCAGGGCTGACCTTGGATTTAAAGGGCACCGGGAGCATCACTATTCATCTCAGCGACCTCAAAAACTATTGATTAAACATTAATATCTGTCTTTTTTACATTTTATTTTTCACCCTTTCTCACTCCCCCTTCCTATCAGGGCTGAACTTGGACTTGAAGGGCATCAGGAGTGTCACTATTCATCTCAGTGACCTCGAAAACTATGGATTAGACACTAATATCTGTCATTTCGGTTATTTTTACATGTCACCTCCATCCCACCCCTTCTCACCCCCCTCCCCATTGGGGATGAAGTTGGACTTAAAGGACATCGGGAGTGTCACTATTCTTCTCAGCGACCTCGAAAACTATTGATTAGACACTAATATCTGTCGTTTTTTGGTTATTTTTATGTCACCCCCCTTCCTAACCCCCCTTCCTATCGGGGATGAACTTGGACTTAAAGGGCATTGGGAGTGTCCCCCCAAAACCAGAAACCATGGATTAGACCTAATATCTGTAGGGCTGAAGTTTTACATTTCAACTCCTTCCCACACCCGCCATTTGGTGCCAGTGATGTCTTACCGCCACAGTGTTCTTTTCCAGATGGTAAGTCATATGTATACCAAGTTTGGTTGAAACTGCACAATGTGTTTCAAAGTGTACATGGAACACACACACACATACATCATCTATTTATATATATATATATAATATATATATATATATATATATATATATATATATATATATATATATATATATATATATATATATGTAGATCACCACAGGAAGGTGAAAATGAAAGAACACGTACCAAGCACTTTTATAAACATAAAAAGGAAACTTCATAAAAAATAAGATCAAATTCATCAACAAGCAGAACCGCAATACTTCATAAAGAGTAGTTTAAAAATACAGATTAATATCATTACCAATTAATAAGCATGAATACTTTACAAACCCTTGAACACTCAAACTGCAGTTAGTAAAACAAGCAATCGCTAAAACGTGACATTGTACTACCCCACAATTTTATAAAAAAGGTAACTATCCAATTTAAAAACACGGAACTAAGATTCATAAGATGATTATTAAAATGCTTAATAAAAGCAGATCCAGTGATGTTTATTTTAACAAAAGTATTACAAGAAAGTCATCTCAGATTAGTTTTTCCAGTCTATGCAGTGGTTAAAATCATTCATAAATACAAATAAACCACTTGTCAGTTGACCTGTTCGAACTAATACAGTAATCCAGTTCTTTCCCATTTTGACCTAGATATTTATTATGACATCGAGCACAAGGAATCATGTAAATGCAACCACGGATTTGTTTTGGGGAGTTGCGAACTATGACAATTTTGAACTTTTCCTGAATTCTTGAAAACATCATCTTTAAAACTTTCCATATTGGAAAAAAAACGATGTTTTTCAGCTTTCTGCAAAGGCTTGTCAATTAAAAACTTTGGGTATTTTAACCTAATTCTTACGTCATAAATTTTATAAAATTCTGTGTCTAAGAATTCCGGACTGCACATCCTTATTGCCCTTTAAAATATGATGCAATAAACTGAGTTTTACACTGACATGGTGATTCGAATAATAGTGGATATAGGAACAGACGTTGGTAGGCTGCCTGTAAACATCAAACACAAAGCTTCTATCCTTCTTGCGTACTAAAACATTTGAAAACTGTAATATAAAATTATTTTCTTCTTCGACTGTGAATTTTATAGAAAGTACTGACTTATTTAACTTTTCTAAAAAAGCTGTTCAAATTCTCGGATATGGGCCAAAAACAGCATATGTCATCAACATATCGAAACCAATGAACCCCTTTAGGCTAAATAGCAGGCAATATTTTTACTTCAAAAAATTCCATATATCAGTTGCTAAGCACTGGGGACAGAGGAGTGCTCATAGCCATTCCAAACTTTTGAAGGTAATAATTTCCGTTATAAACAAGTTTACGATCTTCAACACAATGTTGTCAATTCTAAAATTTAGCCAAAAGCTAAAGTTAAAATATGCTTTGTTAAACGTCAACTGGGACACTGAAACCCGAACCTACCATATAGTTTATATGAAACGCTGCCAACAGGTGCTCTGAACGGTACGAGACATGGTTATAAAAATGTCTATACGCCAGGAGATCGGATGCAACTGCTCAATGTTACTGACGTGCTTAATACAAAATAAATAAATATATAAATAAATAAATAAATGAATAAATAAATAATATGTAAACTAGGCCTTCAACTTATTAAACAATAAAATTAAGTAATTTCCATTTTCTTAATAAGGTAATTGCCCTAAGGCTCTAAGCTGTTTAAAAAAACATACTTCCTGAATAAGCTATTTGTTTCTTTTGGGTGTCAAATCACCGGGTGTTAAAGAAACCGGATTTCAATTTACCGGGAGTGATTTTACATGGATCAGAGTTCTGGGAGTCAAAATACCTAGATCCACACACACACAAACAAACATATATATACATACAGTATATATATATATATACATATATATATATATATATATATATATATATATATATATATATATATATATATATATATATATATATATATATATATATATATATATATATATGCCATGTATACCAACAATTCCCTCAATAGCCAGCTGGTGCAAAGCACAAGACAACAGTCGTTGTCAAGTGATTAAAAAACTTACACAACTTCCGCCTGTTCATATATCTACAATGAACCCTTCAGCAGTGCGTCGACCAAAATGAGCACAGTGTCAGTCTCTCAAATTCCTAATTGTTATAAACTCTTAGTTACCTATCGTTCTCTTTCTTTCCTCATGGCTAAACCACCTACAAACACTAACTCTTTTTTCTTTTTCCGCCTATCCCAACTTTTCAACCTTATCTTTATTCGTTTTTCTTGGCTTTTCAATCCTTCTCACTCTTCATAAAGTGACCTGGAATCGACATTAAACATCACTTCCATAAAGGAGTGTTGACCTAGCAATCCCTCCAAACGTCTAAATTTTTCCTTTCATAGACTTTTTCCACAGATTCTGATGCTTTCCTTCTCTCACGTATTATGTATAAGCAAAACTCAATTTTCAGAACTTTAAATCCCTTAATATCCCAACTTACGGTAATCCTTTAGTTTTGATGTGAAAAATAGATCACAAGTGTAAATTGAGGTGAGCAGGCTATTAGGTCTGGGTGATGGGCCTGTCACTCTTCCTGCTAGAGAAGATATTTATAGGAAGGCGCTTGAGAGAGAGAGAGAGAGAGAGAGAGAGAGAGAGAGGTTGCCCTACCAGAAAATTAGACGAAATTATAAAAATCCTTTTCTTAAAGACCGTGACAGCATAAGTTTGTGTTGCATTTAAAAGAAAATACCATTAAATTTTGTTTACTTTATTAATGGTTCTCAGATAAAAAAAATGAATGAAATTTTGGTGTTTCTAGGTTCTCGTCTATCTCAGTCTATTTTCACTCTGATTAAACACCGTCTTTCTTTTCCTACTGTTATAAATTATTCACATTTGGCACAGTTTCATGAAGATAAATATATAGGCAATATTCTTAAGTAAGTATAATCACTCTAGGCAAATTGGTTTTTATACGCACTATAAATACACAAAAATTACCTTCCTTGCAATGCAAATAAAACCTTAACTACTGACCAGAAAGGAGAGGAGGTTTATTTGCAATATCATCTTTACGTAGAAAAAATAAACTCATTTTCCTCTTCTCTCTTGACCACAGTACACTACTGAAGGTTCCAGCCACCCTTGAGGCCGAGAGAAGTATTGTTGTGAATGGGCACCTTTTCTCCACAAAGACAAGAGTTTCGGAAAGGTCGCTCTATCTAATCAGCACTTGTGTTTATGTCTACCTTCCTTGAGGAGAACTCCTTTGCCTTTTCGTTGAAAAGGTTTTGATGCAACTCATTTTCGGGGATATGACACATGATGATCATTTCATGCCTCGTGTCATCAAAGGATATAGTTATTGAAATTGCTGATTGTTTATATATAAGTCAGTTGACAACTAATTAACGCAAATTAACCTCAGTCAGTGCTACACCTACCACAGAATATATCGAGTAATGAAAATAACGATGATTACAGAAGAGAGATTTGGTTTGCTTGTATTCCAAGATATTATAACAGATAAGATATTTGTGCAAAGATACATCAAAATAAAAAGCAAAAGCAAGTAATAGAACGAAAACTACAAAGAAGAACAGAGTGATGACGAGAGAAACACTACGAAATAGTGAACAAAATGTAAAAATCGCTAAAAGGATCAAATCACTTGGGGAAATTAAAACCCCGAAAGCTGAAAGTGGATCACAAAAGAAAACCACCACAGAGAGAAACCCAAATGAAGAAACAAAGAGTAATATTAACGAGAGGAAGCAATACAAAGCGAAAACGGAAGATGAACAGAAAGTAACAAAGAGGTGAAATTTAGTCATTATTTTAAATGAAAAGCTGAACGATCAACTAATGAGGCAAATGATTACTGAGAGAAATATTAACGAATATGAACACGATTATGTAGTTAATAGATTGTATATTGTATCATAAATCACTCAAAGGAAAACTTGAAGATTTGGACAGAGTGGTGTTAGCTGTTTACTAAAGAAGATAAAGGGGAACATTAATTAAAACATTAATTAAAGCTGTAATGACGATAATACTGAACAACTGAGAAACTTTATCCACTTTACGTGTTCGGAAAACAACAGATCATTCGGCTTTGGAAATTTTTATTGTGAAAAAATTCTCTCGTCTCTTTAATAAATTTTCGCTTTTATCGGGAGTAAAAAGCTGCTATGTAGTAGCACACTGACCTCCTCCCTAAATACTAACGTCTATCTTCATCCCAAGCGCCATCCCTAAGCTAAGGGGTCGGCTGCCTTGATGTGTCTTCTCCAACTATTTCTATCGAAAGCTTCTTCCCCTTCGAGACTCTTCTTCTCCAAATCCTCCTTCACTTTCTCACGCCATCTAATCATCTGCCTCCCTATCAACCTTCTCCCCGCTAACAGGTCCCACCCAGCCCCCTTCACCACTTTCTCCTCACTCATCCTTACCATACGTCAGTGCCATCTCAATCTTGACTCACTTATCATATCAATAATCTTTACCTTCTCTGGATTTCTAATTTCTTCATTTTCCAGGCATTTTCTCTCGCAGCAAGAATATACTAAATACTAACGTCTATCACACTGCTGATGCTGATGGGTATTCTGCGAAGGTCGTTGAGGCATATAAGTGTTTTTTGGAAGTTTTCTGCATATTGGGTTGGTCCACGATTCAGTAGTTAAAGTATGAATGTGGCAATGATCATTGCTTCTTTTCTCGAAATACAACTCATTGGTTAGGAGAAACAATGTTGAAAAAAAAAACATACATACATACATACATACATATATACATATATATATATATATATATATATATATATATATATATATATATATATATATATATATATATATATATATATATATATATATATATTATTTATATATATATAATGTTATATAGCACACACACACACATATACACAATATATATATATATATATATATATATATATATATATATATATATATATATATAATTGTACATTATAGTGCGAATGATGAATATCTGGAGAACCAAATCAAAGCGTGGGAAAAAAATTAAATGTTAGCGACTTGCAATTTAATAGAATTACTTTCAAAATATCCTTTTCTTCAACATACTCTATATATTACCAATACAAAAGACTTTTGCTTTCTTACTTTTTGATATCACAGTTACATTGATGAAACTGCAGAAATTTTTTATGCCTTCCATTTCCATTATTAAAATTCCTCCACCTTCTTTAGTCGGCAGATGTAATGGTCCCTTCATCCTTTGAAAGAAGCTTTAGAAAAAAGTGAAATCGCTCGTTGTTTATAAATATCGTATTGCAAGAAAAATTTGATTCCATTCAAACTGCACAATAAACATCGAATTTTAAAGATAAAAATGAATTTGGTTTTTGTATATTTTAATTCAACAGAGCTGCGTATTGTGGTAAAAATTCAAAACCAATACATTCAAACAACAGAAACCGCTACCAAAAAAGGGATACGTTTATGCCTAAACTTCTCTTATTACTCCCAAATGTTTGGTTAATCACAAAGAGATTCGTAGTGCATTTTTGGTATAAGTTCTCAAAATTCATGATATCAATTCCAATTGCACTGCAGACAAGGCCCTTGGGTCATGTTGCAGCTTGCGTAATAATTTGCAAAGAAAACTGCCAGCCTTGCTGATGTTGTCGTTACTAACTATGCAAATATCTTTTTCATGGAGTAGTAATATTACTCATACTTATACTGACAGGTGAATAAAGGTGCCTGGCTCCACAAGGATAAAATCAAGACGTCATATCAGACTTCTGTTTTCTCAAATTTCACATTTTCACGACTAAATAAAATTTAACTTCCATATCACTGATCTCTGCACTTTATTAATAAAAATTAGAAAAACATTATTTTACTGATTGATAGTTTCTTGCTGTTACAATAATTAACGAGAAAGGACTAAATAGTTATTATTTTCAATAGTCAGAAATTTTGATCCACACAGTTGATGCTAACGAACGCTGGAGGGTGGGACTAGTTGCTGTTTCTTGATATCAGGCAAAGAGTCAGATTATAACTCTTGATAACAGTAACAACAGGAAAGTTTCCTGCAACAACATTAATAATAATAATAATAATAATAATAATAATAATAATAATAATAATAAAATAATAATAATAATAATAATGAATCGACAAAATCCACATTTACTAAAGCAAAAGATATAGCTTTGTTTTGTCAATAAATAAAAAGAATAAAATAATGATCATTGTGATGGTAATGTTCTCGAATTTAATAACAACACGATCTCCCAGGAAAGTCACGACAGATTTCTTTCGGATGCAGCATGCATAATTTTTCAAATCTTTTCAGAGATTTTAACTCCAATTGGGATAAACTACACTAAAATATAGAAAAAATGTTTTATTTTTTGAATAAGAATCTACTAAAACATGTAATTTAATAAAACTGGGCTGCTATTATTAAACGTCCATCGGAATGTGAGAGGAACTAAATGGCATTAGATAAAAATTTAGATAAAATCACCAGAATTCTAGGCCAAAGTTCAATGAGGTTATCCACTGCCAGCAAATGGTTAATGGGAGGTCTTTATAGATACATATCATCTTTTTACGGTTTTACTGGCCTTTTTGTTATATCATTATGATAAATTGACGATAAAATGTTAAAAAGAAAAGATGAATAATGTAATTTATTTATTTACAAATGTTCCGTTAGAATTTGTATTGCCAAATTTCAAACTAGGAATTTAGTGTTATGAAATGATATTTTACACCATTTTTGACAATTGCAATAAAATTTTTCTCTTTAAGGTAAGGATAAAGTAAAAGTAGCTGATGCTTGATATCAAGTTCCCTTTAAGCTAGCAAATCTAGCATGGAATGATGAAAGTGAGTATAGAAACTGTTTGTAAAAATTTTGTTTAAGGTATAATATTTTCTATTAATAGCACTGAAAAAACTGTCAATAGCATTGTTCCTTGCATAAAAATCATGATTAAAAGAACAGAAAATTTGACCAGATACCCCTTTCTTGATGTTTTAGTATTTCAGTGATCCTATAGACAGTTTAATTTAACTGTCTTAAAATGTATATGTGTAGAGAATACATATTTTCAAGTAAAAAGTATATTCTATTATCTCAAAATATTAGAGCATAAACTTTGTCAACTTATTTGATACTTATCAACAAAATAAGAAAAAGGTGCATTGTCCTGTAACATTTCATTGAAAAAAGTTTAATGGCTAAAAAGGGAAATATATTTTTACGTCCACGTAAAGAGAAGAAAAGAAACTTTTTCATTGCCTTTCCACCCTAGCCATTAAAGTTCATTGTTTTCTAACACAATTAAACAACATTATTCAAATAAATCAGGAAAAAGAACAAAACTGCAATGAAGAAATAAATCAGGAAAATGCTGCAATGACAATCACCTTGATAGTTTTTGTAATCTTAACTGTTATTGATCTGGAGAGTTTGCACTATAGCATTAATGAACATTTTATCAATTCCATGTTTTTAATAATTCTATAAAAGTTTATATGCGACATATTTTCAACTGAGAGAGTTTATCCCAATTGGTGTTAAAATATAACAATAATTAAATCGATCAAATGGGGAACTCCTGTCGTTTTGAAATAGTTATTTGTATACCTTTCAAAAATTTACCATATAGAAATCCTTTATAATCTCTTTATATCGTTAACATTATTTATTGACAAAACATATGCTAAGGAGAAAAAGGCTAAGAGGCAGATTCACTGAGGAGATTACTGTTAGTAATTATTTGAGAAAGGCTATTGATCAATTTTTCAACCAATTATTGTTTTTCTTTAAAAAGTTTGTTTTTCAAACAACTGTAAAAAAATAAATTTATTTTATCATTTGTAATGATGTTAAAATAAACTAATTATAACTCTTGATAACGGGTATTGTGAACAGAACCACAACAGCAATAATAATAATAATAATAATAATATGAGCAACGATACTCAAAAAAATAATAATAAAATCGGCGATAATCTTCTTGTCTGCTAATAATTATAAGCTGAAAAAGATGAGGAATACGTCGCTTTATCCTTTCAAGAGAAAAGAGAAAAGCCACCTCGAGTCAAGTCTGCTTGACAGCGATCCTCCAGCTTCACCTCCTAAATCCCGACCTGTTTCATCACGAACTTCGGAACCGTAATTCTGGAATCCTGGGCTGCTTTATTGCGGTGCGGAATTGAGAGGACGATAAATACGGAGTTTCAATCAGCCCTCAAAGAGAAGGGTTTACTTTGCACTGCAGACGGGGTTAACGGAGGCCTTAATAGCTTAGACGGTTTTACTGGATATTATTATATAGTCCTTTTACTTAGCTTCTTCAGGAATGAGATGTCATGATTTTAAGTCGATGAAAGGGATTTTTTGTTTACTGAGTTTGTATTAATCAACAATAGTTATTTGATTATGCATAAATTAGCATTGAAATTAGGGGATGTATAAAAAATGTACTGTCTGTTCAATAGGAATTACTTGAAAAAACTTCATTTTCATTTGCTATATCTCTTATTAATGATCTTAAAAATACTAAATCATGACGAATGGGGCACACATCAAGGGTCACGAAATATTCGCTCTTAATTTAATGCTTACATTCAGAACGACGAGATTCAAAACAAAAACATGTTTACAGCCTAAAGAGTGAGAGCTGTGTTATGACTTTTACCCTTCTGAAGTTTATCTGGAAGTGCATCTAACATATTTTGCAAATATGTACTGGACAATTTAATCCTACGTTCTTGATAGATAGACAAATAGATATATAGAGAGATAGATAGATAGATAGATCATTCTCATAACAATCAAACAAACTATATCAGTTTGCAAGGTTTATTCACACTTCAACAACAGTCATGTCTAAATTGTAACATATTGTTAAAAAACAGAACAAATATAAAACAATATAAACAAGAATGAAGTGTGAGAAGTTAGATCTACCCTTATCGAAGATATAAAATTTTACAGGTCTTGAGACATCTGTCTCAAGGGAGGAAGATTCACACTATTGTTGGGTAATACAAAAACCCTGTCCAGATTGCTCGTCTCACATCTCACATAGTCTGTAAATTTCACAGCCCCACACTGTATGTACCCCAGGCATGTTTACTGCTCCTCTGCTCAAGAACCCTATCTGCATGCATTATGTGCTGTATTGAGAAGAACGTTATGTTTCTGTATGCGTAAGATATTGTCTTGAAAAAATAGCTGGCTCACAAGTCGTGTGCATAGATACGAACATGTTTATTTATTCATTATCATCAAATGAATGAATATTTATTTCACGGTACTCATGTAATTCTAATTATGTTCACCAGTTATTGCGTAATGCCCTAATGTTCTTAGGCACTGATCACATCTAAAGAGAGAACCTACAACACCGTGTGAACTACTATTACTTTCCTGCTACTAGTATGTTGAGAGTAAAATATAAGACACTGAACACTTTGCTTATGTGAAGCATTCACCTTTGGTTTTTTAGCTACCGTATATGTCTGTCATTTACTTATTGCTAACAGGACTTTGATTGTAAATGGTACGGCCTTGAATGCAGGATGCGTATACAATTCTCACACTGAACAACTACATTTGCCAAGTATACTACGTTAGAAACTACTAACATTTTGAAAATAAAAGATATGGCCATGAAAGGTTATGTATCCAATATTTTCCAGTTTTTTCCACTTTTACACTCCAACAAACGAAATGAAAATATTTTTATCAGCGCAAAAAGCTGTCTGCTTTGGTTAGAACCTTGATCCACATTTACTGTATAAATGAAAATGAAAAATAAACATTCCTGCACAGCGCGATTTGTGAGTGTTGAACCTTTTCTTCCAATAACTGACTTGAATCATTCAAGTTTAGTTTAACGACCTGGACCTTCCCACGGTCAACGATAAGGTTTATTTTAACGGATTATATTTTTTTTTGACACACAATCATCTTGATATTATTAATTATATATTAGCAAAACGATTCTTACTGAGAATTTACGATCTTTATAAATACTAATAGCAGTGATAATAACTGAAATGACATAGTCTAAAATAGTGTTTTAGCCTACAAACTTCGTCATTTGGTATTTATTGTTTTTACTTGTTGATAAAAAATGGGATTCTACTAGCATATAGACGCTCACGCGCGAACACCCCACACATATATGCAGTATATATATATATATATATATATATATATATATATATATATACATATATATATATATCATATATATATATATATATATATATATATATATATATATATATATATATATATATATATACATACATAATTTTAATATAATATATATAATGTATCAGAGTATATATGGTATGGCTGTACAGGCAATGTATCAGAGTCGAGAGAGAGAGAGGTGGTGGAGACTATCACAAGTTTCATTTCATCACTTGAATGCTGATAAGGCTGTAATGATGTCTGAGAACTTTTAAAGCGGCCATTATTAGAGAGTTCTAACACTTCTAATTTATTATCATAATATAAATATTTATATATGTATATACATACATATATATATATGTATATATATATATATATATATATATATATATATATATATATATATATATATATATATATATATATATATATATATATAGAGAGAGAGAGAGAGAGAGAGAGAGAGAGAGAGAGAGAGAGAGAGAGAGAGAGAGATTGTAATTTCATGACTACTACTTGAGATAAACCAAACTTAATTAATTCATTTATATCCGGTTTTCTCTTTCTTAAGCAGGTCCTAATTAAGAGTAGGGGTCAACATCTGTTGGTTCGGATTAATTTTCGTTTGAATATTAACAGAAGGTTTGATTCTATTTTTGTTTTTATTACATGCTTTATTTAAACTGACTTCTGCGTCTGTCTGTCTGTCTGTCTGTCTGGGTCAAATCTTGCAACTCAATTGTCGACCTGTTCCTTCGTCTGATGGACTTGAAATTTTGCATGGTTGCTCAATCCCGGTGACAATACAACCTTACATGATCAGTAGGTCAGCAGTGACCTCTAGTGACTCTACAGTGACCCCTCCCAGTATCTCTGGATTTGTATGAAACTCTTCGGATTTTTCAAACCTTCTTTGGTTCGACAGGATATCACGTTAAATTTTTTTTTGTTACAATCATAAATCGGTTACAATTTCTGTCAAAACTAAAAAGTATAAAATTAAAATATATATTTCTTAAAGCATTCCTTCCATGTTTGGCGCCCACGCTTTTATTTTTGTAGACATGATTAATTGTAAGAAAATCCTGTTGTGTTTAAAAAAATATTTTGTACTTTTCAGTGCATTTTAATAAAACTGTGTTTTAAAAATTTTATTTTTCATTTTTATACATATACAAGTAACCTCCATTTTGGTTAGTGCATTTTTACATTTTACAGAAACATTCTGGTAGTCAACTGTCATTTCTTTAATTAATCTATATATTATATTAACAAGAAGTAATCTTATTTAATACAAGCATTATATGATTATATTGAGCTCATCGTTATATATATCATATATATATACTTATTTACATTTTGATATTGCACTGGTTAGCTGTCATAAATATATATATAACCTTTTCTTTTGTTGTTAGTGCATTTTACATTTTACGAATCATTCTGAATGTAGTCAACTGTCAGTTATTGAATTTAATCTATCATTTTTCTAGTTAAATTAATTCAACGAGTAATCTTATTTACCCAAACGTTACTTTGCGAATCTTGGTGTACAATGATGATTCGAGCTCATCGTTCGTCCCTTTAAGACCCTATCATAGACACCGTTAATACTTAAGACATTTTGAAATCTGCACTGGTTAGCTGTCATAACTGGCGGTATGGGAATATATTTTTTTAGTTGCTTTAAAGCCCAACCCTAGTGGTAAAAAGGAAGTGAAATTTTCTAATGGCTATTGTGTGTAAAGTAGAAATCTGTCTTTTAATAGCTTAGCTTGAGTGAATGATATGGTACAAACGTACGACGGAAAAATTATTGTCATCTTTTATCAATATCAGTTAAAATGAACTGAATGGCGTCAACTAGTTATTTTTATCAAGATGCCTTCCTCGTATATAATCTACAGTTGCTGCGAACTCGAAAGATTAAGTTGTATAGTTTGAACCCAAAACGATACTTCGATCGAATCTTGTGTAATTTGGTGTCCTCAGTTAAAAAATGTGATACTCAAACAAATTTCATCAGTTTGTTATGCCCATTTAAAACTGATAGTTTATACTTATCTGGTGGTAGTCCAACGGAAGATTACAACGTTGCGGAAGTGCCAGAAAACAAGACGGTCAAGTCATTACTCTAATTAATCGTAACATAACTATAATAATAATTATAATAACTTTTTTAATCCACTTTAAGTCGATTTGGAACGCGTGTTTACAATATTGCACATAAGTTAGTAAGTTTTATTTCGTATTTTGATTTGTGTTTATGTTTGATGATCTGATTGAATTAATTGTTAAGTGTTATTTATCTTACTGATCTGAAGTTGTGTTATTATTACGTATGTTTTCCGTAAATATTTCGGATTCACCAACCAGTATGTGTGCATAAATAAAGTGCAAATAAAAGTCAAAATTATCTTTCAAAGACACGTGATTCAACAATCGGTGAGAGAGCATTATGTATCAAATGACGGCTTTTGGTATCATATATTCTTTATTCTGATACATTATAAGTCTGAGGTGTAACGCTCTTCTGTTGTTAAGACTACGTGCACTTTTAGCACACGGAAGAAGGAGTAGGCATATCATTACGGCCAGCATTACGCGCTTCCTTGATCCCGTACAAGATTTTCCAAGGTCTGGCCGAGCGCCGTTTCAATTCTACACTGGGAAAAGATTGGAAAGAAAAGACGGAAATGAGCTTATATATTCCACGAATTCCTTTCATATTAGTGAAAGAGTCTACTGCACGCTCGATAGTACTCGTGGCAGTGGAATTGTAGATTCCGTCGTTTTAATGACGCTTCTTTTATTACGTATAAAAGGTTGTTCTTGAGGCTGGCTGCGACGAAGCCATTACCGAATTCAAATTGAATAAATGAATTAAGAAATTAGAACTTTCTCTGAACGAGAATCTTTCTAGACCTGGTTTCCTTTGAGTGAAATAAGAAATGAAGGCAACCTCAGTGTGGTGAACATATGACGCTGAAAAGGTTATGAGAAAAGAGTCAGTGTTTCACCTTCCTTTTAGTGAGCACAAAATACGGAAGAAATCTAAACAACAGAGATTCAATAAAGTTAGGGATGCAACTGCAATATGCGCAACATCATTCAGTGACATCTAAGTTACTTGAATGATTTCAAAATTTTTATAGACTCCATGCTGCGTAATTAGAGTAGAGTAGGCCTATCCTTAAATATGAGGAACTTATAAGAGAGGACAACAGAACTTTAAAGCCACCAGAGAAATCAAGTACAATTTACATTCTAATAAAGATGATACATATATACTAAGTTTCAAATGTGTGTAGTATCTGTCGGTAAATACACGCAAAGAAACAAAGTACATTTATGCGTTTTGCTGGTATTCAAGGCCTACTTATGGTTATTATTTGCAATAATAGCCAGGATCAATAAACTTGGAGACCTGCCTTCCACACTGTTGACCACAAAAATGCTGATTAGTTCAACCTTATAGAAAAGGGGAATTCTGAGGGACTCTGCCTGACCTCATAACCTGACTGCAATTAGGGAGGCCTAGGCTTTGCTTGTTAAAGTCACCCACCTATTTTTATTGAAAAATAACAAATTTTCAAACATCAGATGACGTCTTGCTACATGACTGAATGACAAACCTTTTGTATTTTGATAGTTACAATATCGGTTCTCATATGAGGGAAAATTTAAAAACGTCAGCTGATAAAGGTTCCCTATTTTAACCACCTCCAAAACCCACTGCCTTCTGGCCTGGGATAAACAAAAACATACAGAACTTATATACAGGTGTGAAATAGCGCCTTTTGTAACTTGTCCCCTCTGAAAAAAGCGTCATCTTGAGATACTTAATGTGGCTCAAACATTAATCAGTGATCCAGGAAACTTATCTAAAGTGAGATGACGTTGTGAACTAAAAACATAGGAATAGTTTAAATTTGTTGTTTTTCAAAAATATATTGTACTTAGCATTCTTTTTGAGGAAATGGGTTTACTAGAATTTACTAAAAGTTAACCTTCTTTGCAATATCAAAAAAGAAAAATACAGTCTTTTGTTAATAAATGTGGTTTTAAAAACTACAATACAAATGAAAGTCTATTTTCAATGCATAATGGACTTTACTATTTATTTTTTAGCAGGTTCTTTAACAATGATGTTTTATTAAAATTTAATATTTAATCAAATAGGTTTAATAGGTACCAAGTTACATTTAGACATATCATATGAAAAATATATTCTGTCATTGTAATCGTATTTAAAATTTGTTAACAATATTTGGCATTATCGCTAAAAACAACAATTTGCCATTGTTTGAATTGGACGAAGCAAATATTTAAATTCGGGCTGTCCAGTCATGTTTCCATTGGAGGGTCTCTCACAGAACGATTTATTCCATTGAAATACAAAAAGTAAGACTAACATACGCCTCACTGAATTCATGTCAAAAAATATGATAGGCATTGAAGTGATGAAAGGTACCCTAAGTTCAATGAGTTGGATTATAAGGATAATACAATATATATATATATATATATATATATATATATATATATATATATATTTATATTATAAGTCTAGTATATCATACATATATATAATAATATATAATAATATATATATAATATATATATATACATATATATATATATATATATAAAAAGTTTGTATAATGTTTATATTTGCATTACATTAGCGAATTTCATTCATATTTTTCTCATTCGTATCAGTTCGAGGCACTGTAGTTGTGGCCATCTGGGGATCCCTTCATTAACGAACCCCAAACCAAGCGAATGATCCGTTCTAGGTCAAGGCAGGATGACAGATTTTTATGCTGGTTATTAGTGTTGTATAAGGGCTATACTTAATATAATACAACAACACTCAGAGCTTTATGGCGGTTTTGCATTAAATGACTCATTTTGTTATTTACCAACGATGTCGTAATACCTCGATATACCAATAATGAAACCAGGATCCAGACTGAAGCCTAATTCCAGTGGTCATGAAATCGCGTCCAAACTTCCCATTAAAATGTGAAACTTGTTTTGCCACATTAAATTATTTTTTTTTTTTTTAGTCTATATTATAAGAGATGATGCTGACTCACTTTTTTTTAGTTGTTCTTATCTTGAGCATTTTTTCTCCCACATGGGCAAAGAATGGTTGTTATATTATAGGTCTTATTCGATTGGCCAACGAAAACCAAACCTCCAGCGATCTTAGAACACACTTTTCGTTGACACTGGTTTATCGCTAGAAATGCCTGTATCAATTTTCGGTTTAGTGTTACTTTTGTTTTCTGAATGCTTTACCATAACCCCGACATCGGTAAAAAGTGAAGCACCCTTAGGTTTGCTTTTCCATTTATTTCCTGACTGGACTCAAAGTTTGTTGTGAAAAACGTTTCTAAAAAGTGGGTAATTCTAGACGATAAAGGTTACTGTGATTATTTTATAAACAGATCCTAACCGATATTAAGCTGCCGTAAATCCATGGCGCCACAGTTCCATGTGTCTCTCTCTCGAAAGCCTTCTTCAATTTTCAGTCATTACTTCAACTTGTTATTGTTTGCAAAACGAACCTAGATTCTTAACCTCACCTTGACCTATCGTGTGTGGGTTCGATTCATACCTCAGGAACTGGGTTTCTTCATCTGTTTTCCGATGAAATCGTGAAAGGTTATTTGACTATTAGGAAAATCCGTGCATTCGTAAGTTTGCGCTCTAACCAAAATCAATGAAGAAAACAGTCATAATTGAAAATGAAAATTCAAATGACATTACGAACGAAGAACAGAAATTGACTTTATCTACGCAAAAGTGGTTAGATAAGATTATGCTTTTATTATTACTCACTATCTTAATACTCAGTAACATTTTTTCTCATTACAATATAATATGTCGCATACAAAACATAACATTACTGAAGCTTACTGTTTACATTTTACTGCGCCTCTTACCATGGAGAGCCAAGTAGTGAACTTTCTTGTTCTTTTTGCCGTTCTTGTTGCTGTCAAAGGATTTGTCATCGTTGACTCAGGTAAAGTTTTATTCATAAGCGGTATTTTAGCAGAAAAGTTAGATAAGTTAACAGGACATAAAGGATATGTTTAGATTAGATTTGAATGTTTTGAAAATAGCCTGTTCTTGCTACTGTTAATGAAAGACCTATTCTCCTCATTGTTTAAAAATAAGAGGTCTCCAAGTTTTGAAACCTGTTGCTGATTATGAAACTTTGGGAATTTTTCATGTTTTTTTCCTTCTGATTGAAAAATATTAACATCCTTTATATCCTTACAACATTCTATGAAAGTTATTCTGACAGCTTTTTCTTACAAAAAGCAACCGCCCTGACTTCATGATACGTATTTCTTCTGATTAAGCATTTCAGTTCATTTATAATATAACCATTCACCAACCATTTCACCATCATTTTGCATTTTGCCTAATGATAGTTGGAACTTTCATTTAACTTTTAAATTACTTTTATAAACAACATCCCAAATCCATCTGTAATTTCTAAGTATATCAACAAATATTAAATTTCAGTTATGAATACTAAGTTAACAATTCATTCTTTTATGTTATACACACAGGTACACACAAAAAACAAATCACATCCAATATAATATCTATCCGTCTATCAATCTATCTATACACACACACAACAACACACACACACACCATCCACATATCGTATGTATATATATATATATATATATATATATATAAGCACTATATATATATATATATATATATATTATATATATTATAATATATATATATATTTACAATATATATACTTTGTATTTTTTCTTAGAGAGTTTCATTGAAATGCAATTTAATTTAAACTGAACTAAAAATGCATCTGTAATTAATTAAGGTACAATGTTAAGAAGTGAATCACAAACTCAGTGAATCAAAGAAGGCAGCAGTTGTTCTTTGGAAGTTTTGAGGTTTAATTATACAAATTCAATTGAATGAAATAAGCATCTCTTATTATGGAGGAACTCCTAAGCATAATACCTTAACCAAAAATTGGATCACCTTCCGAAAAAAAAAAAAAAAAACATTATATATAAAAAAACGGGTTAAATGTAGTGAAAAGCAGAGATACGAGGGAGACGAGGTAAACTCGCTAGGGATACTCGCAGGACCAGAAAAGCCTCTTGCCATAACCACATTGATGCTAGCAGGTACTTGAAGCGGTTTGGTCACGTACAGGAGTGGTTGTAATCAAGGGAATAAGGAGGAGAGATGAATGCTGGCTGAACTGAGAAGGTCGGGTAGACATTTAAGAGCCTGAATATCCAGGAAGCGTGAACAGATGTATGAAATGTCCGACGATTTATAAGTTTTCCGCACTTGCTTTTCAAGCTAATATCAGCAGTCAAAATAAAAATCAAGGGGGCTGGCAAACATGAAAGTTTTTATAGACTGTAAAACATCGGAAATATGGTATAATATCGAAAAGTTAGAAATAAAAACAGCTAGACAAATGTTACTTGCATTTTAACCATCTACTTTTACCAACTGCCTTATGGGCTGTCCAAGCAATTATACAGAACAGTAGAACAGGGACTAAAATCTCCTTTATAAGATTCAATAATCTGAAAAGTTGTCAAGTCATACCTTAAAGTAAACCCATATTCCCCAAGACACTGAACTTATCTGAATGTTTTCCAAGTGTATTGCAAAATCACTTGAAATCATGGGAAAATAACTCGATACACCTCTGGGAAAAGAAACATCTTTTTTGTCTGAGTGGAACGTTTATCAGACAGTCGCTGATAAGAATCAAACGCCGCAGTTCACTAGGTAACAAAGAAAGAGTATTCTTCCTAACACTTAGGCATACAGATAATAATACAGGAATGTCTGTAGCGTTCTGTGCAAAGATTCCTCCTGAATATGCAGATTAAACATAATTTCCTTATAGTACTTTTTAAGATTTCATTAAACCCTGATTTTTATACAGTATAATTTATCACCTATTTACAACCTAATTGTTATATGAGGTCTAGGTTCTTATTAATTTTATATATAATGCTACAACAGCTATCAACAAGCTTGAAAACTTTAATATCATACGCTGGCAACCTACCGGTCAACAGTACGTCCTATTTCTTAGAGGTAAATTGATAAGGCAGTATAATGAAGATTTCATAATTACTGGCCTCGTGTTCAGTATTCTTTCCTCTAGTTCTATATTCCTCAAAGAATCATTCCAATTTCCTTGTTCGATTCCCAATTAATTTTTACTGCGGTAAATGCGATTTGGAATCTGGCTTATATTATCATATAAATCAAAAGCTTTTTCATAAATACTGCTATTAAAGCAATATTATTTACTAAAATAATTTGCATTAATACGTCTTCATTTATGTTTTGCTTAAAACATTAACATTATGTCTGTTGCAAATAATCAAAGCATGGATGTAAAATAATAAAGAAAGATAAAAGACTTTGATTTAAAACATTTAGATGTTGGCTCAGATATTACAAACATGAATTCCCGTTTTCCAGCTGCGTTGTCGATTTAAAATGTAGTAAAATATCTTTCAATCCTGCGAGTCATTTTCATTATAAAAAAAGTACCTGACATTAAGTCGCATTTAGCATTCATCAATATATAAGGTATATAAATAACACTGACGTCATCTTTTTCCGCTTTGCCAATCCACTGCCATCGAACACACAAAGTTACCCGACATAAAATGTTAAGATTTCCATAGTCTTTAATATGGAAAGAAATGGTAAGGTCCTGCGGACATTTTATAAAATAATCACATCTTCCCAACTCACAATACAAAGGACAACTGGTACGGAGTTGCTAACCCTCATGTATGAAAAATGTCATAGATTTTAACATTTCTTTGCTAGATATATCCAACAAATGGCCTTATGATTAATATCAGACACCAAAAAAATTATATAAAATTATATATATATATATATATATATATATATATATATATATATATATATATATATATATATATATATATATATATATATATATATATATATATATATATATATATATATATATATATATATATATAAATATATATACATATACATAATATGTATACACACATATATATATACAGTGTATATATATATATATATATATATATATATATATATATATATATATATATATATATATATATATATATATATATATATATATATATATATATATATATATATATATATAGTATATATATTGTATATGCAGTATATTACACACACAAATATGTATATATGTATATATACATATATATAATTATAAATATATATACTGTATATATGTATATATATATACATATATAATTATAGAAAATTTCCCTCTTTCCGGTCACTTTACCGTCAACTAATCCAAATAATATTCCTAAAGACTTCGTTTTTCTTCATTTTCAGGTTATGCAGACAATCCAGTCCACGATGAAGCTGATCTATACTTCAAGGTAAAAGCATTAAAATGCCAGCAAGCAAGTTCTCTTAATATATATTGGTATTGATATGAGTTTTCTTAAAATATTTATCTAATTCAACGAAGACCATTTGGAGATATAAAAATATGACTGCCATTACATAGAATGCCTGCGACCACATAGTAACAGCTATTCACATGTTCAGTTTATGTTGGTAAATTTTACGTTTTTCAGGAAGATGTTCATTTATCATAGGTGATTTCATTTGTCCCCCTTTGTCCGAGAATCTTTATCATTTCGCACACTTTGCCCACTTCTATACCTTGTGAGCTCAGAGCACTCCTACTGCAGAGGAGTGCCATTCCGATAACTAACCCTGTTATGAAGATATCAGCAATGCAAGCAACCGGCAAAGAGTAATGTAAGGGTAACTTATGGACAGAAAAAACAATAAGAAACAAGGTCTGAACACCCGTCTCCTCCCTACTCCCCCACCCACTCCAAAAAAGACAGAACGTCCACGAAGAAAACAAAATAATTCTGTACATGTACAGCATAGTCTACCTGTGACGCCTAAGGGAACTTAGATTTGAAGATTTTATTTTTAAGTATTTATTCCTGATCTCTGAACTCAGTACCTGTAGAATTTTGAAAATAAGTAAAGTTTTTGCCTAATTCCAGGTGATCTAGCAATAAAAACAGAATTTTAGAAAGAGCGCGATTCTTCACTATAAACGTGATTATGAATCATCGACAAATTTAGAGTAAAGTTATTTAATTTTTTACAGTGAACTATTTCTCATCTTCCACTAGGACTGGCAAAACCTGGGGAACGAATTCGAGAGAGCGGAGTGGCTGAAGAACCCTGATATGTCCCTTTACGACGTCCGTTCGAATGAGACAGGAGCCTTTAATGGTTCTGCCTTTGGCAACTGGAATCGATTCGGATACTCTCTGTGGAAAGTTGTTGGCAATAATGCCAGCGTTTCTGCGTATACGATTGAGAAGTTTAATGTGACATCAGATAACATTACTCTTATAGTCCCAACATACTACAACGTTCAATTAACCGGAGACAAGAAAATGGCCCAGTGGACGAAGAAGATAAACAGTAAGGTATTACTGATGAATGCTACTCTCATCACGCTGTCCAGTACCGACGGATCTGGAATGGGTCAACTGGAATTCAAATCCAGTGAAAGCGGTAAGTTTAGTGAGAACGAAACCCTGCATACCACACAAAAGGACAGTGGCGGGTCCATCACTTGGCACGTCCAAAGGAATGGCGTTATCAACAGCTACGATAAATACACTAATTTCATTATCTTTGAGGAAGGGAAGAGTGAAAATGGGCACAGCACTGAGAAAGCAGTGCCTTCTTACAAGGCCCTTTCTGCCTTAGACGGATTGTTGGAGGAGATATTTCAGTGGTCTGAACTGCCTTCTAATTGGAGTGCCAAAGTCACGGGTTATATCATGGGTACAGATAAAGTGAAAAGATTAAAAACATCAAGTGAAGCACATTATGACCTTCCATCTCAGTCGTTTGCTCTGTCAAGGAATTCCAGTGGATACATTTGGAATAATGTTCATTCTCTCAGTATGGAAATGCCTGAAAATTTCAATAAGATTTTAGCAGATTTTCTTGAATTCTTATTCTGAATATACAGTTAAACGCTTGATACAAATTTTTATTCCTGGTTTACCATCCCTTTACGAATATATAACTTTTATTTATTGAAAAATGTTTCTTGTGTAGTTATCTAGATTTAACAAAATCTGAACCAGTTGCGGTGAAGTAAGTAGCTTTCACGTAAAGAAAATTGAATTGGTCCCTTGCACTACTTGTCTATGATGAGTTGTCATCCCATATACAAATACATTCAGTAAATTACTAGCAGTCCTTTTAACGCATAAACCTTTTACATTGAATGGCAACGTCTCATATGACCTTTTATGGTATTGGTGAAGTATTTGCCCACTGGATAACTTAAATTAGCGACCATCAGCAGACAAGAAAATATAAGACACTTAATGGAAAGGACCTTCACCAATATATCACGAACCCTTGTGTGAGTTCAGCTACTCATTATTAAAGACGACGAGAGAAAATCATAAAGGCACTCCGTAACGCATTAACATAAACGCAAGTTGAGCGGGGTACATATTTTCATTTCTGGAAGCTTCACCAGTCTCATACACCTACACCTACGAATCATCAGTAGTATGTCTACCACCTAATAACAAAGAGTCACTTGCAACTTGTATATACCTTTGTAATAACAGTTATAATCCCCTAAAATCCAGAAACAATTTTCATATCTCATTTTTTCAAGACTGTTCAGTAAAATCAAATAAAATTCACTGTAACCCCATTTCAATGAATAGGGATATAATTTTTCGAGTTATTAGAATAAGTAAAGTAATTTTAAATTTCGGAGAAAGTTCTTCCTATTGCTTCTATTTAATGTCACAAATGTTTGCATTCATACACCTGCATTAAATCTTCCAACTTTTATACGACCAATTTTTCACTTAAGAAAAGAAAATTAAGTAGGTACGGATAAGCATACCTCGAAAATCACTGGAAATGTTGTTGATAATAGGAAAACAGTAAACATGCGTTATCATTTGCGTGTTTTATTTCATTTTCAAGTCCCCTTTTAAAACGTTCAGCTTTCAGATTATAGATTTCTTGCGAAACTTCATTTATCACAGAAGTGGCCGTCGGTTGAGTAAACACGTTGGCAGATCTATGTTGTTCACATGAGGTTTGATATTAAATACATTACTATTTACAGGAAAGGCACATGTATGTATGAAGGTGTATGGACAGTCTATGTATGTGTATATATATATATGTATATATATATATATATATATATATATATATATATATATATATATATATATATATATATCTTATAAATCTATTCCCTTGTAAGGAGTGGCTTCAGAATGTGTTAGCCGTCCGGTTCCCCAAAATGTATTTGGTATGGGGCTGCTAGTCTCATGCTCTTCTTTGTTTCCTACCACGACAGCGTTTACAGAAGTCAAGTCACTACCATTTCCTAATTTACTAGCTGATCATAAAAGGGTACAATGGGAATTTAATAAGAATTCCATCTACAACCGACCTCACTTGGTAACTGGACAAGTCTCATGACTGGCGTGTGTGTGAGATTGTGTGTAATGTATATATATATATATATATATATATATATATATATATATATATATATATATATATATATATATATATATATATATATATATATAGTTATTATTATATATGCCTACATTTTTACAGAAATATTTAATTTGTGGCCTCCATCTGGTTGTTACGCGTTCATTTTGAATAGATATTTCACTATTAACATAAATAACCTACTAACACTAATCATAATTTTTTTACCATCAGATTATGCATAAAAAACTCTTTTATTGCTTTAAAAATTATTATGACAGAAAAAACCTAACTAACTGTTTGCACAGCTTAAGGCATATGCTACTATGGGTAAATATCTATAAATGGCAAATGTTTTTGTATTTGTAAATCTCTCAATATTGAAAGTTTAGTCTTTTGCAGTTCGTCCTATATTTACACATTTTCTGATTTTTTTCATCGAAATGGTACGGCACTCTATACTTGCATCTACTTCCAGTAAAATCTGTCTATATGTAAGCATTCGAGTGCGATAAAAGAATGATTCAATGATTTAATGCTATCAGAGGTCATTCTCCCCACACGATGATACAAATAGGTCGAAAGGCCAGATTGTAAGTCAGTAGTCTCTCGATTGGCGAAACAGCTGCCGCGACAAAAACCAATAAATGAACGAAATAAGTCTGCGTAATTTTGATACCAGAAATTGACTTGCACGAGAATCGGAAAAACTCCGACGGTATGAAGATACCTGCAAGAAACTTATTTATGCCACTAAAGCAATTGCTTTGAAGAATATATTATATATATATATATATATATATATATATATATATATATATATATATATATATATATATATATATATATATATATATATATAATATATGTTCAATTGGTCACTTTTTGCTAGATATGTAACCATGACCTCGTAAATGAAGGAGGCTCCAGTTCGATTCCTGTTATACTTTTTGAACGTTAGTCAATCCTTCTGATTCTTCCATTTGGTTGTATCTTCCATCACTCACCTTAGGGTTTGAAAAAGAGTGCCAAGCGTATCAAAAAAAGGTGAGAGGAATTCGAGAAAACTTCATAAGTCAAGAGGGCATTGTAGTTATTCCAATTACATATTTATATATATATATATATATATATATATATATATATATATATATATATATATATATATATATATATATATATATATATATATATATATATGTATATATATATGTGTGTGTGTGTATGTGTGTATGTGTGCGTGTGTGTGTATAAATTACTATTTACTCTTTTGATAAACATTCAAGAGAATTTAAATTAAAGTACTAATCGACACTATCATTTAATTCTGTTCTTCAATAAGTAGGAATAAATTTTCCAGGGCCTAGATGGTCAATGACACGTACTCATTATTTTGTGAAATTATATAACTGAAACATAACTCATAGCTTCAAGGAACCTTTTACTCCTCTTTAGTTACTTAAGATAACAAATGTTACGACAGTCACTGAAATTGCTAATAGAATTCTAGCCCTGCGGAAGAAGAAAAGGTCCGGAAATGTCTGACAGGCTCGACAACATTGGAAACAGGATGACAGCATTTCCAGGAGAGACAAATGAAATTATCGTTGAGACATCACATGTCTCTCTCTCTCTCTCTCTCTCTCTCTCTCTCTCTCTCTCGGCTAGTAAACAATATGAAGTGAGAGAGAACATCATAACGCATAATGTGGATAAAATATCGGATAAGATACATGACTAAGAGAGAGTATGAAATATCAGTCCCAGAGATTCCATCTTTGCAGCAGCAGATATTATTTTCTCTTTTATGAAATCAAACCGGATGAAAAAAATGGTGTTGTAAGGTGAAGGGAAACTGTGTTTGCAGATAATCTGCAGACACAGAGTAGGCGGAGGAGAGGTTAACAGAATTAGTCGCAAGATGATAAGGAAAAACATAAGAGTTCTAGAACCGCAATAAGGGTCCACAAAGAAAGGTTGGATGGAAGACACTCAAGAAGTTGGAAGGTAAACGGTACCTTGTATGGGAAATATTTGGACCTAGAGTGATAATGATGATTATATTGTTATTAAACCATCACTACTCAATTATTATTCCACAGGAATACTTCTACTGCATACATAAATGCCCGAATGCCGGAGAATAAGAATAATGATAATAAAAGGAATAAAAGCAAACGAAGTTACTGAGAGAATATTCTTAAGAATTAAGACCTTTAAATCCTGTTTATTTTTTCTTCAAAATTATGAAATATGGAATTCCAATAATCTTCTATTAAAGGCAGTACACCTGCACTACTTCAGTTCGGAAGAAAAACAAGATATTTTGTTCCTTTTCACCAAGACTATTAATCATTCCCATTTGCCTTCTTACACTGATCTTGATAAGCAAATGTTTCTCATATATGTTTTCCTCTTACCTCTTAGACAGATGGGTGTTAATTTTGCAATCTTGACTCAACTTTTATGCCTTATTAATCAACTATCTATTCAATGAATTATTGGCTTTCATATGTCAAAGTTAGTTTAGATCCTGTAAAGACAAAAGTGTATTACTACTCTTCGGTTAAAGACACTTTTTTTACTTATTCTTTTTACTCTCTCTCTCTCTCTCTCTCTCTCACCGCGGGAGAAAACAGAAAGTGTATGTTGCCTGATTATAGGAAGAATGACCAATCAAGAGTATAATAGTTATTCCACGCTGAAATAAAGTAATCATTGTTTCCGCGCATCAAGGAATGTTATCACATACAGTGCGCTCAAAAGGATTCATTACTCAATTAAACGACAGTGCTGGAACAGTTTGGCGTTACTAGTTGATATATGAAACGGCATCTACATTTATAAATAAAAAAAAATAGCTATGGTAACAATATTATAAAAAAAGTCACAATGAAAATAATAATATAAGCATATAAAAGGGAAACCAAACTAAACCTTAAAAGGATATGACTTTTGAATTTTTACGACATACTAATAACAATAATGAACAAATGGAAATCATTTAATTCCGTTACACAAGAAATAACACGTTTTAAAGCAGTTCAATTAGTGATATTCCTAGAAAACTTTGATTTGTTTTTCACAAAGAAGAGAGAGAGAGAGAGAGAGAGAGAGAGAGAGAGAGAGAGAGAGAGAGAGAGAGAATTACTATGACAGGAGGTGTGATAAGTGATAAACCTTATTTCCCATTATCATGGTCCTTTGTGTTTCCAAATTCAGTCTAATTTCAAATGTCTGAAGTTATTCCTTTGTTGTTCTATTATTTCCCCTGGATGTTCTGAATTAGTGCTTGGGGGAAATTAAGGCATATGTTAAATAGGACTAGTAAATGCAATTCAAATGGTATGACCAGACAATTATTTTTTACTATTTCTTTTCTATATCCCTGTATAATCAACTTACTAGAGACCTTTTAAATCAAAGATAGAAAAATATAATGAAATACATATCACGAATTTATGATTTTTAAATTTAAAGGAAGTAATATACCATAAACTCAATAATCTACCTTCCAAATTTCGTATCAAACATTTAAAAAAGTTTCCAATGCAGATGGCAACATTAGACTAATCATTGCACCCCTAAACTAATATGATGAACATAATTATCCGGAAAGGGGAATAAAGAGCAAGACCATAAGGACTGCGTCTAATGATATCAGGAATACCTGAGCGAAGAGTGAAAAAATAACCCCATATCCTCTCTCGAAGAAAAAATAACTGTCAGACAGAGCAAACTCACAAGGGTGTAGAACGGGAAAAAACCTGGATGACACAAGAGAAGGTAAAATCTTAATGAGACTGACCAGAAATTCATTATTTACATAAGGCTTCATATCGACAGACTCCCAGCGCCCCGCGACGCCAGGAAATCAAAATAAAAACTGGGGCCATCGAACGCTCATTCCCCTCTGGTAATTTACCTGTGATGGGAATCTTAATGAGAACCAGAACTTCTGTCCTCATTCGTTTTTCTCACTGCCATGAAATGGGGTAAGTTGATTCTAATGGGATTCTCTATAGGTAATAAGGGAGCTTTCTATTCTAATTTTATACTCTCTCCCTCTCTCTCTCACACACACACACACACACACACACACACACACACACATATATATATATATATATATATATATATATGGTTATATAATATATATATATATATATATATATATATATATATATATATATATATATATATATATATATATATATATATATATATATATATATATATATATATATATATATATATATATATATATATATATATATATATATATATATATATATATATATATATATATATATATATATATATATATATATATATATATATATATATATTAGCCAGTAAAGGAAGACGCTTAATGAACTAGTATTTGATTAGAAAAATATTTATTTAAATAAGAAGTAAATCAACAAATCAAATTCCAGATGGAAATTAAGTTGAATTCTCTTCTGATTAGACTGTTTGTAGTTCTTCTCAACATCCGGTTATAAATTTAAACGTTAAAACCAACACTTTCTAGTTTTTTTATGAGGTAAAATAACCAATCTTAGAGATATAAATTCAGCGAAAGTAAAAACTCGGATAAAGGAAGTGGTGCCTATGAAGCGAATAACGTCATCCTATTTTACTATAAATGTCTTAGTTCGAATCATATAGTAATGAATGATAATTTCTTAGTCTTAGTAAATATAAGAAAAAGGTTAATTTCACGCTGCAATAAATCAAGTATCTCAACGTATCAATTAAAGACAGTGCATTAATATAATAAATTCAATTATTCATATTTCCTCTTTCAATGTTAAAAATGAATTATGTCAAAAATGGGAAATGAATTAAAGCCCTTTCAAATGTTCACGGAACAACCTAAAACATAAAATTTCCAAAGGAGGAGGAGGGTTCGTAAATTCAAGCTTAATTCAGATTGATATGGATCAGTAATTCAAATGAAAACCAGTTAGATCCAAGACGAGGTAGAATAAATTCTACTCCTTTCAGGATTTCTCACCGTTTACATTTCCAGGGACTTTTGACATATTTTTGCCAAGGAATGATGAAGAACAGCATTTTTTTTTGTGCAATAATCCTGGCGCGTCTATATCTATCATCATTTCCAAATTATATAAGAGCATTTGCGTGTGCTTCAACAGAACAGACAAGCAGGCCTTCTTCCGACCTTCTAAATTAGGATTAGACTCCACTTAAAACATTTAATGCTTGAGTAATATACGATGTATATTCGTGGAAAGTAATTTCAAGCATGAGACTAATTTTTTAACCAACTTTGAAACAAATATTTCAACTAAGTTTGGACCAAGTGTTTCTTAACGAGCCAAGTTTGAGCCAACCCCTTTTCCGTGTGTGTGTTTGGAGAGAGATACCAAAATTGTTGAGTTTCCAGAAACAT